>NW_027315779.1:21984426-22011926 GCF_026437365.1 Eucyclogobius newberryi | reverse complement strand
TGAAAGAAAAGACTCCACACACTAGTGAACTCTGGCTCCTGTCCCGCTCCTGTCTCCTGTCCCGCTCCTGTCTCCTGTCCCGCTCCTGTCTCCTGTCCCGCTCCTGTCTCCTGTCCCGCTCCTGTCTCCTGTCCCGCTCCTGTCTCCTGTCCCGCTCCTGTCACGGCTGCACTCAAGTCACATCATGGTCCAGTCACTGAACAACTCTCTGCAGCCCGTTAGACCCGCTGCACTGGTGAAATGAATGTGAAGTCAAATAGAGAACTTACATTATATTAGTGCAACTCTCTGTCACAGCGCGTTTTGCTTCTTCCATGTCCTCAGTCTGAACACAGGCTCACGTGCGGTGCATCTTCTCCCACGGCAGACACATAATGTTCTAAACAGAACTATGTGTGGAAGATAATGTATTGTGACATTTACATTACACAGCAAACGGCATTAAACAGTTCCGTTAGCCACAGTCTTGCCAGAGAAAAAGGGAGCAAAGCCCGTGCACCCATTTGTCCACAAGATGGCAGCAAAGATCTTTCAATCACCCTAAGACGCTACAACGTTTGTCTGGAGCAGATTTACTGTCACTCATCGCATAGTTTGAAGTAGAAAATGAGCAGAAAAATTAGTTATTTGATTTAGCTCCAGAAAACCCTGGAGCCCTGTATTCTGCCGTCTGCCCTGAGGCAGTCTGTCTTACACATGGCAGACAGGGGGCAGCACAGGGAGCTCTGACTCAGGCACAGACACGGCACAGACATTGTACAGACATTGTACAGACACGGTCCATACACGGTACAGACACGGTATAGAAACGATACAGACATGGTATAGAAACGGTACAGACACGGTACAGACATGGTATAGAAACGATACAGACACGGTATAGAAACAGTACAAACACGGTACAGACACGGTATAGAAACGATACAGACACGGTATAGAAACGGTATAGAAACGGTACAGACATTGTACAGACACGGTCCATACACAGTACAGACATGGTATAGAAACGATACAGACATGGCACAGACACAGTAGAGACATGGTATAGAAACGATACAGACATGGCACAGACACAGTAGAGACATGGTATAGAAACGATACAGACATGGCACAGACACAGTACAGACATGCCACAGACACAGTAGAGACATGGTATAGAAACGATACAGACATTGCACAGACACAGTACAGACATGCCACAGACACAGTACAGACATGGCACAGACACAGTACAGACATGCCACAGACACAGTACAGACATGCCACAGACACAGTACAGACATGCCACAGACACAGTACAGACATGGCACAGACACAGTACAGACATGCCACAGACACAGTACAGACATGGCACAGACACAGTACAGACATTGCACAGACACAGTACAGACATGCCACAGACACAGTACAGACATGGCACAGACACAGTACAGACATGCCACAGACACAGTACAGACATGCCACAGACACAGTACAGACATGCCACAGACACAGTACAGACATGGCACAGACACAGTACAGACATGCCACAGACACAGTACAGACATGGCACAGACACAGTACAGACATGGCACAGACACAGTACAGACATGGCACAGACACAGTACAGACATGGCACAGACACAGTACAGACATGGCACAGACACAGTACAGACATGCCACAGACACAGTACAGACATGGCACAGACACAGTACAGACATGCCACAGACACAGTACAGACATGGCACAGACACAGTACAGACATGGCACAGACACAGTACAGACATGCCACAGACACAGTACAGACAGACACCGCTGATCATCAACAGAAACCACAGTCTATATCAGAGTTTTCCCCGTCTCCATGAGTCTGTGCACAGCAGGACAATACGACTGCGTACATCCTTATAGCAAATGAGAATAAAGATCACATTTTATTGATACAACCAATCATATGTCAGTTTTTTAAAAGGTGGAATTTAATATAGGCCAATCCTATTTTGTTCTTCTCTTTCCCTTTCCCAGGTCTAGGTCACATAATGAAGACAGGCCAATCAGAAAGTGTTGCACACAGAGAACAGAAAGTGCTTAAAGGTGGGACACGGGGCAACTTGTCACAAAAACACCACTTAACCGGTATTTTCCAGTGATTACAGTGAAGAATCTAATGGGTGTATCATGTGGTGAAAACTGAAGGGCTGACTGTAAATGTCACTGCATTTGAGTTGGCCTGGAGCATTTTCCCATGTGCTCTTGGTTACACAGTTCATGTTTAACAGCGAGCCAAACTTAGACTTCTAAACCACAAATGACAAATCCAGCATCCAACGTGTACATCCTGTTTCTGAGGTCCTCGAGTTCATTTTGAGCTGAACGTTAAATCCTCATTTACAATTATAGTCCATGTATTTTTATGTCGCTGCAAATCTACAACGTTCTTCCAAATGACAAAACGTGATTATATTCGTGGGAAACATTTCGGGACAGTAATCTGCGCCATTGTTGAACGCTTCTGAGTTGTGTGGATCTGTTTACACGGATCAAAGCTGTGACATCTGCCTTCACTGCTTTGATCATCTATGCAGGTTTTCAGAGCCCATTCTGGAGTCATTCTGATGTCAAATCAATGTGTGCAACTCAAATTCACCTCAAATACAAATGGATCTTCTTTCAGTACAGTAAAGACCCTATTGTTTAACCTTGTTCTATCTATTGTATTTCCGTGTGTGTGTGTCTGTGTTTGTAAAATAAATCTACAGTATATATACAAGTTTTATTGTATATTTTGTGTTTAGTGAAGTAATAAGGGTTGACCCAAAATAAGTTCTCAATAATAGTCCAACACTATTAAGACCGACAGACTCATATATAATTATACGTTGGAAATGCTTCAACGGTTTACATTATATTACCAGTGGTCCTTAGTTCCTATAAGAAAAGCTATAGAATATCTGACAAAAGCGTTCAAACCAATTCAGTCATGGCTTAACTCAGAGCATGTAATCCGTTTAAATGAAACAGATAGGAGCCGTCACATTTCAGATACACACACTACAACACACACCGTCATGTCAGAGATGCACTTTTCTGTCTGAGCCGCATTAACACTGTGACTGTTCCTGTTTTTGGAGAAGGTCAGAGAGGACAAGAGCATGATGGGAGTGGATGTAACTCTTCATGGCCTGGCTCAGATCAGCACTTTGTTCTTGTACTGGGGGTTAATGCTTTTCCATACAACAGTCGGAGAGAGGAAGGCCACAGCTTTTTCAGACATTCTGTGTTGGAGAAATTAGGATGCAGTCTCTGTTGTGAGAGGCGAGGTGCTGTCTGCCACTTTCCCAGCAGCCCTTGGGCCAGTGACAGGGAGATGGATGATATCTGCAGCCTGCTGCACTGCTCCCCCAGCGCACACAAACACCACACATACACACACACACAGCTCTGAGCCAGCACACACATATACAGACAAACTCCTACACACTCTCTTGCTCTTTCTTTCACTTCACCAGGAAACAGTATTTGTCTAATTCACCTTTGTCCACCTATATTGCACATAACAGGGGAAACACAGGAAAACACTGACACTGTTTACAAAGAATAATCAGCTTTACACTGTTTTTTGGAAAAAGTCTTTATTAAAATAATCAAAAATGCATGATTTTTATATGATCTGTGTATTCACAAACATAGGCCTATTTTTTCCTTTATATTTAAATAAATAATAATAGAATTTATGATTAAATAAATAAACTAAATATGTTTTATTTATTTATCAGGCACATTAAAAACAAATTCTTATTTACAGTGTTGGCCTGGGTGTGTTAGGGAGTGGACACAAACATTTGTAATTACATTAACACATTTCCATATTAACATATGACAATATGTTTTCTTAAAACATTTACACGTCCTTAAAACAGTCCTTAGCTGTAACACCAGACTGAGCAGGCCACATGTATGTGAGGTACTTTCAGTGCAGGACGTGGGGAGTGTTTTAATAGCAGTCCACTCTCAGCCTGTTCTCATTGTCCTTACCTGCTGCCATGTTCTTGCATTAAGGACCCAATCCAGAGGCCGGGTCACCTGAGCAACACTGGTTCCATATAAATCAGCTCCAGGAAAGACCTCAGTCTGTCCTGCTCGATGCCTGAAGAAAAAACTTGCTTCTTCATTGTTTTCTGCAAATAACAGAACAGAGAGTTAGAACATAAATGGGGCACAAACAAGACAGACGCAGGAGCAAATCAGGAGAGAGGAGAGAAAGAGGAGGGCTGTTCGGGAAGCATCCATCACTGTATTAAGTGACTGCAGTGGGCCGTGGCAGAGGAAAAGGTCGCCTGGCCTCTCTGTGTGCAGTGGGCACCTGGGCAGAGCAGAGAGCCCAAATGACTCCAGGCTAATTGTGTGGCCCAGGCCGTCTGTTACTGAGCGGGGAGACTCACCCGGCCAATGCAGTGCACAGCAAAACACTCCAATCAAATGGATATAGATACAAATTCGCTTCTGAGCTATCTTTGTCTTACCTTTGTCACTGTGACAGACACTTGCCGAACATCATAGACCTAAAAAATAATAACAGCAAGTTAGTTTTTGTGGGACAAAAGGCAAATGAAGTGCTGCGTCTAGAGTCTGAGTGCAGAGGGATGAGTGTCAACCAGATAAACTGATTGGCCCTAAATCAGTGATTGGAGACAAAAAGCTCTGAAGTTCAGGTATCACTTATCTCTGGCAACTTTTTTAACTGACGACTGGTTGCTAAGGGGTAAGCTTTAGTGGCAATTCAGGACCAACAATAGGTCACATTTGAGCCCCAACCACTGGACGGCCAACCTTCAAGACAGAGCTTAATTATCCAAGCCAGTTACAGTTCAATAACTCCATCAAGCTGCTAGCCAGATAGCAGGTTTCCATAGCAACGCCTCCGAAGTGAATCACAGATCAGAGGAAGAATGGGAGATACCAGCCCCATGGAGGGAGCAGAGCCAGAGGAGTGAGGGGATCCTCCCTGGACTAGAGCAGACCTTTAGGCCGGGCACAGGGGCCACGCAGCAGCAGCAGCAGCAGCAGCAGCAGCAGCAGCAGCACCAGCACCAGCAGCACTCAGCCGCTTCCAGCTTTGTGGTGCTTTTCAATCCCCCGCCCCGTTGTGCAGGCACACAGGCTCACAGGCCTATGGTCAAAGTCTTTTCAGCACTCCTCCCATAGGGTTTGTAGTAATCTCATGAGCTTGTCTCTTGTTCTTCAAACCCTTTGATTAAAATACTGTAATAGTACCACTTTTTAGGCTATTAGTGTTTGATCATAATTACACTGACCATATTTCACTTGAAACCAAGGCGATATCAAACCTGAGGGCCAGCAGAGGCCCAGGTGTTGGAGTGTGAGAGCATTCAGGTGGCTGTCTGGCCTCCTGCCGCAGTGTCTGGAAACTCAGACACCCCAGCCCCCCACCTCCCCTGCCCCGTTCTGTGAGAGCCATACCTGCACCCCACCACCGCAATAAGGGATCCACTCTGCGCTTCATTAGACAACACCTCATACTCCATGCAACAAAACAAGCTCTCTAGTTCACTAAAACAATCTGATTTATCAGCTCAGGTCCTGCCCAAATGTGTTAGCCGAATGTTAATCCGTCCATATTATTTTTATCGGGCCTGTGTGGCGGGTCGCTGTGTTACATGGCCACCTCAGTACAATAGAGTGTAATCTCTCTCACACACTCGCCTCATCAGCTGGAGCCTTTGGTTTATCTGCACCTATTCAAGCCCAGAATCAATCTTTCCTGCACCAACTTACTGACGCACAAATGGCACGCCTGCATTTAGACTTTAACCATTCTTTCAATCATGGTATATATAGTACATACTTGATTATTGGATGGTGACACTACATTTACCTACGACTAAATACATCTTTACCTATTACTTCAAATGTAATGTGCAAAAGCCATAAAAGTTACTATTACAACTAACACACAGAATCCCACACAGACTTTTCTTCTCTATAACACTAATGTCTGTTACAAGACAAATATGACGCTAAACATTTTATCATGAACATATTTAATTAAATTATCTGCAGTGACTTATAGCTTTTTGACATGAACTTAAATCAAAGCAGATAAACCGCACTCACATATTATTTGGTGAACTCGTCTGACTTTGACCAAGCTTTGTATTCCCTCTTCAGCAGAGCTACAAACTAGCCAGGAGCTAGCGGCTTTTTACGGGGTGATATTTATTGGCTCCTTGGCGGATTGCTGTGAGCGCGGCGCTTTGTTAGTGCTGGGGGAGCTGAGGATTTCATCAGAGGGCCCGGTGCAGTGTGTCAGACAGAGCCTAATAAAAGTGTCTGGCTGTTTTGTGGGCACCCGCTCCGCTCTGGCTGTGACTGCTCAGCACTTGTCGCACCGTGCCGGGCTTGTTTGGTATTCACGGGGCATGGCACTCTTTCAGCTGTTGTTGCTGGGGGCTCTGTGGCACAGACACACACTGATTAGTTGGCATCGGCATTGTTCACTACGAGACCAAGTGGGAAGATGGGACGAAAAATATATAATTAGGAAAGGGAGACGAGGAGGGAGATCGAGAGGAGGGTTTTAGAGGGAAATTCTATTGTTTTGAACTGCATTCCTAATATGGGTAATTCAGGTTTTCAGAAAAGCACGATGCCTAGGGAAAAATGGAAAGTTTAAAAAACAGCTCGAGCTGCTATAGTGAATGCATTTACACCTTTGAAACACATAAAAGGAAGTGTTTTGAGGAGGGCTAATACATACTGATTGCACTGCTTTTCCTTTTCTTTTCAATCTTGTCTTTTACCAAGCTGTCTGCCTAAATTACAATGCATGCCTGAATGTGAAAAGGCCATGTTTAAATATTGATTCAGAGCATTAACCAATTAGGTTATGTAATTACAGTGTGAGGACTCAACACATCACTGAATTAAAGCGCCACAACCCAGTGTTCCAGAGATGCTGATGGATCCGTGTCAACACCCAATTCAGCTAATGAGACAGTCCACTCAAACTCACGCCTCCCAATTCAACTAACACGAAAACACAATTTCAACACTCAGTCAATCCGAGAGATCAAAACTCAAGTGTCCCTTTTTAATATTGTAGTCAACATATCCAAGTTTCAAGTGTGTTTTTGTCCAGACTAAAGTTCATCTGCAAATAAGAAGTACACGTCCTATGTCTGGACAGGACCAGCCTGAGAGCGAGGCTGCTGTGGTCAGATGCACAGACCCATAATGGACACCCATGTACTGACCATCCCCGACCAGCTCTGTTGAGGCGCTGACCAGGGTTAATGAACATCTGGGAGAAGCCTGTCATTTACAATCATGAACTGAACACTACGTGAGTTTATTTTGTCAATACTGTATTGCAACTGTGAATACTTGGAATGTGCAGTGCTGCTGTGAACAATGACGGCCTTGTATCAGCTATTCCAAACTTCATCATGTCAGCATATGAAGGAGATGTTAGTCAAACTCAAGTCGAAGGGTCACAGCTTTCTGACAATCTTGCTTTTGTGACCGTGTCCATCCATATGTTGTACATTTTTATATAATTTGGCTTGTTTTCGGGTTCTGTCCGAGTCCACCCAAGAAAGACGATTGTGCCCTCCGCCAGCGTCCCAAGAGCCTAACCCGTGATATTTTATCAAGAGAGCTCACAAGTTAGGGTCTCAGGGAGCAGGTGAAGTACGCCAGTCACAGGAGTCGCAGTCAGCTGCAGGGCACACGCACACGCAAACGCACACGCACGCGCACACACACACACACACACAAACACACACACACGCACACACACACACACGCACACACACACGCACACGCGCGCACGCAAACGCACACGCACGCGCACACACACACACACACACACACACGCACACGCACACGCACACGCACACACACACACGCACACACACACACACGCACACACACACACACACGCGCAGTGCCACTTAAAAGTTCCCCCTTTTTGCCCACAGGCAGCCTTGTCAAAAGCCAATGCCTTTTGTGACACAATAGCTTCATTGGCTTCCATCAAAATTGTAATGCCACTTTGCCCTGGACCAGCAGAGAAAATGCTCCCGGGTTTCCAGTCTTTCATTGACAAATAACTTCTTTAACTCAGCACAGCCACTAGAGAGCTGCAGACAAAAATGAAGAGGTAGAAATAGATTTAGACAAAAGTATGTAGAAAAACCTGAGACAACAGTTGCAGTCGAAAAGAAACATTCCAGGTTCAAAAAGATCTATTACAAAATATCACAAATTCATCAGACACTAAACTCCAAACAGTCCAGACAGAGGCAGGGCTTGGAGACTGCACTAGCGGCTGTGAGCTAACTAGCCTTTGTGCTGGCACAAGAAAACATCCAAGACAAGTGGGATTGCCTCTTTGTTCTATAGTACCATTTTACAGGATGACTCGATCAGATCCCTCCACTGGCCTGTCCACCCGTCTCACAGAAAAACGCGACTAGCAGCCTCAGTATTTGGTTCCAGCAAAGGGACTTGCAGTGATAGCGTTCCACCAGAATTTACAGAAATTAAAATAGAGCACTTTGGCACTCTGCTAAAAATAAACCATCAGTACAGGTAAAAAAAATCTCTATTCTTTGCTTAACTTGCTGTACATCCTACCGCAGACTGCAACACCCTCAATACTAGATCCTGCCACCTACCTGTCCAACTCTGCCAGTGTGGGGGCACGCTTGGCACATGATAAGTAGTTTGAGTCAAACACAACATCACCTAGCAAGACACAGCGCAGGTTCGATTTTGTTAAACTAGCCATGAAAACCGACACGATCAGTGCATTAAAAAACAACAATAAGCATTAACACAATACAACAAAGTAAGATTCAGAAGATCCCCTTGTAATGTTTGTCTATCAGTTACACATTACCCCCCCACCTTTCTACCTAGTCCCGATCCCACCACCCACCTCTCAACTCCTCCCCCTCAGACACAAAAAATCTGATAGATGTCTCTGACTGTCTCTTCTCTCTAGGGATCAGCAGGCAAAGTGGAGGCTTCCGGAAATGAACGCTGGTTGCCACCCGACGCGTTGCCTCGTGCTCATTGCTCTGTCTGCCACTGACTATGCCTTTTGTTGTCCGTGTGAGGCGGGACGAGGTGCGAGCGGGCTGAGGAGAGAGGAGTGAGCTGATGAGGAAGCAAGAAGTCCAAGAGACGGCCGCCACACGCAGGTCAGTGAGGTGGGACACTCCCCACTCCCCCAACACCGAGCACTGTGCTCCATCCCAACACTTGCATTGTCAGCTGCATCTCTGCGCCGCGCCCCCTCCCTCTCTGCTCCGCTCTAGACAGCGGGACACCAGCCATGTCGTGACACTGTACTCCACAACTTACACTTTCATCTCTCCACAACCTGCACTACACGGCCGACAAACACTTTACAACAAAAAGGAGTTCCGAGTTGGCCATCGAAACACCTGCCCGTCACTCGCTTGACCCCGCAAGCCCCCCTCCCCCACAGCCCCCCTGTACCTGTCTCTCCTGCCGTGTCTTTACTTCTGTCTGCAGCTGCTTTGGCCAAAGTGAGATACTGCAGCACAAGTGTGTAGTGACAGCTTTGGCTCTTCCTCTCCGTTCACTCGCTCACACCCTCTATCCAGTCTTCGCCGGAGAACACATTTCTCCCTGCGCTGATCAATTTCTTCTCTTTTCCAGTGGCGCACACGCACACACACACACACACACACACACACACACACACTCACACACTCACTCACACACACACACCTACTGCAGTGAACTGGTTGGCCGTGGCGGAGGATGCGCTGTAGCAGTCTCCCTGTTTTTACACAGAGTGGAACATGGACGCCACAATACTCGACCCATTTGTAACAATACTATATGTGCAGCAGCATTTGTAAAAAGTATGAAAACAAAACGATATTTTGATGCATGCATGTCCTACAAGAAACGAACAGTTGGGAAATGAAACAAGCATCGGTGCTGTGTGAAGAGCTTAACACAGGATGAGACATTATGGCGGCTCTGCTCTCACTGACATCTCATCCTCAGTCACACGCTGTGGTCAGCTCCACGTGAACCAAACACTTAATGTCACAATATTGTGACTGAAGCTTGTACGCAGCAGACAGACGGCAGACGCATAATAGACAAGACAAATCAAACATAACTCTTTGTCCCGCTAAACAGGAGAATGGTGTTGGTCTTCTACATGCTCTTTCTACAGGACAACTGGGAAAGTCTGGTGTGTTTCATTTTCCTTAGGTCTGAATGAGGTCTGCCCTTGACAGCTATTTCTAATCTTGGGTTTTAATCACCTTCAACATCCACGATAGATTAGGGTTATGACCCTGTGTGACATGGAGGGGGCAGGGAGAGAACGGCAAATGTTATCATTGATTGATTATGCCCTTTAATTCGAATGGAAAACGCACTTTTGCCAGAAAAAGGCTCAATTGTAAAATGTCACTGACGACGGCTGTGTGTCGCCTTCAGTCCAGCACAAAATACAGAACCAGAGCGAGCAGAGGACTGACGTGGGATAAGTAAACGCTGCAGCCAATGTCAAAAGCGGGGCCAGGTTGAAGTCTATGGGGGATGGTGGGGTCTTCGTAGATTTGCTTGGTGATGGCGCTGGTGATGCATAGACGGGGGTGGGACTTGGGCTGTATGCTAAAGCCAGCAGGGCCAGCAGGCAGCCGTATAGGTGATCAATCACTGGTATTACCGCCGTGTCACTGCGGAGTCTGGAGCTGTCGCCGCATACACACATCACCCCTCAACACACAAACATCCACAAACACGGGAAATAAAAAGACTACAACTGGTGCAACTGTTTTGACTCTCTTCTGTGTCTGTGGCAAGTTGACGGAATAAGATTTCAATCAGAGCTAGTTCAGTTTCTTAAAGATGTTTATACATACACCCCTTAATATGTCTTTGCTTCTAACCAACGTCACAAGATCCTTAAAAAAGATTATGTAGATAATTTACAAAAGAGAGCCAGGAGACAATATGCAGCACACCTTTGAGAAAACCTGTAGAGCTTTCTTTTTCAAAACATGCCAAAAATAGCTCCACACACACAGGCTGAAGATATCCAGACAGATATCCCAAACAATAGTCTTATCTGAGTCAGAATGGGAGCAGGAGCTGATGGAGGAGACGGGGGGGGTGCAGGGGGAGGGGACTGCGCCAGCCCTGCGAGCGGCCAGCCAGTCAGCGGGACATTAATGACCATCATGTCTTGTCACACAAGCTGTCGGCCAGTCAGCAGATCCTGCCCTTGTCCCTGCCCTTCTCCGATCAATGGCATCGATCTGTCTCAGGGGTCAAGGGGCAAGAGCGTATCAATACAGAGACAGTGGCTGATGCAGCAGGGGAAGAGACTGACTCCAGACAGATCAATGACACCCCCGTCTGCCACCGCTGTGTTATGATTATTCATTTGCCATTAACCCCACCACATTAGGGGAATATGTTTTCCACTGAAGAAATAGTGCTCCAGGCGACTGGGCTTCATAGGAAAGTTAGGTTTTACCAGCTAAAGCACCGTCTGTCGAGACACTGTTGGAGCCGTACATTGTCACGTACAATTGCAGCAATTGTCCGATTAAGGCTCATATTGTTTAATTCTTGATTGAGATTATCAGGAAGTTGCACACAATTTTGTAGCATTAGTGACTTTCCTTGAACAAAATAGCAAAATATATTGACTAAAGGGTGCTTCGGGTGGCTGGGCACTTTGAATTGAAAACCACAGAAAAGTTGTATGTGGCCTAATATCAGTCAAATGCAATAAAACTGTTAGTTTTGGGTATGTTTTATTTTCTAATATTAACAAACATTAATACATACATTATAGATACTATGTGCTGACTAAATGATTCATGATTAAATTGAAATAGGTAAAATAAAGACAGAAACAAGAAGTTCTTTGTAACTGCAGACTTCTTTCAGGCGCGTATGGAGCCCTGAAAAGACTAAATAATCATCATTTATTTG
This sequence comes from Eucyclogobius newberryi, assembly GCF_026437365.1. Lineage (NCBI taxonomy): Eukaryota > Metazoa > Chordata > Actinopteri > Gobiiformes > Gobiidae > Eucyclogobius > Eucyclogobius newberryi. Next base: position 21,999,925 of record NW_027315779.1, on the reverse strand, counting down.
TGTAAGCATTCCCTTTAAACAGGCTCTGCTGGAGCCAATGGGGTTGTGCCGTGTTGCTGGGGCAGCTGTGCAGTGCTGAGGCAGCACTCATCTCACAACACCTCTTTCCTTCACATGTGGAGCAGCTTTCGCCACCAAAGTGAAGACAGAGCAGAGATCCACCTTAAATAAGACTCTCCCTGCTGTGTTGAAAAGTGAGCACTATCACCATCTACAGAATACACCGGGTATCTGCAGCAGTCGAAACAAGGCCTTACAGTGAGTTGGCACTTCCTGGGATTTACCAGGATCGTATTCCACAGACAAACGTCCTTTCAGCTTCAGCTCTCCACAGAGAAACACTCACGTTCTCATTCAGCTCAGTGTGTTCTGGATTTTAACTCTAATTTATCATTAGTTATATAATCTACAGTAAACCATAATATAGAAACTGATCTATACCACTGACGCTATAACCCTAAAGCAACATTTGAAAATAAAATATATATTCTAAATACGACAGTACAATATAAAAAAACAAAAACAAAACCATCTGCAGTAAATGAACAGCAGAATGAAACACTTGAGTCGATAGTTTGCATCTATAATAAGTCAAGGAAATCATTCACTTCAACAGATCAAATCTTATAGTACATAGCAGTAGTAGTAGTAGTAGTAGTAGTAGTATTATATATATCATGATAAATATTGAGCCCCAAAAAATATTTTTCTGTCTCTCACTCGACAGTGGATAAGGTATTTATCATGACAGGCCCGAGGATGAATTAAATAAATATCTGTGCTTCACGTTTAATGATAAGAGATCATCAAAGACCCGCCACAACCCCTTGAAACCAGAGTACACGCAGGATAAATGATACAAACTGCACAAAGGTGGTCCACTTAGCATTGCCACAAACACGCTGACAGCAAGGTCATCCATCACACCCAAAGTACTGTCACCAACGACAAAGAAGTACGTGAAAAATGAATACAACAGCTTCAACTAAAGCCGCATTTCAAATTTGGGGCGCCTTTCAAAGAACCTGGGAGCAGTAAATCCAGAGCTGATCCAGTGGTGTTGATTTGGGGTCATTTTACAGACTGTGGCTTTGAGACAGATGGAGCTGAAGTCGGCCACATCGACATGGCTACAGTAAACAGAGACTCCAGTGTCACAGATGCTTACATTATAAAAGTGTACACGGTATATCACTAAGCCCTGAGAGACGGCACAAAAGACAAGGTCACATAAGGAAAATACTCATATCATACTAACACTGCAACAACTAGAATATCTCAACCACAACAACGTGATTCAAATGCATGCGGGTGGCAGAGGTGCAGAAGCAGCCAGCGCGGATGTCAACAGGAAAAATCTGTTCAGCCCAGCGTGTCAGATTGATAGTGACTATTCATTTCATACTTGTGTTTATGTCAAACCATCTGTGCATCATGATGTTTAGCACACGGTTCACATGTGATCCTCTCTAAACACACGTGCCTCGCACCGAGTAAACATGCTGAGGTGCAAGAGTGGGCCCCAGACGTTGTGCAAACGGGTGACAAGCACAGTGTGTGAAACAGGTTTATTCACACAATTAACTGAATGCATAAAAATATTACGAAGCAGTTCAAAGGAATTCAAGAATCAAAGGGAACATATTGTGCTAAATCAGCGTTTAACCTTGTTACAGCAGTGTTTTCTCATCATTAGTTTACTCAGAGTGTTTGAGTAATACTTTCTTGTATCTCAAGTGCTCAGAAAATGTTGGTTTTCACCTACCCCCTATCCTCGCCCACATCCCTGTACTGAAGTAGAATTATTTTTTAAAAATCCAGACTTCAAGTGATACAAGTAGGGTTCTAAAATGTCTCGTAAACCTCTTTTAAAAAAATGACAACATGTAAAGGTCAATCTGCTGCGGTGAAATGCCACTATGAAGAGGCGGGGCTTAAGTTCAGCAGTTTTGAACAGGAAGTCAAAGGACCTGTTTCTATTATTGATCTGTTTCAAATTGATATTGCAGTTTACAATGAACAACATGTAAAACAATGATGTTATAGTTTAATACCAAATACCTGAAAAAAGCACATTATGTCTCCTTTAATATTTTGAAACAATACCTCTTCATGGGCAAAAAAAACAGGTTTTCAAACTTTTCAAGCTTTACATCGTGTGACAAATTGTAAAGTACATGTAATTCCAGAGAGTCAATTAGAAGTTCTGACCCGCAGCAGGGAGTCTGACGGTGGCTGAGCAGTGGTATAGTTCAGCTGTGAAATGAGACCCCGGGTGTGCAAAAACGATTAATTCTACAGGCCCATACTCTCTTGAAAAGGTCCTCTTAACTTATTCAAAAAGCCTTTAACAGTGGGTACAGTCAGTGAACGTTCTGCAGATGCTAGGACTGGGATGTCATAAGTGTACTCCAAGGAAAGCTAGAAGGTTGTACAGTTAACTCCCAGGGTGTAATTCTAAACCATACAACCTACTACCTCAACCCGGATGCACACACTAGCAATGTTTCACAATTAGATTTATGGGTTTGGACAGTTCAAAGTTGGTATAATGTGTGTGCTCAGGACTAAGTACAGACTAAGACATGAAGCTGCCCCTAAATCTAAAACTAGACTAACTAAATCTAGAAAAATGGGTCTGAAAAAGCACAAAAAAGTTACGACGTTCGCACCATAATGACAAAGACCCACAGAAGCGAGCTTGTGCTGTCAGATTTGCCACAAGATCGGATCTACGGGTTTGTGCCAAGAGGTTAAGCCCCAAAGTATCAAATGAATTCAATAAATAATGAAGAAGAAGGGAAAAAAAAGTATTACAAATGTGCAGTCTGAATGGAAGTCAGAAGATAGATGACTAAAGTGGCAGTAACCTGAGACATTTAGACCAACAGTGTGGCTATGCAGTCGGTAAGAGTCGCCCCAAAAGTGAAAGTTCATGAAACAGATGGTGTTAACTTACATTCATTGATGTTTTCAACTCAGGGGAGGACAAGGTCAGTTATTTTCCTCCACCTAAAAACAGGAAAAGAGAGATGTTTTTAAAAATGTGCACAATGAAAAATGGTCTTCTATTGTTGTCACTTTTCATAAGCAAAATACCCAGTAAGAAAATGTAGCAGTGTCGAGTTTCCCATCAGTCAGCAGATATCTACTCATATAATAACTACTATACTACTGTTCCAAACTACCCACAAAACTGCCTAAGCCTCCCTCTTGCTGGCAGAAGCTACGAGGCAGCTAAGACCGCAGATAACATTGTAAAAAAGAAAAAGAAATATTGTCTGGCTGAGAAAAATGCCAGTGCAATCAAGCATGCTTCAACCAGTTACCATTAACCGAGCCAGGAACCACAGATGATATTAGAACACTGTTACGGCCGCAATGCGACAAAGGGAATTAAAAAAATCAGGGGGAAACGTCTCTTACCGACAAAGCAACAACCGTGTTTTTGTCTAAACTTCTAGCTTTAGTGGTGCCGCATCGCTGTCATATTTGTGTCGTAAGAGGAGGAATTCAAAATGAAACGAGTGCGAGAGGCAAATGTGAGCTCGCAGACAGCGCTGGATCAGTTCAGCGATACACCGTCCGCCATTTTCTCAGACACAAGAACAAGGGAAGAAAAGAAGTGGAGCGAATTGGTTTGCTGGCACCATTATTCAAAGTTTACCCCTCTGTGTGTCTCAAAGATCTGATGACTTTCTCATAAAAACACAACATTCATGTATTCTGCTGACTTTGTGAAGATATCTTTTGTCCAAATAGAAATGTTAGCCCTGTCCCCCCCCCGTCCAGAATCTGCTGGCACATTTTGGTGAGGAGGGGACGGCGGTGTAAAGGGTGGTGTTTAGGAGTCATGGCAACCTGGGCCTGGAACGCAGCCAAGGTGACGAGAACTCAGGGCAGGAATGCCTAGTGCCTTCCAAAGTCAACTCCACGGGTGTGCTGGTTGTTTAAGATTACATCTCAAATGCCAGGATTGTTCTGAGAGGGGAAAAACAAAACTCATGCAAGCTTCAGGACATATGTTTAGTGATCCGTACAGACATTTAAAAGAAACCATGATCTGTGTCTTACGCTATACGTCTGTGACAATAGGATTAAAGAGCCATCCCAGTTTATGTGTTTGGTTAGAAATATTATTTTTTTTCACTATGGCAAACACAAATAGAGGTTTGCCTCCTGACGCAAGGAAGAGGACTGAAGTATCATGAAAAAGAAGGTAACATTTCAGGTAACTGATGTCAGTTGCACAGACAAATGAAGTATTACATGCAAAAGAACAGCTTCACAAATGAATGGTGAAGTAAGTCAATAATATTGAGGAGTGCGACCAAAGACATCACCAATCCCGGAGTAATGTGATTTTAATGTCAGTTAAGCTGTCTGTACGGAGCCCAGATTATTAGACCTATCTCTACATCAGTAATTAGCATGTGCTTGGAACAAAGATCCCATCTTGAGAGCAAATCAAGCTGTCTGAGCGGTGCCTCTGAGTGCAACTGAGAGACATCTACAGCTATTACTATGAATAACAGCCTTCAACTTTCAATGTGTCAGAGCATTCCTCCGGCCCACAGGAGAATTGAGATTCAATTAAGTACCTGCTTATGTGCGTAGCATATTGCACACCATGGTGTAAGAGATGATGAAATCCTAACTGCGTTACAGTACAGACAGTTAAGATCAAATGTAAGCTTTATAAACATTTAAGATCAGTTTGGCAAGTGCAAATAATGGAACATGTGCATTAGTGACAAAGGAACGTGCACAGGCACCAGCAGTGCAAACATGAGGAGCTCATCTGTTCATATTAAACAAAGCCTCTCAGATAATGCAGCTCTAAATATTCCCCCACTGAGGGTCATCCCATATCCTGAAAGGCAGGAGGCCAGGGTCAGAGTTCACATGAGAAGGGGGAAGGACTTCCCCTGGGTCTGGGGCAGCAGCACCCCTGTCTGCACCAGCATTAGAGCTCTTTAAATGGGGAACAATTGTGTCAAAAGAATAGCAATACCATAAAACAGCTGACAGTGCTTATTATTTGATGTCTATATTCTTAGAAATATGTATAGTTATTTCTGTGGTTAAAATAAAATAGTGATTAGAATGTAGAATGTCTATTGTATCATATATTAATATAAAATATGTAGGTTTTTAACGGAATGATTAAAAAATAGGAATAACAAACTTTATTTTAACAAACAAATTCCTGAAGGATGTGTTTTCATTTTCCACAGAATCCATGAAGACAGCTTGTTATTTCTAGCTCCACGCTCGTATCTCTATTTCCTCTTGGCTTCAGCCATGACAGAAAGCACTCAGCAGCTTCATTCAGAGACTGATGCACTAAAACTATATCACTATATTGGGAAACATTCTGTATACATGAATGAAGACACAAATATTATATATATATATATATATATATATATATATATATATATATATATATATATATATATATATATATATAATATTTGTGTGTGTGTATATATATATAATATTTCTGTCTTATATATATATATATAATTGTATATATATATATATATATATATATATATATATTCAAAATGTATTTTGTTAACAACTTGTCTATCAGTTTCAGCTTACCAAGTGCATCAAAAAGTGAAGTGATGCTTAAAATGTGTAATTATACATGAATGTTGTAGTAGTAGTGTGCTTTGAGCTTAAGTAGCTCAGTCTGGTGGCCAGCCAGGACACTGACTTTGCCTGACCCACCTGTGTGTGGATCCTGCTGCCTAGCACCAGACTAAACACTCACATTTCTACAGCATCTCATTGGCTGCAGCTGACTCCCCGACAGCCAATTACAGCTCGGAGAGGCATGGATGGAGGGCAAGTACCACCAGAGTTAAAGGAAGAGGAAGAGACACAAGTAACCGGCATGCTGGGAAAAAAATACTACTGCTTCTAAAAATAACTTTAACCGTTACTTCTACCAAAATAAACAAATGAATACAAATAAATAAGAAAAAAATATAAAATAAAGTGTCCAGTGTGGCACAGAATTGATTCGGTGAACAATGCTGCTATCAGACCGTGCTTTTATCATCGCTAAAAGGAATCAATAAATAATGAATTTCAAACGGTGGAGTTTCACCAACACAAACGTATCCTACACGTGAGCGCATAAAGTAACCTCGGAGGATCGATGAATATGACATTACACAAAGCCGGAGGAATGCATCTTCTTAATTGACCAGAGCATTTCAAATTAATTCCAGCAACAATTAAAATGGATTGGCCGGTGTGGCACCTTCAGCCCGAGCGTTTTATGGCGTGTGCGGTTCACCCCTCGACCTGGCCTTGTGCTTTAATTACCACTGTTTGATCAGGACGCACAGGCGATGGAGAAATAAAAGGCTTACTTTAGCAATTTACTTAGCTAGTAAAACATCTCATGGTGATATCACAAGTAATTACATACATAAATACATGTACGCTGTAAATAGTCGCCCGAGTAAACAAGCAAATTACAAGAGCGTGTGTTGTTCGCTTCATAACTCATCATGGCCCAGAAAGTGAATCCAAATGATGTCATTCGTAATCAAGAAGCAATTATTTTGCTAAAATTACTCAAATCTTTCAAGACTTGTTCTGATCATGTCAGCTCAAATTACCTTCACTTAGCTCAGAAGTTGTTTATGCCTAATTTAAAATACATGCACTCTTTACTGGAAGATGAGGCGTTTGGTATATACTCAAACACAAATACTCAACTATGGTTAGGTGTCCAGAATTACCTAAAAAAGCCTCAAACATGCATAATATAGGGCTAGAGATAAAACATCAAACAACAATTTAGAAGATATTGAGAGTAAAGTGGTAATCTAATGCTTCATTTTCTGCATTTGCCACACCACACACAGGCTGGGAATTGCTCTTAACATGAATATAGGCAAAATTTAAAAAAAAAACTCCCATTTACAATATATGAATAGACCTGGAGAGGATAAAATTGCACATTAGCGCAGGTGAGTTAAACATCAAGGGACTCATAAGGCATTAAATGGTGTTATAATCAGGAAGCCACAGTTGTTAATGTGCCATTATTCAACAGAAATGTGCAGTTTGCATTAGTATTTGAACACACAGTAGCTCTTCCACACAGCAAAGTCCATGTCTTAATCCTTTTACCACAAAGATATAAGCCAAAAACTAAGTCAAATATTGAATCCGTCTCTATATTGTAAACGTTTAGCTTCAGTTTACATTTGGATTATGCCATGTGCATTCATATAGACAACATTTATCCACAATTGCCTGTGATAATACAGCTGCTCGTTCTATCAGAATAAAAGTACAATTCAAGGCAATTACAAAATTAGGCTTTTACTTTATCATTTTCCAAAATGCTACAAACAGCATAAAAACTGTCCCCGTGTATAGAGCGACTAAACTCTTCACTAATGACCGAACATGGGGAGGACCAGGTGTGCACATCTCAGAGAAACTCTGAAATGTGTGGCACATTTTGTGCAGGTTTTCTCCAGAGGAGCAGGCCCTAATCGACCACATTATCAAGGACTCTCCATTACGGAGGCCGAGCAGGCAGTTCTCATAATGAGACCTTTTCTTGGCGTGTCCTTACCGATGCTTTCCCAAACGATAATCCCGCTGCACAACCTCTCATTATCAAAGCAATCGTCTGACAATAGGAAAGGAACACTGCTGTAAATTAGTGAAGGTCTATGGAAAAATGATTGCCGATTTAGGGCTTTAATTAGGGCCAATGCAAAACAATCAGAGACAATTAGGAGGTACCAGTCAATAAGCCGAAACTCATGAAGAGGAAAAGTAAGATTAATATGATGAGAATCTTTAAATGGATATGAGAGTGTGGATGGCTTCAGCGCACACTTGGGAGGTAGAACTCAAAAGGCAAGTAAATCAGCAAGTGAATCTAGTCAGGCCTCCACCGAAAAAGGCCACACGGTTTTAACTAGTTTCCTGAGTACAAGTGGAGACGAGCAGTCCGTTCTAAATGTTCCAGAAATATGATTGTTGAAGGAGACTTCTCATTCATCGTTCAAAAGACGTATTGTAACTACTTTATTACGCTGGAACACACTAATAACGCTCTCTGTCACTGGAAAAGAGAAACAAGAATGTGCTGTTCTCACACCAAAGGCAAAAGCAGGATACACATTAATGATGTTGAGATTCTGAATGAATGCTCTGTGCGTTTGTTGTTTTAGTTCACAGAGTTTACATACGATATGCTTGTTTTTTATTTTTAGTCTTTCCAAAGTATTTGACATCCCATGTGTCAGTTTGAATGAGAACTTACAAGAAACTAGAACATGGATACAAGCAAGATTGAAAAAATAAAATACATATACATACATTTAGCAATAATTATAGTAGTAATTATTAGTTGGTTTTAATATGTGAACATTAAAAAAGACCATAAAAACACTATTTAAAAAACGATAAACACGTGTCTGATTGTAACCTCTCCCTAAACAGGTACACTGAAGTTAAAGTGAGGACTGTGGAGGGCTGCGGTGTAGTAGTTGTATCCATTTAACTACAAGGCCTGTGATCCTTGACATTCACAAAGATATACGAGCCACGTGTAGAGCAGCAGAGCCGAGTGCGATACGTCTGGATGTACAAGAGGAATCTGGGCATACAGCGTTAAATCACATGCAGCTGACCAGAGCACACCAACACAATCAGGCCGCTTGTTTTTAATTATCATCTTTCAAGTCAACCAACTGTACGTCCGCTTTCATTAGAAGAGACTTGTGCTCAAATGAAAACGTAGACAAAGCACGTTTGAACTTGGAATATCAAAGGCATTTTTAAAACCGATGGAGGGAACTGAGAAGCAGAACTAAATTGGAAATGTATGAAACTATGTCACTGCTAATTTATTAATTAGAGGGTGCTTTAGTTGTGAATCTGAAATAATTATGTCTAAATAATATACTAGCTCCATTTCTTTCTAATTTAGTCAAGTCACTTCATAAAACAATGTCAATGATGCAAATGGCCTTTTTCTCAACAAATATGCAGCTAAAACAATACCAGATGTTTTATAACTACCGTAGAAATTAATTTATTTTTATTTACTTAACAAAAGAATTTCAAACTAGAACTTACTATTATTACTAATATATTATACTTGTGAAAGCATCATCTGTTTGTTATCTTCTTCATATTTATTATATATTACATTATATATAGTATGAGGATTATTATATCCATTCAAAACATGTCTTTATAGGTATTAATTTAGGTTTAATTATCAGAAAAAGGTTAAATGTCTGTAAAAAAAAAATTAAAATCACAAACGTGCAGAAATATCACCTTCACACTTATTTGAAATTTCACAACTTTTTTGCCATTTTTATTTTTTAAATCAGCTCTTTTTGTATAGGACTGCAGATGTAAAACTATAGCTATTTGCTGTGGAACATCTCTGTTTTTATAATCTTATTGTCTCTTTACATTGTCCCTAAGAATAAAGACTAAACTAAACAGAGACGATACACCCGATTTTCAAATTTAGCATATCTTAAAAACGACATTCCCAATAATATCTATATTTTGATATTTACTTCCCTGTGTAATTCCCCGTTCAAAGGGCCTCCTATGCACGAGCCCCTGAACAAAGCTCACCGCGGGCAGAACATGTGGCCTATGTGGCTGAGCGCGGCGTGTCACAGTCTGCTGCGACGCCGGCCACTGCCAACAGGAACCACGCAGGACCAGGAGCGTGGATTAGAAACAGCACTATGTTTCCACTGGACTCACCCCTGCTGGGCTACATGGTCCCTGGTCCCTTTGTCTGCCGTTAACCCATTAAATCCCGCGGAAGAGCCCATTCACAAATGTGTCACACACTCCGGGGGTGCAGTTTGTGAGGAATAATGATCTTAAAGGGGTTACAGAGCATTGCCACTGATCCCCCACTGCCACTACTCGTAACCTCCCCACACACTTTCCATTGTTTCCAGGGGTGTTTGCACTTTCAATTACAGGGGACTCTTGTTTTAAGTTCTTCAAAACAACAGGAGGATGTGCCACGATACTTAATGATCTCCTAAATAAACTCCTCGGGCTCTCTATGGAAGTCGATCATGTCCTGGCCTCTGCTTTAGGGGTAAAAAGAGGATATTACTTTTGTTCTTATTTCCTGTGTGTTTCAAATGAATATAGCCTGGAGACGTTCGCCAATGCGTTTAGAGCTGCGTGCAGAGTTAAAGAGCAGGAGCACACGAGCGAGGAGAGGAGTTGCAGGTTCACAGAAGGTAAGTGTAATTAGACTGCAGTAATGCCTTCCATGATTAATGATGTGGGCCTCTGGAACCAAACCATGGGCCGATGGCAAATTACCATTATAAAAATAAACTGTGATGTGGATGGGTCAGCAGGCCGGAGAGAGACAAATGTCTCAAAGTACTGTGTATTTATATGCAGTGTACTATAAGGGGAAAAGTGACCCAATTAAAGCCTGGCCACTGTTACACGTGTTAGAGGAGACAATGATGTGTGCAAAAAGACTAACAAACGCTACAATGAAGTCAAGTCATATGAATATATAATATGTCTCAAATTGTTTTGAATGTGCAGAAAAACAATGACTAAAACCAGTTATATTACAGTTGTTGTTTTTGAAATATCCAAACTTAGAATATCGAGTATATTATCTGCAATAAAAACGATTAAAAATTAGCTTTAAAAAAAAGTCAGAAATGTCCAGCGTAATTTCCCAAACAAGGGCAAAAAGTGATATTTCTGCCATCTCATTCATTTTATTTATTCATAAAGGGAAACCCCAATGAGAAAGGTTCTCTTTTTCATAGGGTTACCCAGTTAAAACACAACATAGAATAAACAACAGAATAAATACCGTAACAGTTAGTGGTTAATTTTCAGGTCCTTTCACGTTTTATGCAATACTTGAACCTCAACCAAGACATTTACAGTATATTTCTGATGCATTGCTAAAAATAGCATTTGAATATTGTTAGGAAGATAATAAAATAAAATAAAACAAAACAGATCATCAGAAAGAGGGATATTCAATTTTATCATTATCGTCCACCTTTATGTATGACCTAATCCTTCTGGTTTAAATTAATTCCATTAAAAAACGGTAGTGCCTTGGCTTGGTTTACAGAGCACAGTAAAGATATGCCTGGAGTGCTCCATGCAAAATTCCTCGAGTGTCTCAAGAGACCTGCAGAGTCAAGTTCACTCTTCTCAAATGGTGACTTCACTGCTCGGCACATAACCACATCTGATTAGTTCTTCACGTCCCAGTGCATTCAAAAACACACTCACACAAAAGCACTGTCCTCAGATGGAGAGTTCTTGACTCAGTCCCAGTTTGAACTCCTATGCACTTTACTTTTATGATAGATAATTCCTTGTAGTAGCCAGACAGCATTACTTGGAAATCCAAAATAGCAAGCAATCGGGGAATGGTGCGGTTACGAGACGCCTGAACTGCTGTCAAAAATGCGACAACTATGCAATTATTTGACGGCGCATAACTGCAGTGTCTCTTGCATATTTATTTAACTTATGCAGTGTGTTTATATTATACGTCTATATTTTCCATTATCACCTGAAAAAACGAAACAAATCTATTCTTCAATTTAATGTGAATTTGTTTATTTTTAAAAATCACACATTAAACAACATAATTGTTTACCAAAAACTGACTAAATTACATTATGATTGTCTAAATGTGTAAATTATCTTGTTACTAGGGAGTGCTGGCGTCTAAATTTCATGCCAAATTCATCACTGGATCAGTGATAACAGTAAGTTTTGTTCATGTTCAACAATGGTTAACACACAATCATCATTATGCCCAATAATAAATAAAAACAAAAACAAACAAAAAACTAAAACTATATAAACTAGAGGAAGTAACATATTTGCTATTTATTACATTTCAAAATATCAAAATTAAGAAGTTATTATGCACACAGCCTCTACATTGTTATCTTTCAAAGTGCCATTTACTGCACTAATCAGACCAAATCCTTACAAACACTTTTTGTTTAAATTTAAATAAAAATCAATGCATGCACATAAATGTCCCCAACCCCAGTCTAATATCAAAACTGAAGAGTTTCAAATTATGACTATAACAATGCAAAAATACAAACCCGTTCTATAAGACACAAAAAAGCAAATGTTTAAAAAAATAAATAAAATCTTGTATTGTGCATCTGAGTGTCCATTTTGTCCTATTTTTTTCCAAATAAAAAAGAAAAGCCCCAGCGGTGTGCAGTGTTGTCCCAGTTTGTTTTCATGCGGCACTTCTTTCACTGCTGTTTAATCCAGTCACATCAGTTCCCTAAGCAGGTGAAGTCAGCCAAAGACTTTCCCACGGTCTGAGAGCAAATCCAGCGCCCCAAGCCCTTCCTGAGGGCCGGCCATCTGTCCGTTCTGTTTGGAGTGTGTTACTGGCTAAAGCGTCAGCTGCATGACCAAATTTCAACGTTCCAGCACACCCCTCCTTCCCCAAGAAAAGCCCCAAGTAACCAGCCAACACACACACACACACACCCAGCTTGTGCCGAAACACAAACAAATCAACAAACAAACACACATGCGGCCGCCATAGCAATAATTCAACCAACAATACAGACATACTTTTTAGGCATATCATAAAATATTTACCTCAATTAGACGTTTAAGAGTTTATCCTTGATTTAACATGAGCGTTTTTATAAGGAAGAATCGTCATTAAGGCGGCTCCCTCTGCCTCTCCACAAAGCAATTGACCACATAAACCTTGACCTTTGCTCCGTCAGAGAATACATCATCTGTGCCTCTGACTCTCATACAACAATCACAACAACAATCTGCTTGTAGAATTATACTACACAATCTTTGCGCACTGCCGTAAAAAACTAAAATAAAAATGTCGTAGTTTGAATTTGGTTTTGGAGCAATCATGTGACGCATTTCATTCTCTACACATGCTGCCGCCCCCATCCCACCTTCATCCATCCCAAAGCTTTGCCCTCCTCTTTTTCCTTCCCCAAACTGAAGTCCTATCATTTTAGTTCTCTTCTCAAAGAGTGGCTCTGCTGCCCACAAATCTGGACGTCGGAGCGACCTGACGCATTTTTAAAATGCGTGACATTGCCTCTGTGGGAGCATGAGAACGAAGCTTCCTCAATAGTAGGGTCCCCATACCCGGGCCGTAACCATGGAAGCAGATGCTTGCCCTCCCGGCCCTCCTTACCTCCTGTCGATCGCGGGCTGTGAGCTGCTCCTCCAGTGAAAAGAGGCTGTGCCTGCCTTTCTCCTCGCTCTGACCGAACTTGCCCCACTCCTCAAAAGGAGCCATTGAGCAGGTCACTGGTCTAGACTTGTTTGCACGGTCCAGGGAGCAGCCTTGATGTAACCCCTGCTCCTCTCTCTCTCTCTCTGTGTGGCTGCCACAGCAGCCGCCCAGCGACTGCAGACTGTGGAGGGGCGCGGGGGGGACATTGGAGACGTGGATTTGAAAAGGAGCCCATCCAATTTTGCCATTGTGCCTTTTCATTCATCGATCGAATGAATATCGAACCTTCTGTCCCTGTGTGTGTGTGAAACGGATAGCTTAGCAAGCATTTTTACCCTCTCACTTCTCAGGTCTGTGTTGTGGGCCTAAAGCATTGCTCCTCTTGTCACAACTTGTAAGAAGTTATAGTTTTTATATGTATAATATAATATAATATAATATAAATTACATGTATACAAGTAAAAATAATTATAATCATGCAATCATTATAATATGAAAATTACACCTTTATGTCTTTGTATGACAAATGTTTAATTAACTACAGAATTATACATGACATTTATTTGCGCTTACAGATACTTGTATTTATATTGCATAGTGCTATTTGGTGACTAAATATCTTTTGTTGTATTGAGGGAAAAGATGTATTTTCCTCTCACATTTGATGACAGACTGAGCCTCATGCATTTGACTGCAGCGAAGAAGGAGAAGACGATCAATGTGGACAGATCAGTATTGTTTCAGTCAGACAAGGCCATATTTGTTCAGTCTCATATGACAAACTACATCCATCCATCCATCCATTTTCTACCGCTTGTTCCCTTTTGGGGTCGCGGGTGACTGGAGCCTATCCCAGTGACTTCGGGCCTTAGGCGGGGTACACCCTGGACAGTGGCCAACTTGTCGCAGGGCCAACACAGAGACATGACAGACAGACAGTTCACGCTCACATTCATTCACTAGGGCCAATTTAGAGTTACCAATTTTTACCTAACACATGCATGTCTTTGGATGGTGGGAGGAAGCCGGAGAACCCGGAGAGAACCCACGGTAACCCGGGGAGAACATGCAGACTCCACCCAGAGAGATCATGTGATGTTGGTCTGGTCCGGGAATCGAACCCATGATCTCCTTCTTGGGAGGCAAGAGCGCTAACCGCCTTTGCCACCGTGCAAACTACAATTAAATTTTTAATTATTAACAATGAGCCATCACACACTTTGAGAGACACTATTTTCCATTACAAACACATTAAACTGCGCTTTAAACCACATCCCATAAAACTAAGTAAGCAAGACCCGATGAGCCGATCTGTTTCCATGCTCCAAGTGACAAGTTGCTATGCAGGGGCCAATCAAAGGGGGCGGTAGGGGGGACAAAACGGGGCAGAAAATGAGCAAATTCAAAGGCAGAGGCAGAAGAGCAAAGGAACCAGTCAAGTAAGAAGGCAAATGTATTGTGTTTCCAGAGCGAGTACCAGCTCTGCTCCCACCAAAACCACAACCCGGGACGTCCAAACCCATCAGCGGGACACCACATGAGAAACGCAATGCTGTTAAATGATATTACAAACCGTATCATCATTATTGACATTTTAAAATCCTTTGACCATTCACAATTTAAATAAGGCTGTTTCTTTTTGCAAATAAATGCCACATACTGAAATCTAAATCTATTTTTTACAAGAGAATGTGTTTCATTTTCCATTTTGATTTTATTGTACACAGAACTACATTTTTTAATGTGTAATTTGAGTTTTAATCCATCCATCCATTTTCTACCGCTTGTTCCCTTTCGGGGTCGCGGGTGACTGGAGCCTATCCCTGTGACTTCGGGCCTTAGGCGGGGTACACCCTGGACAGTGGCCAACTTGTCACAGGGCCAACACAGAGACATAGACATTACAGACAGTTCACTCTCACATTCATTCACTAGGGCCAATTTAGAGTCACCAATTTTACCTAACACATGCATGTCTTTGGATGGTGGGAGGAAGCCGGAGAACCCGGAGAGAACCCACGGTAACACGGGGAGAACATGCAAACTCCACCCAGAGAGATCATGTGATGTTGGTCTGGTCCGGGAATCGAACCCATGATCTCCTTCTTGGGAGGCAGGAGCGCTAACCGCCTTTGCCACCGTGCGTTTTAATCCAATTTATATTAAAAAAAACAGTGTGGCTAAGCAGCCAGCTCCCTAAATGCAGCTCATTAATAT
>NW_027315779.1:21674426-21981926 GCF_026437365.1 Eucyclogobius newberryi | reverse complement strand
TGTCCGCTTTGGTAATGACTGTACACATAAGGTATCATCGAGCTCTGTACATGAAAAGCGTCTCCAATATGGTTGAATCAAAGCCTGACGCGTCGTAGATCACCAAACATCTGACGTGTGTGATCCCGCCTCGTGAGAGACAGCCGGGTGTTTGCGTACAGTGCGACGGAGCGCTGCGACGGGGCTTTTACGTCTGCTTTAGAAGGTGAAGCAGAACAAAGGGCCCTCTTGCTATAACTACTCCTCAAAGCACTATTTAATTAGGTGTAGAGCAACAAATCCTTCCTATTCAGGGGCCAGACACTTGCACTGCGGCGAGTGGAGTATGGTGGCTGAGAGAGCGCCGTCATAACACTAGAGGAGTGTCCCCTCCCGATGCACTAACGCCTGTGAACAAGTCCAATGTCTGCGGATCCAAGTCATTGTCTCCTGAATGGGCTGCTAATGGACACACAAAACAACACAACACGCTGAGGCCCCGCGACCGCTGCTCATTTTATAGACTCACATGTTGTGCTTGAACTACAGCCATACTGCACGGACCATCGTTTGTAAAGTGTGTAAGAAATAAACATTGTTATTGTAAGAGAAATAATTCAAATGCATTCAATTCGTAATGCATTATTTTTTACAAGATACATTAATAAGTACCTTCAGTGTCATGAATGCTGTTTGTAGCAGAAAAAAGAGCTAGCATAGCATAAGATATACATAACAAGTCCAATGTAGATTATATTTTGTTTATTTTGTCCTTAATTGTGACTAAAATAATGAGCAGGTAGATTAGACACCACTCTCTACAGTAGGCCTATTATTAAGGCATCAGTGTATATGGGACAAGAATATATTCAAAAAATGAAATATAAAAAGCAAACAAGAATATAAAAAATATGATTTGAAGCCTGGAGGAATTCTTTATCTTCCAAAGTATTGTAGTAAAGGGGAGAACGGCTCAGAGTGGACAGGAACTGGGTGGTGGACTCTAATCCCACAGAATAAATCGGCACATCCACCGAGACAAATCTTGTTTGATGGATCCCGCGGCTCGATCCGGGCACATCAGTCCGGTCTGGGAGGCCCATTGTGAGGAGAAGGAAACACACTCACTTTTTATTAGAAACGGGACCATATTAATTCACAGACAGCATGGTAAAAGCAAATTATTCTAATCTAGCATAAAGACGTTCTATAATTTGATTATATTTTAAAGAATTAATTAAGTATTTACAATAAATTAAAATACAATTTAACAGTTGGTTATTTCACAATGATAATAGCTTGTATTGAATGTTTAAATTATAATTGTAAAAGTATATACCAAAATAGGCGATCATAATTAGAATGGCTGATTTTAATTTAGATTTCCCCATCAATATTAAAAATTAAATAAACTAAACATTTCACAAACAGGGTGAGAATATAAAGATATAATAATATCAATTACAAAGAGCCACTGACAGAAAGTGCTCAGTGTAGCCAAATGTATGAATGCAATTAGTTTAGATTAGTTTATTTATTTGCCATTTGCAATTAAAAAAACACATAAGCTAGATATGAGTCAAAATCCCAAAGTGACCAGCAAAACCTCAGACACAACCACATAAACCAACAGTGGACATAAGTTACATTATTGCCATCGGCTCGTAGTCTCTGCAGTGTAAGACTATGTCCGAGCGCATGTGCCGTCAATGACTGCCTTGTGGTCTGAGGATGGGGCTGGCCACTGCCTTTAAGCCGCTTCTGGGTCAGTCTAAACACTGACAGCTATTCATGACCAGATCAAGTTGATGTGAGATTCTGTCCCTTCTCTGCCCCCCATTTCCATATGAATGCCCAGTATGCTAAGCAAAAAGACAAGCAAGCTCCGGGTCCCACAGCCACTGCAGGGAGAGAACACACTTTACACTTGAGAGTGTGCTCCAACACGCCCTCGCTCCGATGAAATAAAATAATACTCGCATTAGAGCACATTTAGACTGAAGAATCAAGAGAAAAAAATCTGGACGGCACAATTTATACCTTGACTATCACCTCCCAACACACCCTCCACCCCAGCCAAGGTCAGCCCACTGTCAGCCGGAAAAAAAACACACACATCTGAAATGGTAATGATGGTCCTGCCTACACACAGACACCTCTGAGCGGGCTACACCTCTGAGCGGGCTACACCTCTGAGCGGGCTACACCTCTGAGCGGGCTGCACCTCTGAGCGGGCTACACCTCTACCTCTCTGCAGAGACACAAAGACTCGCTTCTGAAAGGAAAACAGCAGGAAGCGCAGAAAGGCCAATGAACATGATCCAGCTCCAGAAGTGAAAGGCAGTGTTGAGGACCATCCCGTTGCATACGCAGAGGAGCAGTGCAGATGTGTGAAACATGAGAGTGCCTCCTCGGTCTGATACCTGACAGGCCCGGCTGAAGCAGCAGCACGATGCTGTCACATGTTCAAACATGTGTCTCAGATCGACGTGGGCCTCCAAACACACACAGACAATGCCACACACTCCTATTGTTCCGCTCCATCTTTGGTCAGTAGACGGACCCTGGTCACCGATCGAGTGGTCTAAAGGTGGTCTCAAAACCAGAGGCGTGAGGCGTGAGGGGAGGGGACAGACACCCCTAAATGGGAGAGAGCAGATTATAACAACCCCAAGTCTAGTGTTTTCTGAGGACCACATTAGTCCAAATGTGTCGTCCATATTACACTGAGGGGACTTCGAAGAGACAATGAGGCCAGACAATTCCTGCATTCATGTCTTATAAAAAATATGTATAATACCAGTTATATAATTATTAATAACACCTTATTGAAGATAAATATTTACATATTATTCCCTTTGCCTCTTTTCTCATGCATTTACAGTTTTTTCTTAAATATTTTGTTGCCTGTAGGCTTTATTAGACAGGAAAGGACAGAGTGACATGGGGGTGAGAGAAGGGAGGACATGCACTAAATTGTCAGGTAGCACTTTCATTAATTTTCATTAACAGAAGACTAATTGTCATCAAAGGTCTTGTTAAAAAAGGGGGGAATGATTCATAAATATATCATAAATCTGAAACACAAGAATATTTTTTTGCATCATTTTATTTCTTTTTTTGCATCATTTTATTTCAGACAAATATTTGAAGCTAATAATCAGATGTGTTGGTCACACATACAAAAAAGGACAATTATTGCTTGTGGTTCAAGCTGCAGAGCTGGTGTGCACTAATCAAATAACAACAATGAGATCTTGCAATTTTGCAACAGCTTCTAAAAAGCAATTGAATTGTGGGCCTTAACTGCTCAAGTGAGCGGTGTTCATGTAAATTCCGTCAGTAATAATCAGACGAAGACCTGCTCATCTCTCAGTCTGTTTCTACTTTTCTGACTTCACACTGGGCTCTTTTCCTGAGGTTTCCAAGTTCATGAGCCTAAATCTTATGTTGCCCAGAAATGTCATTATTAATCTTCAGCATAGTGATAGAGGAACAGTATATGGTTTTATTTTTAAAGATAATCTTATATTTACATGCATCTGGTGGATCTCGGCCAGACTGCACTTATCTACAAAGGCTGCTCACTCAGCACGGCTCAAGAAGTTGCAAAACAAAGATTGTTGTAACAAAATATTACATCATTTCGAAACACAATTCAAACCATAAAAAGGAGGTGTGATAATGCCGTTTGAGCCAAAGTCTTAATGGACTGGCCTAGTTCTGACTGTCAATAGCCCTCAGCGGTGACAGGCCGAGCTTCACTGCCAGCTACACAAACAGTGAGAGAATGACATCACCCCTTTATCATTTATTAGATGCTCTCGAGGCTCCAGTTCAGCAAGTTCACATGCTCTTTGCAGATGGGGCTAATGGTAACTTACTGAAGCAAGATATCTGTGGCATTACAGGCACCTTTTTCAAATCTTTCCCCACAGACCGGCCTGCTTAACACACGCTGCGAGCCATTACAAGAGGATTGGGTTACACTTTGCGTTCTGGATTTTTTCTGTACTGTTACTGTTCACCACAATATTTTAAACATGAGATCCACCGATATAGATGAAAGGTTCAATAAAGACCTCTTTTATAAGCAAGTAAAACATATTTATTTCTATTTCAGAATTATCAACAACACTGCTCACTATTGCCACGCATCTTCTCTATTGAATGGCACTTTACAATGTCCCACCCTCCAGTCTTATATATCATATATATTCATCTCAATAACAATATTCAAATTAGATTTAACGTGTAATGTGCCTGTACATGAGGTTCAAGTGTCACACAAATTGTGAATGAATAATATTAAGCACAAAATGTCAGAAATATCACTTCACACTAAAGAGTTATAGAATATATATGATATTGTAATTATAATATATCCAAAACAATAATTGCAATTTTATCCCTTTTTTGATATGCCTCCCAGCCTCTAGTATAAAATATGTTTTTTTCTAGGTGAGGAGGCACAAAGGCCATAGGAGCAAGTGCAGGAAAAAAACACTGGTCCACCATTTGGTCTGCGATCTATTCATTGCTCCCGTTTAATTTCTTTTGGGTGCATAATCCTTTCAGTTTCAATAGCAAATTTAACAGTCCCTAAGGCCCAAGCACCAGACTGGTCAATACAAAACCAGACAACTAATTACTGAGTGCGGCGCACTCTCTCCTCCCTCGGCCCCTGCTCCCTCTCCAGCAGCTGTGGGGTTCATGTACACAAGAGCAGCAGTCAGCCAGTATTAGGTTTCCACTTCCCAGATCTCCCTTAAAAGCTTGTCCCATAATGGCCCTTCAGTCACACAAACACGCATAGGGTTTCATAGAAAAACGTGCACACACTTGGACAACCACATGTGAATATATAGACATTCACTTAAACCGTTTTGATGACTCTTATAATAGGGCCCCTCTGGTGGGCCTTTCACAACTTTCTGCACTCGGCATTTCATGGGTCATACTAATGGTAAAGTTTGAAATAAATATAATTGAAGCGGATTATTTTAAGACAAAGTTTGGTGTTTCTTATGAAAATCATACAAACATATAACGTGCTTTCCTTATTTAAACTGTGAATTATTATAATCATCCAGATAGGAGAACAATATAGATGGCCATAAAGCCTTGCTGTTAAGTAGTAGCTTTAAGAGCGTGTAATTACCGTGTAATTGATGCCTTGTTTTTCAAGTCATAAATTACAGCACAACTTGACAAGCTGCTTGCCTAATAAAAAGGGTTAAAAGCTGACCTACATCACTGCACTGAAGTGCTTTAGCCTTTTATCATTTGATCATTTTTTCAGAGACGGGTATAAGAAAATTAATAACATTTCTACTATTATTTGCTTTAGAGGCAAAATAATTGAAATATACATTCACTGATTAAGAGTGTTTAATACTTATTGTAGTACTAATTTGATCTGTGACATTTAGTGCTTTTAGATAAGAACATTGTCTAGCGTTTCCCAAGAGAAAACATTGATAACATGCTCTTGATACACACTGTATGTAATGCAGTTGTTGCGACTGCTGTCCGGGTCTATAAACAGATCATGACACACAGAAACTTGCAGCTCCTAATTTGCTGATGACTTAAAAGTCCTGCAGTTAAGATCACGTCCCTGAAATAATGGGACGAGTTACCCCGCGGTGACCCAAGCGTGCCGTCCTTTGTCTCACTGATAGTGTTTGTCTTTGCCCATTGTGTCTGCATTAGCAGCTCCACAGCCCCCTTCACACACCCCCACGCCCCCCAGCTCCCAGCGTCGTGACGGGCCCCAAAGAGGAAATACTACATGTATGGAAGTCATTTCCCTGTAAGCCTTATGCAGTGGACCTGAGCACCTGATGCCATTCATGTGAAGCTTATGGCTGAGGAATAATATTTAACAAAAGCTGCCATGTCAAGAAACACTGTCTAAATGAACAAAACGCATATGTGTTAATTGGGTAATAAACAAGTGTTAGTACCTTTGGATGTGGAAGAGAGGAAAAACGGCCTTGGATGAGTGACACAAAGAATGGATCGGATAAAGTGCCTCCATCACAGACATGACATCACCCACTTTAAAATCCAGCCCAATGGGGACCACTTGAGCCAAAATCCAATGTCTTGCATGTGAGCTTACAGGGTTAAAGCAATACGGTGTGTAAAAGGCAATCGTTTCTCAAAACAACGTGATCCTAGTAAAAGATTATTAAATGACTAGATTGTATGTCTGTGATTAATAAACATTTATAAACGCTTTGTATTTTTGCCTTATTCTAAAGCGATACCTCAATATTTTGATGAGGCCCTATATATTTGCAGAAATCAATAATACATATACAAAATCTGAAAGACGGTTTGGAAGTATTGAATTTAAAAGTATCACTAGTTTTGCTCTCTTTTACCCATAAACTTGAATATTCAGAAAAAGTCAAATTGTTTTATTGCGATGGCAATAAGCCACGTACATGAGTCTGTTCTGTCGCTAGAACAGGTGCCTCAAAAGTTTTTCTGTGTTTCGGAGTAAAGCTGATGCAACATAATTGCAATCCATTTTTTGAGACACTTTTAGCACAAATAGCGCCACCAAAATATTGTGTTTATAATTTATTCTGTAAGAGTTGGTTCAAGAGGCACTAATCTGTCACATGCACATCCCAAGTTATTTGATTATTCAGGTAAATCGCGTTCAGGGGAATTACAAATAAATCAAGTCAAGTAAATAACACTTCACACACCACAGAGTCCCTCAAAATCTCCACATTTTCTCTTAAAAGTATGTGTGACTTTCTTTTATTGATGAGTTGAAATGAGTAAAAATCCTCTTTTAATTACAGCCACAAAAGAAAAAAGCGCATTACTTGATGCTACTTCGATGGCTAATGAATGGAGGGATCAGAGGAAAGACACAGTCAGTCCATCTCAGAGAAGAGTGAGACAGGTCAAAACACCACAGTTCCGCACTGTGAGGTGAGACAGAAATCTCAGCTGCCAGAATTTCTAAAAAGTGACCTTAAATCCATTAGGGACAAAAGCAGAACAAATCAACAACTCTCAATAAGCCAATGTTATTATAAAGGTTGTTCTATTAACTTATACATGAGCTGTTCCTGAATAATCCTTAGTTTACTCCTTGTTTTGCCTGTTCGGGGTCATTCTAAAAAATGTCTGAGCCATTGTGCTGTTTGGGCCAAGTGCCAGTCTCTTTGACCCCTTGAGACTCCCCTCCCCCACCCAGCCTCAGCTCTACCTTGACCCTCTAAACTTCAATTTCAAATGCACAAAGCCTTAGCCTGCCTTAAACTGTGGAAAAAGTACTCAATGTTGCCAACTAAAATCTAAATAAAAAAATGTTTATATAGAAAACAAGATTGTACTCTTAATGAAAAATGACAAAACAAGAAAAGTAGAAAACTGAATGCTTACAAGGTGCTGTGGATTTCACAGAGTGGCAACAGAATCATTAAAAAGTCATCAGAAACAATTGAAGGGAAAAACTTACCACAAAGAATATGAAATCTGAGCCCGAGCATTGTGTATCTCCGATCCACTTCCAGTTTTTGGAGCTCCCATATGGCACCCCCGCCTCTCCAAAGAGGCAGAGAGGAACAGGCGCACGCAGGGAGGGAGTGAGCAGGACATTGGTCGTGGTGAAGAGATGGAGGGGACCGCCGCAGCTGTGCATTTGCATCAGTATCTTCCAAATCCAACAAGCTTTTTTTCAAGTGCGTGTCCTGCACAAAACAGGGAGGGAAAAGCTGCCTAACAAAGTGGCTCACTGACTCTGGCGAGAGAGGAAGGGAGGGAGAAAGTGAGAGTCCTGTGTGTCAGGTAGAATGGCAGGAAAAGAAAACAAGAAGCCTGCGGAGGACTCGCGGAGGGCCGAGGCATGCAGCCGCACAAACACAGCTTTAAGTTTGGAGCATTTCCTTCACTTGTGCACAACAAGTTCTGAGCTGCCGAGGAGAAGGGAAACGGGCTGCGTAGACGAGGAAATAACACATAATACCTTCCAGCTTCTTTTACCCCCAGCGCTCCCTCCCTCCCTCTTCTCTCACTCTGGATCACTCCTTCCCTTCGGTCGCTCGCTCTGGTAATAAGCCTGGCTGCTACAACCCCCTCCTCCGGGCGCTGGAATGCAAGGCAAGAGTTTCAAGAGGCCCAGTTAGACAAGCTTCGGAGTCAGTGCACCTTGACCCCCGGGTCAGACCCAGTGTGCGTGGAGCATTAGTCCTGTCTGTGTATACTTACATCTGAGGGGCCAGCCTGGGCTGGACAGATCATATGACCAGATTGAAGCAGCCACTTGACCAAGTAGACAGCACAGAAATATGTAGCACACCACATTTAGAACGGTATTGTTAAAACCTCTTTAGTAGTGAAGCAGGGGACGATCCAGCTTTAAAAGACTGAATGCCATAGAGACACAATAAATTGATAGAAAACAATACATGAAAATATAATTGTTTTCCTTTCTCTTTTGATACACTAATTGTCTATTCTGGTTCACGCTGAAACAAGCCCCGTACATTTACTAGGTTCAAAATACTTTCTGAGTTGAAATACACAATCAACTTCGTATAAATGTTCTTAAAATGCAGGATTAAATGATGTCTGGTATTTGTTGGATTTGAAAAATGTGACGGTTAACTGCACATTGCCGGCTTCGCCTTTGTTTGGTCGCTGGCAACAGAAGAGTTCAAATCCTTCCAATCAGGCAGGTGTGCGTCATTTGAATCAGACAAACTGGTACTGTCTGCCAGTCACAGCCCAGTATTGTGGCTGTTCTGCCTGTAAAAACCTATTCTTCAAATTCATTCAAGTGTTTCTGCTAATACGGGTCCCTCCCGCCCTCTGTCTCAAAAAGTACACTCTGTGCTTTTCAACAAAATAGTCGTTTGGGCCGGTTACTTTAGTACGCTGAGCCAAAATACTCTTATATACGTTAGGCATTTAGTATGACGCTTTCACAACTCAACCTACATCTTCATTTACTTACTGAGAGGATGAATAATTGTCATCGCAGAACTCCCAGTGTCATTCATTTTCATTTTCAAATCCCCTAAAAAGAAAAAGGAAAAAAAAGCATCAGGCTCTGTTTTTTAGATGATGGAGACGGCCGTTTATAGCGTAGTAGACTTTGTTATAACAGATGACATGAGATATAAAGTAAAACACAATGCACTTCAACACCAACAAATTAGAAGATACATGTTTTCTTCTTCTGTGAATAAATGACATGTTTCAGTTGTATAACAGATGATTGATACAGTCTATTAAAGGCATTGTAGTAAATACTTTCCACAAATTAGCCACAATTTCAAGTGGTCATAATTAAAATCCCATGAGAGAATACAGCATGATATATGGAAGCTACTTGGACATCATTAAATGCGTCAGATGAGAAATGTACTCAAAAACTACAGAACAAACATCCCCCTTTTTTGTTGACAATTATTACTTTGTATCAAACTATCAAAAATTGCCCCTGAAAATGAACAATATAAATAGACACTAATGCACATAAATAAAGCGTCTTGTGTGCATAGTACCCTGGCACAACTTATTTCATTTAAATTAAAGGATTATAAATGGAATATAACACATCCAAACCTCCCGATTCTTCCTCGAATCCAGCGGCTGCAAGACGCACGCGTTAACAGGCGGCTGCTGCCCCCCACAGGCGAAGCATGGCATCGTTTTGAATGTGTCATATATCAATTAGAATGTATGTAGTTAAATTAATCTATTTCCGTGATATGCAATTCAACCCTGCGTGAAACCTGAATAATAATTGTTGATGATAAATAATAAAAATGGAAAGAAAAGAACTCAAGATGGTAAGACAACTGACAATGTGATTTAGTCAAAAGCATTCATTATAATGTAGGCTAAATATATGCAAAGTAAACTACGCTCATAAGGAACGTATCAGTATACAATAACTGCAACGGAATGCACTAGTCTTGTATGAAATGTTCTGAATGTACTGAAAATGTGTATTAAAGTGAAAATACAGTTATATGGACTAAAAAGCACTGTGGCCAGTGGTGGAAAGTAGCCGAGTACAGGAGTAAAAGTACACTACTGATGTTCAAAATAGATGAATAAATGGTATCTGTACTTGTGAGGAAATTGTTTACAGAGGCTACTTTTTCCTTCACTATATCTGAGAGTATCTTGCTACTCCATTACAATGTTTGAACTAAACTTATAGTAGAATGTACTTTTCATGTTTGAGGAGTTATTTTCAGCCAGTTCAAGGTTTCATCTTGTGTAAAGCTTTTGAGTTTAACCCCAAGCTTTGAGCAAACAAACAAACACACAGTTCTATTTATCTTTTTTATTTTTAAACTAGGTTTGCAACAGTTTGTGTTTTGTTTGTGTTCAGGTGAATTAAGTGGTTTTCGAGTGCGGTTTAGAGGGGACATTGTACTTTAAACTCGTGTTATTTAAAATGTAGTAATAATTACATAGCAAGAATTACACTCAATTTAGAGTCTAAATTGAGTGTAGACCTTCAAGTACAATTAGCCAGTATTTTCAACTCAACAAAGAATCCCACAATTATCCAAAAAATGTACTCAATTACAGTAACGTACATTTGTAATATGATTATTTCATTAGAAACTGGACATTCTTCTCTCATTGTGACTTGAAAGAATGAAATGAGTTAAAGTTTCTGTGGCTGGAACATTAAAATATTAAACAAAACATTTGAATATTAATAATTACATTACCTTTGTAGGACACTTGAACCACAGTTAAACCATAATCATATAATCCTTGTGATAAAGGTAAAACAAGCTAAAGATTGAACTGTTAAGATGACTTGAGAATACTTGATGACACAATATGGCAAGGCCTGGGGGTCATGAACGAGAATTAGCTAGGCTAATGTAATAACATTAGCCTAGCTTAATACTTCTTTTCCAGTTTAGCAAAACAGATTCATAACTAAGCTAAAACGCCAAACATAGTCGTTGTAAATGAATAACCTGTTAATGATTAGAGCTTCCCCCTCCATTTGTTGTATATATTTAAACTAAAGACATAAAGTACCTGAAAGCTCTTTTACTGCAGGGGCCCCACCGGCCCCACGTGTTCACTCCGCACGTGACGCTGCTGCTGCAGAAACATCACTTCATATTGTCATTTCATAGCATTACAAAACGTCAAGGTCATTTCTCTTAACTTTTCATTTGCATTTACATTTTCAAGTGTAATGAATGAGTTTGAACAAAAAATAAAACTAAACAAAAAGTTCATTCTTCTTCTAAGCCTGTGCAGAATGCTGGATCCAGGGGCCATTTGTCTCGTTTAGGGTCATTTTCCTGGACTGGACACAACTCAAGCTCTGACAGTGGAAGATGTTCATGGAATGTGAATGCAGCTGCAGGTTTATGATGTTTGTAACTTTAAAGGTGCACTATAACTCTCCTGGTGCTCGTCTCCATGGAGATACACCTGCTTTGCCTGCAAACCTCCACCGCAGGCATTCAAATGTCTTCTTCTGTTCAATTACAGGCATTTTTATTGATAGAAAAACAACAATAACAACAACAACAACAACAACAACAACAACAACAACAACATGAAAGCACAAACAGTCCACAGATCTGACCTGTCACTCGACTTGGCGGGGGTCACCTGCTCGTCGCCATAGAGATAGAAAGTTTAATGTCAGTGTGGAACATTCCAGGCGAAGCAAGATAAGATAATCCTTTATTGTCCACACATGGGGAAATTTCATTGTTGCAACGCAGTTAGATACAGAGGAAAAGAACAGATAACTTATAGGAAGTTTGAAAAATACTCAATAGAAGAACTCTTATAAACAAAAACTCTTATAAACAAACAAAAACTCCTATAGATCATCTCCACGAAGACATCAAGTGGCCAGAGAAGTTACATCGTACCGCTAAAGCTGCAAATATGCCAAAAATCATGAAGACGCTGACAAGTTGAGGAGAAGTACATTGGCCGTGCAGGTTGGGGCCTTGTATCGGTTTTAGTGAAATAATCGTATGGGATGATGTTGAAGAATGCGGTTGGTGTTGCACGGCGGCGACAGCAGCATCGTGTGGACACAGCAGCTGTCAGCCTTAAGTTTCCCGTCATATGCATTTGTCAAACTGTTGACATAAGGAGAGGTTCTCTGAGGACAAGCCCATAAATGCCTTCAATACCACTTCTTCTGCTCCTCCTGCCAAACAGCCACAGGGTTTGAAATCAAAGTAGATATGCCAAGTGAGCTGGCAATGAGAACAATGCTCTTTAGTTCCTCCGTGAACTAAAAGGTGGGGAAATCACAGCGAGGGCTTAAGATAATGATTTATGTCCTGTTTGAAAAGAAGATTCTAAATGCTACATTTGTACACATGCATTTTTACTGAGGACGACTTTCCCCCAAATGGTTATGTTCAAGTTCTAGAATTTGATATCATGATCTCAGATTGTTGGCAAGGGCGTATGT
Organism: Eucyclogobius newberryi; assembly: GCF_026437365.1. Lineage (NCBI taxonomy): Eukaryota > Metazoa > Chordata > Actinopteri > Gobiiformes > Gobiidae > Eucyclogobius > Eucyclogobius newberryi. Next base: position 21,969,484 of record NW_027315779.1, on the reverse strand, counting down.
AACTATAAGGGAGATGAATATATCCAAAATAAAAGTCAACAAAAGTTGTATCTTCTCATATCCTGTAATATGTATATGGTTTAAAGTCCTTTCAACAGACAACAATCACGTCTTTGGAGGTGAATAATGGCCCCACTTTCTGAAACTATTGTGAAAACATCACTTTTGTTCAGTTATGTTGTCAGAGAAGAACTTTGTGCCAGTGTTTTATGTGGACAGGCCCAGTAACTACAGAAATATGACCCATAAACCAGGTCAACGACTCTGCAATCTGACGGTTCAATAGCAAAAACATCTCCAGCTCAGTTTTAAACTAGACATTGTACATTATTGTGAATACGACCTAGTGAATGTTCTGGATTAAGGATTGTGCAGAGGCATTCAAGAAGCCAATTTGTTTTGAATGGATTTGGCGGTAGACAAAGCAAATAATAGACATGTATTTTGTTTAATTGTAAATTAAAGATTCACTTCTTCCGGTTGTGCAGGGCTATAAGCTGTAGCTCTGATGGCATCTGTTGGTGATAATGAAGATTGCAATTCACATTCCTGACTGAAATCTATAGAAGAAACATGTGTTATATTCGTTATAGATTGATGCGTTTTACCATTTTCTGCTTTTATAAATCATATTGTTGATTGTCAGCTTTGCCCTAAAAGTCCCCAGTTGACCAAGTTCGCAGCAGCACCTCCACTTGACCGTGGCATGTGTCCATCCTGTGATGTCCAGCCAATCCGTCATCCTGTTGCAGTCTTATCAGTACAAACACACGCGGGGCCCTTTTCCCCCCAGAATACAGGTCATTTGTCACTCTCCGTCCCCAAAATAAGAACAGATACTTGGCTACAACCTACACACATGGTCAAGGAACTGCACAAACAAACCCAGTGTGTGCAATGTCTGTGATGTCGAAGCCTTTTTTTTCCATATGAAGTCAAAAATGCAAAAGATCTGAAGGGGGAAAATAGCTGAGGAAAACAAAGTGAAGGCTGATGTCTGGTGGAGGCAGCGCTGCTTATTTCCACAGCAACTGAGCCAACAGCAACAACACGCGCGATCCCACGAGAACAGATTTATGCTTAGTATGGGTCATTACGGGGGGGATGCTGATTAGCTGTGCCCGGGCTGTCGGCTCAAAGCGCCACATCTCAGCAGTTCAGTGGTGGACGCTGGGCTTCCATTAATGAGGCAGTCAGATGGGCTGCCTCACCTTTTGTTTGTCCACTGATGGAAGTCTTGTTTGGCACAGCTGCGTCTCCATGGAAGTGGCACCTTGAGAGCCCCCCCCCCTCCTCCTCATTGCAGTGGACTCCCCCCTCCTTCCCTTCCCTCTCCTCTCCTGGTGTGAGGCGATATAGCCGCTATTAAACACCAGTCCTTGGCACACAGCCCGGATGGCATTTCTCTCAACGTTCCTCTGACCATAAAACACAGTCTAACAAGGGCAGGGACTCTCGGAAAGCACCGTTAAGTGTTGAGCTGCCCGTGCGGCAATTTGAAATAACTTTTATCTTCATGGACTAGCCCTAATTTTGGGGGATGTTAATTGATATTCATTCTAAGGAGATTAAAGTCTAAAGTGGACAAAGAGGGTAAATAATGACTTGGGAATGGCCGTGTCCTTTATCCGGTCGGTGGAGGTACATTGCCGGGGGCGTGCGCTGCAGCTGCACTTCAGTCTCTGCACATTTACAAAGTGGGCTTTCCTGGACAATGCAAAGTGCTGACTCAACTGAATGCTGAGTCATTGAACGTGAAGAAAATAGGTTGTATTAGTAGAACTGGTCTGGACCTGTGGCTTGTGGCTGCATGTGTTTACAGATTACACTGGGTATAAAATAAGTACTTTACACTGTGATCATACTGGTCCTGGTTTAGTCCTGATTCAGTTTGGTCTTGTCTAGTCCAGCTTTAGTCAGTTGTTTTGGGTGTGCAAAATTTGAATCTGACCTTGAGTAAAATGTACTTTTTTTGTACTTTTTCTTTTTTTTATTATTATTATTATTAACTTGTAAAGCTAATATGAAGAAACTTAAGTTTACTTTTAAGATGCAACTTTTCCATACTTAAATGGAAAATATACTGCAAATGAATTATGTACAGATGCTAATACAAGGATTTTTCGATAATTAAGCACACCATCTGCAGAGCTGTATCCATTTAACAAAGACTAAGTACTTTAAGAGCTGTTAAGGTGAGGATATACCTTAGCCAGAGTAGTGAAGTCCTGTTTGACCTGTCGAGCTCAGCAGCAGCAGAGACCATTTTTCAGACTGTAAACCATGTATTCTATTCTGCAGTAAAAAAGGGATAATCAGTTGGTGAAAACCCACAAAGACTCAGAAGAACATGTAAACTTGTACATTCAAGCACAGCAGTTACATTGTTAACTGATGTCATGTCAACTTGTCCCATTCCAGTGCTGATGTTTGTAATAGTATGTTCAGTAAAAGATGGTATTGTAAGTTTTAAAATTAGGTAACCATAGGAGTCATGTAAATAGAAACGACAACTGCTCATTTAACAATGCTGTGCTGACTTTACTTGAATGAAAGAAAGCATAAAGTGTTGTATCTGAATGAGAACAACGCAGTCTTAAGGTCTACTCAGAACTTCCTCGAAATCCACCCACAAAAAGTTGTCACAATATATATTACAAGTACCCATCATTAGTTTTACAGTGCTTGAAAAAAAACATTCATATTTTCATAAACATTTGTGAATGTAATTTAAGCCTGAGGAATGTTTGAACGCCTGCAAACACATTCCCAGTGAGAGAGGGTGTATGTGAAAGGAAGGACTACAAAAACATATCTACAGCGTCACAGACCGACCATAAAAGCTTGCATATACATTACAGCCAGAGCATTAAACGCTCTCGACCTTTCAACAACATTTACTGCAGCCAAATGCAACCGCTTTTAGAGTTGTTGCAAGCTTATTGAATTCACGGTAAAATGGAAATTGGCAGTGGTGTGTGCCATGTCTCAGCTGTTTCCCTGCCTTAACAATAGCAGGTCATGAAATGGTTATGCAGGGCTTACATTTGGATGCAAAGGGGGAAAAACCAGTCCAAACCACAAATTAGGCCTGTCCATCAGTATCATGGCCCGTGTAAACTGCACCATGTCTGTAGTCTGTAATCATCACTGAACTTGGCAGCATGCTGCACTTCAAGTCAATAGAAATAATGGGGGAATTAAAGGGATAGCATGCCAATAATGATAATTAATGTCCTGTAAACAAAGCAGGAAGGTCTACTTGGACAGATCGATCATATAAGGCCATGGGAAGGTGGTTTCACAGACAAGCTGCGGACTGAAGATAATGTTGGTGTTTTTGTAAGCTTTAAGGTGAAATAAGGACAAGAGGCGAGCAGATAAATCTTCTTATAATTGGCACTTGCGGGTCTTTAAGCTGATCACAGACTCCGAAGAAAGACAAAGATGGTGTGGGTTGGAAAAAAGTGTATCGAATAACAAAGATATTTAAGCAATACTCTGAGAAATGTGTTGTTGGATTACAGAGTCTAAGTGTTAATGCAAGAACATGTAGGCAGTAGATGGCGCTAAAACAGGGGAAGGGGAATAGGCCAATATTAAAGGCACGCCATACAACATTTTGGAGGTGGAAAGTTACCTGCATACTTCCATAGACATAGAAAATTGAAAATAAACATACTGATGAAACATTCTCCATGCAGAATTATCAGCTTTGTGCCATACTGTGGAATATCACAGCAAAAAGGAACAACAAGCAGGAGATGCAGCAAGCCCATTCAAAGTAAGGGCAGATTATGGTTTTATTTTTAGAGCAATAAATTGGCTAAAATATTAGTGTCTTTAAGTGGTAAGCGGTTGTGGTTAAAAGATAAAACATGAAAACTAATCCATCTCGTATTCATTCAATTCAACAGTTAATTCTGTTTTCATGCATCCAGCCACATTTCTCCTGTAGTCATCCCCACAATAAACCACTAAAAATGTGTAAACATGCTTTAGTTTGTTGATGTACCTAAAAGCCCAAATAAACGAATCAGCGCACCAAAGATTAGATCAATATGGAGGTAAGAGGATAATTTAATATTCCTCTCAGGGAAATCTGCTCCAGTGTAAGAAAACAAGAAAATAGGACAAGGGGAGAAATGTGAGATGCAGGCAGAGGCAGATGTTCAACTTGTCAATAAAGTTGTCCAGTTTTGTTCTGAAGTTTGGAACACCAGCTCAATGCACCAAACACGTCCAGGCCCTGACAAGGTTCTGGCTGTTCATGTCGTTCTGCCCCAGTGAGCCAGGTTGAAGAACGCACAGGCACATGACAGACGAGAGGAGAACGTGGGGGAAAGCAATGGGGTTGTGGAGTTACATTTGTACAATTTGAGAAAAAATTGAAAACAAACTTGATTTAACTATAACTGCACTAATGTACTGACAACGGCTGCATATAATTGGTGGAGCAGTTAAACAAAAAATATGTACACGTTTGCCTATTTTGACTGTGAGTGATAAGAGTTCCTGGAAATTAATATTAGTTCAGAGTATTATAAAAAAAAAAAAAACTAAAATCAGTGATCTAACTCAGCCTAGTCTTTATAGCGACATTCATTAAAGTCTGATTCAATAAGGCTGGATATTAACAGTCAATTGTCACTGCAGGGGAGGCTTTAGGCTCAAGGTCACTCTCCTGCATCTCATCTGAATGTTCTTGGTGTAACTTTACATATGACATGGAACACGGTCTTACCTTTTTGCCAGCCTCTGGTGCAGTAATTCTAGTCAAGCTTCATTGCCGTCAGTAAAAACTTGAGTGTGACAATGTGTGAAATTTAACAAGTACACAAGTTAAGTTGGCCTAAAGGGCCATAAATAAAATTTTATTCTCTCGATTTATTAACAAGCCACAGGACGTCCATGGCCGTCTGCCACAGCACTTAAAACATCTCATTCTGGCACAGTCAACCAAGACGTGAGACCCATTTCAGATACTGTGAGCCACCGACAATCTGAGGGCTCGCTTTTCTTGCTTAGAAAAATAAAGCAAAAGATGGTAATACTGTACCAAACGGGAGGCAGAGCAAAGGGTTAACTGTTCACAGGGAAGATGATCATGAGCCAGGCTGGGGGAGCTTGAACCAAACAACTACAATGAACTATGAAAAACTCAAACTGGATTGTTGCAAAGCTGTAATAATGTGCTTGGCTTTCTTTTACTCTAGAATTGCCACCGTTTTGATGTCTCGAGTCATTTTCCTTCCACCAGTCCATTCCCTCCCTCTTCTTCCTTCCACTTGTTTTCTTTAAAATAACAGTAAAATTATAACGATATAATAATAAAAACTATAGCAGCAAAAAAGTAACAGAGGAATAAGAGCTAAAAGCGAATGACCCCTGGATATTGAAGGAAGGCGTGGGTTAAACAGGTCCATGATTGGGGCCTGGAGCAGGCCGTTGTCATTGGGGAAATGTTCCTCCAAGTTCATCTGCCTTCACTGGGCACCCGCCCCATGATGGACATGATGCGGTTGAAGCGCTCAAACAGCTCCAGGGCCGAGCAGCTGGGGACCTTGGGGGGATCGTGAAAGCTTTTGATCTCCGTCGAGCAGTCCAGTAACTTGGGGAGGAAGTCTGTTAATTTCTCCTGAAGGTTCGCTGCAGAAATAAGGACAGACAGTCAGTCAATGTGTGGGTGCTCTCTAACCATGAACAGACCCTAATCCCCAACTAGAAAAATAAGAGAGTAAACCTTTCCACAGTACTCTGATAGCTGGGGCTGTCTGAAAACAAGTAGTACTGCAAAACACATGATAAAGGTTCGGCAAAAAGCATCTGCTAATAAAAAACATATTGATGGATAGAAAAAAAACAAATACGACTGGGTTGACATATTTTACAATTAATTACTATTTGTTTGCAAATGGTGTGAAAACAATTTAGTAGATTTCTGTTAAATCACACGCTCAACAGTTAATCGCCCACAAAGATTGAGGTTTCAGTCTTAGCTCGAGGACCCACCTTCCATCTCCTGGCCCAGGTAAGAGCACCAGCGGTTGCGCATGTCCTCCACGGCCAGCAGGTCCCTCTCAGCGTCGTGCACCAGCAGCAGGGGAATACAGGGCACCACCAGCTCGTTCATGACCCCCAGGCCTGTGCTCACCTCAGGATCCTCTCCCAACTCAAACATGGCGGCTGCCTGCTCATTTAGTTTCTGTGGTGAAAGATTAAAATCATTAACATTATATAAGCTTGAATACATTAGATAGTTCCACTGCAAGTCTTTCTCTTAATGGCTTTGGTTTGTTATTTTCAGCATTTATGCATCCCTGCAACGGTTTTAATTCTCAATAGAAGAAAGGATCTCAGTCTTCTGGCAATGATTTAAGAAAATACCCTTTAACCAGTTTATGCATGGCCTTACTTTCTTCTCTTTGAGAGTAAATGCGTTTTGTAATGTTCTTGGCCAAACCCTTTTCAGCGTCACAGACAAACTCACTGACCTTCCCTTTCTCACCAGGGGGAAAGCAGGGGAAGGATAGAGGTCCTTTTAAGTAAGTTTTGAATTAGTGGCTGTGAGGCTACTTTAGCAACTCATCCAAGTGCATTAGCTGTGTCAATGTTGGTAGTGTTTTCAATTAAAACAAGAGTTGAGGGTAAACGGCTGAGTGGACAGAGCTGAAGTTCTGGCCCATGAGCTTGTGCTGGGCCGTGGTTCGAGGGTCGGCTGAGGACATGCTTGTGTCTCATGGTAATGTGTTTACACTCTGCGGCCCTCCTGCTTCCTATTCCCACTTCAATGATTACATTATGAGCACAATGCTAGGGTAAGGTTACCGAGTGCAGCAGCAGAGAGCAGTCTAAGACCAGTATGAACCCGATTCAACCCACAGCGCTAACCAATAATACCAGAGCCGAGGCCACAGCTTGGTCCAAGTCAAATGAAAATGGGATCGCATCATAAAGCTCAAAGGAGCGTCCAAGTAGAAAACAGAGCTCCACAGGAATCATCGGAGGACTGTGAAGAAGTCAGAGCACACTGCTTAAAAGTCAGCCCGTATTAGTTTTGCTGAGTCAGTTTAGCTGGGGAAGTTTGAGATGGAGGAAAGGAAGTTACAAAGCGAGACCAACATAAGGCTTTCATTTAAGAACCACCCTCTGCAGGGGAGATACTGTTTGATAACCACTGTAATTAAAGGCTTATGGGAAAAACCCCACCTTCTGTTGTTTCACTCTGAACAGAACTCACCAGCAGACACTCTCGTCGGTAATGGCCCAGGAGCTCTTCATCATGTCCTCTATACTGTCCTTTAGTCAGAAGCTCTTTATTGTACAGGTGGGCATATATTAAATACATCAGAGCTTCCACAAAGCTGAAAAACAAAAATTACATTAGAATAGATTGTTCAACACTGTTTAAGAGGAATAAAAGCTAGGAGTTGCCCATGACATTTGCTTTATCAAATCTGTGCTAGAATTGATTGCGGCCCTCTGCTGGTCACATTGAGTAGCACACAGAATAAACCCAGCGTCCAAAGGCATGACTTAAGAACTGTTCAACTTTACATACTTTGTTTTTTGGAAAAGCTCCAATCCGATCGTCATTAGGGTGGTTGTCTCACGGAAATTTCTGTAGTCCTGATGCCATATCTAAGGGAGTGAAAAGAAAAGGTTTAGGATAGGATACTTCCATAGAATTTTGATGGTTGAGGACACACACACACAATACAGAGGAAAACACAGCTGACCTCATATTCATCCATGTTGACCTCTTCAGGCTTGATGAGGTCCAGTTTGGCACGTGCCACACTCATAATGCTCTTGCATCTGCGGGAGGAAGAAGCAGGAATGTATTGAAACAGAATCTGGCATCAGCAATGGGACGGTGAGTCAGAGCGCAGGTTCCACCCCTCCCCAAGGCTTTAGCACGGCCTTGTGAATCACTCGAGTGCTGAGAGAAGAAGTTAACAACTTATCTGAGAATACTATTCAGGCCACACATAATTCTTATCATCTAAGTAAACCTAAAGAATGGGAGAGTGCATTTTTTTTATACATATTGAGAACAACTGGTGTACCGGTAGTTCAAAAGTGTGTATGTAGTTACAAGCAATAGGCACAAACTAAGATGAAAGGTATTCATTGAAAATGTCTACAAATAACTGACATTAATTTGATAGTGTACAACAGGGGTGGGCAACTGTCAAGACGTTCCTGCAATTGCTCATTTTAGCTCTCTGCTGCCCTCTGCTGGGAACTGGACATGTTTGAGAAAATGTAACTGACCTCTCATCAAAAGCCAGGTTCCTGTCTGCAAACTGTGTGAGAAGTGTTCTTTCCAGAATCTTCTTAGGAGCCTGGTTTTGAATGAAGTAGACGATGATGTGCTGTATTCGGTAGTCATTCTCTGGTGAAGTGTCCTCTTGAGCAAATCTCAGCAGTCGAGCATATTCCAGCTTGATTGCCTAAAAGCAGAAACAAAGTTTTTTTTTAGTTTTTTTTTTTTTTTAAATTACGCTGAAATTAGAAATTGTTCCCTTCTGCAACCTCTTAAAACAGATTATGTTAAAGACACCAAAAAATATATGTTTGTTTTTGTGCAAGCTTTTGTTAAGGTTGTATAAAAAAAAAAAAAATCTGTATTTAAATTTGAAAATATGGATTTGGAAAATGCTGATAAAACAACAAATAAAACAGAGTGTGAGAGAGGATGAAAGTGATAGAGGTGAACAAAAGGTTTGATTGTACCTTAAAAAAGGCAGCCTCTGGCCCACTCTTTTCATAAACGTTGCTGGATTTGCCAATGGCCATAATAATACCCTGCATGTTCGGGGTCATCATAGCCTGCCCAAGAAGCAGGAACCATGTTAACAGAACAAGAGCTCTATGTGCAAACATGGTTATGGTCATCTACTGTTACGTGCACAACATAAAGCATACCACAGTTGGGGCATGCCAATCGCACAGCCATCCATGCAGTAAGTAGTGCCACAACTTGAAGCCTACACAATGTGTTAGGACAGTATGGAAACCAACACCAGAGGTGGGTGTGATAGATAGCAAGAAACTCAAATAACCATCCAACTTCTGACCCGAAAATGAATCCCAGTGTATGCCACCTATACGAAGATATACCAAAAACCCATTATACATGGTTGACAAAAGTATTTTAAGTCAAACTATAATTCTTTGGATTATGTTCATTAAAAAGCCAGCGAAACACCCAGCTAAATGTCAACCACCTAATGCCAAGATGCAGTCTGGCTTGAGGAGAGACGTTCCACACTAGAACCATGCATGAAGGCTGGACTAGAGGTCAATCCATTGTGTGGCATTTCAGACCTCAAAACCAAGCTTGGACCCAGCTGATATAAAGAATCAAATTTGAGGTGTGAAAGATCTTGAAGAGCCAGGTGAATGGGGCAACAGTGCTCTCATTCAGTATGTCAAACAGGCACGGAGGCTGAGCAGAGTTTAGCTTAGACAAAAAGCTACCTCGTCATCATATCCCCCTTCCTCTGCCTCTATGACAAAGGTTCCAACATGAGGGATGGCCACCTCTACTGTGCGCTGGCCAGGGCACTGATCCTCTTTGACCAGGTCAGGGGAGAGGGCCAAGGGGGGGCTGGCCTCAGGCTGAAGGGAGGAGGGAGAGTGAGGAGACTGTAGAGAGAATGGGAAAGGTTTAAAGAATGGATGACTAATGGAAAGGGACAGCAGTATGTTTTCCCATTGACTTTTAACCTTTATTGAATAGGCAGTAAATTTAGTTTGTTTGTTTGTTTGTTTTCTTGTTTGTTTAAAATGTACTTGACAGAATGGTTTGTCTTACGTACAGCATTTAGTAATGCTTCAGGACTCCTTTCTTCCTGCTCAGCCACAGCTTTGGAAATGGCCCTTTCCGTGTCCTCCTGCAGGTGCTTAGAATCATTGGTCGGCGAAGGCTGCTCCATGTACTCAGGGTCCTGCTGAGGAACTACAAAAGAGAAGAGCACCATCAAATGTGTTTTAAATTAACAATATTTTGTAAGTTGCATGACCAAGCAAAATACATTAGTAGTAAAAATAAAAAAAAGCATTGCTCCTCGTCACAACTATCAGGACAACTATCATAAACCCACCAGCATTGTCCGGGGTGCTGGACTCGATGCTCATAGGCTGAGGGGATGAGGAGGAGGTGGAGGTGCTGGATGCGGCCGATGCAGCCGCAGCAGCAGCAGCCGCAGCTGTTGCCAGAGCCAGTTTCTCCTGCTGGGCCTTGCGGGCCTGCAGGGCAGCCCACTCCATAATCTCCTTGTCAAACAACTCGTTGTCCTCCTTCACATACAGTTTCAAGTCAGGGGGGAGTTTATCCAAACCACTCAGTACCTGACCAGTTTCTTTATCAAACTCCTCTGAAATAAAAAATAACATAAAAGGTGATTGGACTAGTTAAATTTTATCATGAAAACAATAAAGTATAATGCCAATTATGAAATTAACCTTCTATTAGGAAGGGTTTCTTGTCATTGATGTACATGAGGCAGTAGGCACTCGCATTGCGGTAGCCACCAAAGGAGTCCCTCACTAGCTCCTCCCAGGACGACTTGGTGACAGAGATGTCATTATACTTCATCCAGCAGCGCTGATGTGGGTCATAGATGTAGGCCCAGTAGTGTCCTGCATTAGCCTGGCCTTCATGCACAAGAACAGCATGGAGCCGGTATGGGACCTGGCACAAAAGGATTATAATCAAAAATATATTCTTATGGAGTTTGTATGTAGCAGCCAATAACCTTACCTGCATCATAGATTTGTCAGAGTACATTAATTCAATGGTTCTGTGAATTCTGGTAATGCTGCCCTGCAGATCTGAAGACAAGAAAAACAAACAAACAATTAGGATGTTGTGTGCACTTGACCATGAGCCATGAATATTCCAATATGAATATGAATATAATAATGGGAAGTGAAAAATACCACGAGAGTCATTCTCCACTTCACTTCTCCATCGGTGCAAACAGCCTTCAAGCACCCTCAGCTCCTCTTCCGTGATGTGGCGCGGAGCAGGGTGCATAGGGAGATCTGGAGGTAACCGTGACTGGGTGAAGGGTTTATGAATGGGCACCCTTTGCTGTTGTGCCGCTGTGGAGGCCGTTGATGCAGCTGGACACATGCCATCAAGTGGAGCCACAGAGTCCTGTTCCGTTGTGCTGTACAGAAAAAAGACAGATTGACTTTAAATTTACCATTTATTTTCTCTATATTTTCTTGTTCATTGTAACCTGCCTTGGCGGGGGCAACTGTTGACCTGTTGCACCCCCAGGAGCTGCTGAGGAGTCGAGGTCATCCACAGGAGAGGTGCAAACTGGCTTACTGGAGGCAAACTCCATGGCGTACTGGAGAACATCTGCCAGAGGAAACCTCTTGGGGCCGGAGCCATAGCTCAGATATCTTTGTGGCAGGGAAAAAATGACCAGTGACTATGACAAAGGATACATCTATAGCAAGAGATGTGAAGAATTGTCTTTAGTGGTTATTTATAAGCAGTACCTCTCTAGTCGTTGTTGGAGTAATGTAAGGTGTTCTTTCAACCGTCTAATCTCCTCCCTCTTGATCCTTGTTATTTCCCTGTTTCTATCCATATATCTAAAGGAAGGAAGGTAGAAAGGTTCTTTTGTGTTGGGTAAAGGGAAGAAAACAACACCACCACCACCACCACATACCTGTCCATGTATAGCATGGAGGGAAACTCAAGTTTGTTATGAATCTTCTCCGGACGTCCCAGAGCTTGGTTGAACTCAAATCTAGAGAGTTCAAATGTCAACACTGGTGGGAGTTCTGTGAACCAGTGCTGCAATAACAATGAAGGGGTTAAGAAAAAAATGAACAGATGACCAAATAGGACAAATAAATGATTTGATAAAGGTAATTTTAGTGCTGACAGTTTAAAGGCAAACAAAGCAGATTTAGGTTGAGCTTTAAACAATTCATCTCATTCATCTCTAAAGAAGTGGCTTTTCACTGACCTCTTGTCCAGACCGAGCTGAATTCTCTGCTGAATGAAGCGACTCGATCTCGCCCTCGATCATAGCAGCCTCAAGACACTCGTGAAGGTCCTTGAAGCCATTCACTTGCAGAGGGTACTGCCCAAACATCTCTGTGTTCTCAAACTTTTTACCTGAGGAATCAATGCACACAGATGAGGTGAGGTTAGTAAAATAGCACTTGAAGTAAAAAACTCTGACCACATGGACCTAATGTGCAAGTGTGCGCAGAGTGCTGCAATAATTACATCCATTTCACACTTGTTTGCTTCCAAGCTGCGTTTGACTTGTTCAGCAGTCCCTCAAGCATTATGAGAACTGCTGAGAATCTCCCCACAGTGAAAAAGAGGGAGAGACTAGCGGGCATGCAGATGAGGCATTAAGGTAATTTATGAGTAGCAGAGTCCACTGGCCCAGCTTTGTGTAGCTCCTGGCCAGTATTGTCATGCATAATAAGCACAATGTCAATCAGCCGTCAAGGTCTTCTACAATCAATGCAACCACCCTGCTCGTTTACATGGACCACATCTCATTAAGGCAAGGTCACCTTTCATTACTAGGGGCAAAAACTTGCTTGCATTCCCGCTACTGCAATCAGAATGGGCCAGCCCGCCTTGTTATGTCTTGTATTCTTTATGGGGTTGTGATCTCACCTTCGAGGACGCCAACAGCAAGGAAACGTCCGTAGAACAGCTCCACCATCGGGTTCTTCGGCTTCTCACCCTCCCTGACAAAGTTATAAGAATGTATTTTTAATGAAAATGAAACCTTATGTATAAGAAACAAGAATGTAAAAATACATTTAGGGCCTCGGTTACATGCACCCAGATATTTTCATGAATGCAGATGTTTTCCTGCATTTGGGCCTTGCACAGATTTTTTATGTCAGCTGTGGAGCGGCTCTGGAACATCACTGCTGCTGCTGTTGCAGTAATGAGAAAAGTCAAGCAGTTTTGCATTAGGCTGGCTAACTTTTGTTTTGGTGACCCACTTTTTCCTCATAGGTAAACTCTAGTGGCTCACCATGAAGCCATGTGCAAATGCACTCGCTTCTTACACACAAAACGTCCCAGGTTTGCTCAGTCATTTCAAGTTTCTCTTGTTGTTGGTGTTTACCTTTGATCAATGTGTGAGAGTGGTCATGCAGTCAGTCCTATCGCATTGATTACTAAATGATAGGGCTGCAAGAAGATAATTGATTAATAATGACTAATCAATTGCCCTGAAAATTTGCAAATTTTGTGTATTTGATGAACACACTTTTTAGTCCATAAATGTGCACACATCACAGGTTAATCTGAGTGATATTCAGTAATAATTGTTTGCTAGACCAGAGCTTCTCCCCACAGCCTCTGGGACAGCGCAGAATTGGCGCTTCACTGCTGTAAATAACGATTAAAGGAGAAGACGCACTCACATTACTTCTCGTCACTGTGGATCACTTTTTCCACTGCGGGTCCATAACTGTCACACACGGACTGCTTTCTGCAGTGCTGACTTGTACCACTGCCTTTAAGTTGTTATTGTTGCTGCTTTTAATGGCGGCTGGCAGCTAACTGCAAAGGTGCATTTATCGCCATCTACTTTATTCTTAAGACTTTTTTCTGTTATGTTTTGTTGTCGGTGTAACAAAGACAAAGAGGATTCTAATAGCCCATTAAAAATCTGAATAGGCTAGCTTGGTAAATACAAGGGGGGAGTTTCTGTTGAAACAAACGTGATCTGTCCTTTTCCTCTGTATCTACTGCGTTGTATCAATGAAATTTCCCCATGTGTGGACAATAAAGGATTATCTTATCTTATCTTATCTTAACTCTTTCTTCTTCAGGAAGGCTCCGCCCAATGGGCTGGACTTACCACAGAATAGGATAAATATAGGAGTTCTCGACCTAAATTCTTTTATTGACAATGACTCTTGGATGAGAGTCGAAACGTCTATTTTTTCTAACTGAGTCCAGATGACTACAACTGAAGCTTTTTCTGTTATGTTTTGTTGTTGTGTTGCTTTTATTTGCGGTTGGCAGCCAACTGAAAAGGTACTACTGTACTTCTGTTTTGGTGTTTTATGGCGGCTGGTATTGTAGTTTTACAACTTAGACTTTAGCCTTTATTCTTTAGCCTTTATTCTTTGGTGTTTTATGGCGGTTGGTATCCATAGTGTAAGGAATAAAGTCTGGCGGTAATGCAACCCTTGGATGCCAACCGCCATAAAACAACAACAACAACAACAACATACAACAACATAGTTTTACCGCCACCCACAGTAGTTGTGATTCTTGGAGTTACTTCTGCTGTTGTCGTTGCTTTCAATGTCGGCCGGCAGCCGTGCATTTACTCCTGGATTGAGCGTGGACAGGAGACCAGCAACGCTCCGAACTTAATTTCTTTACTCGTATTACTTCAATTCTCCGAATGAGGAATTTATTTACTCTGATTCCAATTTGGCTTTTTTGTATTTCTGTCCAATCAAGCCCTTTCCTTCCAAGAAATTTTCCTGCAACTTTAACAATGATCCTGATCCTTTCAGTTCTCTCTTGAGTTTGAGCAGCACAGTTTATAACATCCACCATAAAGAGTACAAAATCCTTTCTATCCACAACCAAGGTATTCTCAGTCATTCTGGAAGCTTCACACTTGGAACCTTCACACTTGGGAGCAACGCGGGCTTCTCTCACTTCGCTCTGGCTGTGAGTAAAGCGCTGGCTTCTCTCACTGTATCTACTTTCACCTCTTTTCGCATATGCTTTACTTTGTCACATGAACGGTTAGTAGCAGAGCAAGTTCAAAAGTTAGATTCAAAAAGGGGAGAGAGCTGAGCGCAAAGGGAACCAGGACAGAAGAGCGTGTGGCGGACAGAGGAGGGACAGACCACATATTGCGCATAGAGATGCCAAAGTCAGTGACTCGTTCTAAACCAAGGGCAGACATGTGTGAGTGGCACAGAGGCAGACGTGTGTGAGGGGCACAGAGGCAAACACGTGTGTGAGGGGCACAGAGGCAAACACGTGTGTGAGGGGCACAGAGGCAGACGTGTGTGAGGGGCACAGAGGCAGAGGTGTATGAGCCGAGGGGCACAGAGGCAGAGGTGTGCGAGGGGCACAGAGGCAGACGTGTGCGAGGGGCACAGAGGTAGACGTGTGCGAGGGGCACAGAGGTAGACGTGTGCGAGTGGCGCAGAGGTGTGTGAGCCGAGGGGCACAGAGGCAGACGTGAGCCGAGGGGCACAGAGGCAGACGTGAGCCGAGGGGCACAGAGGCAGACGTGAGCCGAGGAGCACAGAGGCAGACGTGAGCCGAGGGGCACAGAGGCAGACGTGAGCCGAGGGGCACAGAGGCAGACGTGAGCCGAGGGGCACAGAGGCAGACGTGAGCCGAGGGGCACAGAGGCAGACGTGAGCCGAGGGGCACAGAGGCAGACGTGAGCCGAGGGGCACAGAGGCAGACGTGTGTGAGGGTTATAGATGAACCGTGTTGGCACTGGGCATTTTTCTGTTGCTCAAAACACGCCTGTCACGCACAATGTGCGCACATTTCTCCAAATTTCTCACCCCCCACTGTCCTTAGTGCCAGCCCTACTAAACGATAAAAGCAGTGATACCCATTGTTAGTGGTGATAGGCAGTGTTGCGTCGTCTTAAGAAAACCAACTTTTAAGTTGTTCCTCACATCAAGAATATATCCATTTATTAAAATATCTGGGTACATGTAACTGGCCTAGTTTGTCTAATGTGTAAAATCTAACATAACTTTTAAATGAAAACTTTTTTTTGTTTACCTGTCTTCTTCAGCCTTCATCTGAAAGGCATCTTCAAGCCAGTCCAGCAGCTTGTGGGTAAACTCACTCACATCCTGCTAATGATAAAACAAAGTAGAGAAACAATTGAAAGAAAAATGACGATGACTAGTTGTCTCCTGCCTTTTACTGCCAGGGTCATTATCTACTATAAGCAAGTACGCTGATCTTATAGTGCGTCCAGACCGCGGCATCCAAATTTACGCTGGACGCCCGAGTTGGACGCCTTTACATTTGAAGGCAGATGCTTTGAAGGCGTCCATCGCACATGCACAATGGAGGAGTTGTTGTGTTTCCCGGTGTTGCTGTTCAGGAGGAGAAAGTGGCTTTGGTGTATTTGCTTTACAAAGTCCAAAAAAGGAGGCAATCGGCTTGTTTGGGTCCACCTGATACTTTTTATTTTATTTTTATTTTTTTTATTGTGGTTTGGTCAAAAACAAAACAAAAGGTGCTCAACATTCAAGCACAAAACTAAATTTGAGATATATTAATGTTTTTTGACCAGGTGTAGGCAGAAGCCAAGGCTTATTGTGCCTACCCTTCTCTCAAACGCTCAACATTGGTGGACATTTTATAGTTCACAAGCAACAGTTCATCAACAAAAACAACACTACATAATACTGGACAGTCTGCTCACAAGTATCCTCCCCAATTATTCAAGGTATTATAACAAAGCTGCATTTTCATTCTGCTAAATATTTTTCTATGATTGTTTCCTTAAAGATCCTTTTAAACAGGAATAAAGAAATGGCATTTTTTAATTCATCACAACAATTGTTCCATAATTTAACTCCTTTACTTGACAAACAATGTTCCCTCAGCGTTGTTCTCACATAAGGTCTGTCAAATATACACGTTCCCCTTAAATTATATTTACTTTCCCTCTGGGTAAACTTTATCCTCAATGATGTAGGGACTTGATTACATTTAACTAAATACATAAATTTAGCAGTATACAGGTCTACCAAATCATAAAATTTTAAAAGCTTAGATTGAATGAACAAAGGGTGACTCGGCGAGTTATAAGATGCATGATTGATCAGTCTAATGGCCTTTTTTTGCAGAATGAAAATTGGTTTGGTTCTAGTTTTGTATGTGTTTCCCCAGATCTCAATACCATATGTTAAATATGGAGTAATGAGAGAACAGTTAAGTAAATATAAGGCATTTTTGTTCAAAATATACTGCAATTTGTATAAAATTGCAATAGTTTTTGACACTTTTTTCAGTACATTTTGTATATGTGTTTTCCATGAAATTTTGCAATCTATGATCACTCCAAGAAACTTAATATAATTGACTCTTTCAATTTCATAACTATTTATTTTGATATCATTATCTACATGTTTGTTACTGAATACCATAAATTTTGTTTTATTTAAGTTCAATGATTCAATGAATTTATTTAATGCAAACCAGTTGTTTAGTTAATGCAGTTCTCTCTCCATCACCTACACCAACTCACTAAGATTATGACCTGAGCAGTAAACTGTGGTATCGTCTGCAAACAAGATAAAATTAAGAACATCAGATACTTTTTGGATATCATTAATATATAATAAAAATAATTTTGGGCCCAAAACAGAGCCTTGTGGCACCCCACGACTGATTTGCTGACAACTAGACTCTGCTCCCTTCAGATGAACATATTGGAATCGATCCGATAAGTAATTATTTATCCAAGAATTTGCTTTTCCCCTAAAGCCATATTTTTCCAATTTTTGTAGTAAAATTGTGTGGTCAATTGTATCAAATGCATTCTGTAAATCCAAAAATAAACCTATTGTATGGAGTTTTTGATCTAATGATTGGGAAATATTTTCAACCAGATTAACAACTGCCATCGTTGTGGACCTGCGTGCTCTAAAACCAAACTGATACTCATTTAATATATTGTTAACTTCAACATAGTTATCTATAATAATTACAAGTCAAATGTTTGTCACCGCCTTTGTACAAGGGAATAACCTTTGCTATTTTCATTTGATTAGGAACAATTCCTGTTTTAAAAGATTGGTTACAGATGTGAGTAAATGGATTGACAATATGTTCCATGATATTTTTGACTAAAAACATATCGAACCCATTATTATCTGTTGATTTTTTGTTTTTGCAGCTCTTCACAATTTTCAATATTTCATTTTAATTTGTTGGGTTTAGAAAAAAATAATTTACACCTTCATACGTGACCCCAATCTCCATGTCATTGTATTGAGGGGGCACAATTTTTGTTGCCAATTTATGGCCAATGTTTACAAAGTAATCATTAAACTCATGAACAATTCCCTTATTATGACTTATTTTGTCATTGTTCAAATAATTAGGATAATTATTATTATTATTATGTCTCTTGTGTATTAAATCATTCATTATTTTCAATGTTCCCTGGATATTTTGTCTATGTTGCATTAATAATTTTGTATAATATTCTTTCTTACAATTTCTGATTATATTAACTAATTTATTCTTGTATGCTTTATATTTAATTTCAGAAACCTGCGTTCTGGATTTTAGGAATTTCCTATATAGTTGATTTTTCTTTCTGCAAGCCTTAATTATTCCTTTAGTAAACCAGGGTTTCAGCATCTGTTTTTTACAAATTATTGTCTTAAGTGGACAACAATTATTATAAATATCAAGTAATTTTGCTAAAAAGAGTTCATATGCTTCATTAGGATTTTCATACCTATAAATTTCATCCCAATTTTGTTTACTTAATTCCATTTTCAAAGTCTCAATTGCTTCAGGTGTTCTATGTCTCACTGTTCTTATGTCGCTAGTCTGATTACAAGGTGTTTTAAATACATTTTGAAGAATTGCAAAAACAGGAAGATGGTCACTAATATCAGTCATTAAAAGACCTCCATCAATTTTACCAATTTCATTTGTAACTGTATACTTCAGAGGTGACCAGAGGTGAGTTTAGTGAATATCAAATGCTACAAGATTTGCTGGGTGATTTTTACCGGTCGGAATCAGAATCAGAAGTTTATAGGAACTTGTCTTGGTGATTTGGTGGAACATAAAACAATACAATAATGAATAAGTCTTAACAATAAGCTATCAGATAGCTTATTGTTATGACTTATAACTAGCAGGGTTTGTTTTGGTCCTTCTTCCTTGTTTTTCTGTGGACGCTGAAAACGGACAGGTCCACATAGACTTTGAATGTTAACTGGACGTTTTGACGCAGCGCTGTGAATGCCCATTTAGGACTCGAGGTAGATGGTCTTGACAAAGGAAGTTGCTGAACTTCAAGGGGAAACTGGGGCCACTCTCAAGAAGACATCAGGGATGTCCTGTAATTCTGTTCAATGTCTATCTGACTAGCTTAATACACCGAGGAGTTACATGACAGATGAGCACAGAGGCCACAAGTGGTGACCCGATTTGCCCTCTGCAGACATGGGCTCAGTGCGTTTGCTTATGTACGCACAAGACCAGTGCCTATTCTGTGCACTTGACAGACGGAAGGTACACTATACCACAGCGAATTCCTGTTCAATATTATTTGAGCATATTTAAAGAGGATTTTAAGGGTTTGCTAGATTACTAGCAGAACATAAGAAAGGTTAAGTGTTCCTGAAGGTTTATAAAGTAGTGGTATCAGAGCGGCATACAAAAGCTTGAGAGACAAGACACTGGTTTTGTGGAGAACATGACATCATTACAAACACACATTGCCTTACCTGCTGCAACTCACTGGACTTAAAAGCATCTTTCAGGATTTCCACAGCACGTGAAGGATCCACATATTTCCTCTTTGAGCCCACCATCAGAGAGAAGAGGTTTCTCAACTCTTGCATGAAAGGCAAGTTTCTGTGTTCCTGGAGAAAAAACAAAATAGCTTCAAAACAGTGAAACTCAAACATTACGTACATTTACAAAATACTATGCAAAAGCATGCATAAAAGCTTAAAGTCTATATGACAGGTTTTCCTGTTTTTCTAATGACTTTATTTGGAAGGATTGCACCTGTGGTAAATATTCATCATAGTTTTACTCCCGTTAAGTTGCAGTTCTTGAAGACATTTTGAAACATAAAACAACAACAAACAAAACAGGAAGTAGAGCAGAGTTCGAAAACAGAATCCCTCTGCGATGTCATCAATTTGCGACTTACCATTGAAAACACAGACAATTTAGACTTAACTGGCACACAAAATAAATATAGAAAAATTATGATATTATCGTGTGTCAAATCATAACTATTGTGTAATGTATATGGATTTTGTTGCCAGTATGGTTCAGAGTGGTTGTGGAATTATCTCTACTGATAGGGGAGTCATTTGATATGACTGTCATATTTGCTGCCCGGGTCCAGCTAAGGAGTAACATTATAACAAACATTTACAAAAATGGTCAAACTGGGGACTAGTAGGAAAATATTTAATCAAATCTGAAATATACCGTAATTGTGTTAACTACATTTTAGTGAAATGTGTAGTCAAACCTAAAGTGCATAGGACAGGTTAGACTACACATTAAAAACATAGTATCTACATTTCAGATTCTATCAGGGTTAGCTGGCAACATTTTGGCAACATTTTGCCAAGTTGTCGGTCTGATCATTTTTAGTCTATAATTGTACGCACTGGTTGGACATGGGCAGGTAATTTCACAACTGTTACCAAGCAACTATACTCGACACAACCAAAAATAGACTAAATTCATATAAATTACAAAATAGTTAGGATTTGACAAATAATAATAAAAGATAATACCTTTATTTTGTGAAATGATCGTTTAAACTGTCAGAAAAATGTGTTGCATTTACATCATTTCTATATTTTTGATTTGAGGGGTTCAGTTTTAGAACTCAGCACTACTTCCTGTATTTTCCAACTTTGCTTCTCAAACTGTAACTTGACTGCCGGTAAACGATGACGAATATTTACCACAGGGACTAATCTCGCCAAACAAAGTCATAATTAAAACAACATGACGACCTGTCACATGGAGGAAACGCCTCCAGTTTTTCCAGCAGCTAAAAGCCTCACCTTCTGGTTGCGAGGCAGCTCTTGAAATCTGGCCGGAGGCGAGTAGTGAAGTACAAGCCTTTGGAACTCCAACAAGTTGAACAAAGACTTGAGGGGAAAATAAATAAAAAATAATGAAACATACTGTAGTTTAGTCCACCTCAATGCGTTGAGTAACTAATGTAATGTTATGAAATAACAAAAAGTAGTTACAGAAAACTGAATACCTGCATTAAAATGTATTTTGCAATATATTCTGTTACATAGTCAAATCAGAGTATTGTATTCTAAATACATTTACATACTTATTATTGTATAAAAACATGAGCTAGAATTAAAACAACTTCTGTTGGTTTCATCGTTTGTTATGCATTAAGATAAAGAAAATAATTTGAGCCTATCACAATGTATTCCTTTGATTTTAGGAAAGTGAATATAGATAAATAACTAAGATTTAAAAAAAAAAAAAGTAACTGTATTCTGTAAGTATTAAGTACATATTTTCTGTAAAACCCTTCAAACAACAAGCGCATATGACACACTTTGCTTGTATCTTGGAATGTTGTTTACTTCTAGAGCCCAGCACACCACGATCAGCTCTGCCTCTGAGGGTGGAGTTAGATTACACACAGAGGCCAGACACCATGTGAGGCTGTATCCAGTGTTCATCTGGCATATTCATGCAGCAGTCCATCAAGCAGACAATATGTATTTGATCAAAAAGGACCAGCAGAGTCTCACCTGTATAACTGCACTGAACCAGCAGGTATTGCCAACATTTTTCAGGCCCACGGGGCAGTTGTCAATCCTTTTCCTGTCGTGCGGATTGGGAGAATCGCTCCATACCTCTGTGTGGGTGCGCTTCAGACTAGCCTTGTTTTCTGCAATGCTAGCTTCTAAAACTCTGAAAAGACAAAAGAAAGAAAACCATCCATGTTATGTGCTTAATTGTTAGTCAAATAAAATGTTATTCTTTTGAAACTCACCTGCTAATGGCTTGTTCCTCATCTGTGATGCCCGTCTCTCTGAATGCCCGATTTGACTCCTCCAAGCTGAGCGCAATGGCCCTCTGGAGGTCATCTTTGTCATCTCCAGTGAGATCGATCACATCTACAGACACACCAAACAAACTTGTTACAAATGCTGTATGATCACTACTGTTCTCCAGAGTATGTATTGTAGTTCACATTCACTGCTTACTTGTATCTGCCTGGCTTCCCACACTGATGTATCTGTCACTGGCCACTTGAGACGTCTGGTAGTAGGTCGTCTCATCCTGTTGTTGAGGAACTTTAGCATTCTTCTCTGTTAGAAATGCAACTGCTTCTGCAAGGTCTCCATTGCTCACCTGCAACATTTTGATTGGTTACATTTACAACAGCTTCTTGTACAGTTCTGAAGTTGTAAAAGCAATCAAATATGCACATCATTAGTGGAATATGCCAATTTGTTACGATTTGATGTATTATTGTTATATTTGTACATACCTGAAGAGCTTGTTGAAGCAACTGAACGTCTGTAGTGCCTGTAACTTCTCGCAACTGGTTTAATAACGTCTGCTGATGCTTAAAAGAGATAGCATATGTCAGACAAATACAAATATTCATTCATTCATATACATACATACCATACATATATATATATATATATATATATATATATAGATCTAGATCTAGATCTATAGATCTATAGATCTATAGATCTATATAGCTATAGACTTCTGTGAGTACAAAACATGCCAGATGCACTGACGTTGGCCACACATCCCACTTAACCTGCAGTGCATACGTTGAATAAAGCACTATAAATAATGGGGGAGTGCACTTAGTGCCAGTGTCCAAAACAGAAGTCTTAAGAGACTGAGCAACTAAAGATGTCACAATAACATTTTAGTGTTACGATTATTGAAAAAACATTACGATTTAACAATGACTCATAATTACTCGAGAGTGACTAAACTAGACTAGACATGTTACTGTTCCTCAAGTTTGTGACCGGCCTTACGAAATTGAACTTTCTGAAAGACAAAATAAACTTTAAAAAAAAATTTACATTTTAGGTCTATTTTTTGGACTTAAGACTTAATTTTGCTTCTAAAATTGTCAAGATTATTATTGTTCCGTTCTTACGATTACATAGTGACCTGAATAATCACAATGACTGATAAACCTAAAAACATTGGCATCTCAAAGAGCAACACACAAGAAATAAATAACTGTGGGTTTTTGCTGTTCCGCTTCCGTCTAAAGGTTTTTTGGCCCGTAGGTTTTATTTGACAGGAGAGTGCAGTATGAAACGGGGACAAGAGCAGCTGTTGTGAGCCGGATTCAAACACAGAACCCACACGGCAGGCATAAGTGCTTTACACTTGACTACAAGCAGCTCCATATGTTCTTTTCTTTTAATACTGTTGCTTAAGTAACTAAGCAGTGAAAGTCCCGCCTATGAACGTGGTATGTTGTTAAACACCATCGCCAACAAACAGGTGAAGAAGAATTCAATTAAGTATATTTTTATAGCATTTGAAGAACATTTTATAGTAAATTGCAGATGCAGATGTAATTCACAGTCGTCATTGTAATTCTTTGTACATTTTGTTGCCATTTACTGAGGCTGCAGAGTCAAGACTTCATGGTTTCAGCTTCCATGTTTATGTGATACATTGAGGACTTTTGCTCAAAAGATATATTTTGTTTGGAATTGTTCATCGCTATGGCAACGGTGCTAGTCATCGGTCTGAAAGAGGAAACCCAGTTCCCTGCAGCAGACCACACAACTGTATGTCACTCAGAACTGCTCGTCCCCATGTGACCAGCCTGCTTTAGCCATTTGTCATAGTGGTCATCCGCTTTGAATAACACCACTGAATTCTATGCAAGGCCAATGAGGGGCAGGTTACAAACAGCGCCAGCGATCAGGTTCTGGCACCATTTTGGTATGTGCGTTTAAAGGAGTTGCAAAAGGAAAACAGACACTTAGTCTTGAGGTCATATTCAAAAGCCATTAATCCTGTCTATTTGCAAGTTAATACATGCTCAACAACACCTTGTTACCATTCTAAACACAGAAGAACCATCAAGACTGACAACTACAATTAAAACCACATCTCTCATGGCTTTGCAGAAATGTTTACTTTTTTTCTCATGACCAATATTTGTCATTATGAGATACTAGTACCAAACATACCTCTACTTAATATTCTTACTTATATACAAATCATATTTCAAAAGACTCAAAATTAAAAATGAGTCAATCTTGAAATAGATGTGGGTGGTTTTAAGTGTTGACACAACATTTTGGCTTCAGTGTTTCCCACAGGTTTATACACAGACTATGATGGAAAACTGTGACACTAGGGGACACTTACAGCCTCTATTGATCAGAAACACTATTACAGGAAAAAGGAGTAACTATTTAATGTATGACAGTAAGTTAAGTTAGGCTTGTTTTTAGACTAAATGGAACGCAACATCAGTCTTAACATTGGATTTACCCTTTACATATTATAACATAGATCCTTATCTTACTCAACGTTAGGATCTACATGGGAACCTGCAGCTGCATAGTTCAGCTTTACCATGATCGTTTAGAAGTTACATAACTAATCCCTGCACTAAGACGAGCCCGTCCTCCACAGTTTACATGTGTGAGGAGTGAAACCTAAGAAGTGTGTGTTATGACCCGCCCCGCGCCACTGCCTCTGCTTTTGCCTCTGCTTTTGCCTCTGCTTCACCGCTGCTCAGGCTTTGTCAACAAAGCCATGTCGCGTTGCTTTATAGAGAAACAAGAGCTCGATGACTCGTCCACACAGTCAATGATCGGAAACACACACATAAAGCTCCGTGTTTCAAACAAGACATGCCGATTTCTGTTGGCCTTGTTTTATCCCCATTGACGGCACTGTTAAGCTGCCTAACATTAGCCCACTGAAGTGAAGCATGTTTAGTGCGTGTGATACAATACAATCGATCAAAACAAATGCACGTTTGCATTGATCAGAAAATGCAGTTCGGTTCGTCTGAACGCGCCTCGCGCGCGCAATGGAGCTAACATTCCAGAGCATCTTACCAAACATTAACGTTGGATAACGGCGTGTGCTATGCGTTCAAATAACACCGACGCTCATCTCGACATTGTAAACGTTCCCCAAACGATTTATTTGTTAATTTATCCTATGTCTTCGAGTACGACAACAATCTGGCATGTGTCGAGTAACGCCCAAACGATACCGCCTGGATAACTCGGTACGCAGTTTGAGCCCAGTTAGCGTCACGTTAGCTAATGCTAGCCACACGTTAGCCTGTGCGCGTACCTTCTGAGAATGCTGCTGGAGGACATTCTGCTCCACGGTCATGGCCGGTTCACGGGAGATTTGTGTTGAAGAATGAATGTACTAAACGCGCGGCTTGGCTGACTTGAGAGAAGTGCGTTAGAATGTGAAACTATGACGTCCCCTCCTTCATGAGCAACACTGCGGCCATGGCGGAGAGAGTGGCGCAGGTTGAAAGCATGAAAACACAGCTGCTGCTTTGGGATCGGTGCTCGATTACTCCAACCTGACGCAACAACAACTCACTTACGTCAGTCAACGTCCCCGCGCGCGTGCGTCTGCGTCGCTTTACAACGCTGGAAAAAATATGTATCATCCTTTAGATTTTCATTTGAATTTGTTTTAGGTGCATAGTCTGATAAGTGAGATTATATATGTATTTTTTTGTGCAGTCATAGGCTCATATATATGTATAAGTTATCTGTCCTTTTCCTCTGTATCTACTGCGTTGCAACAATGAAATTTCCCCATGTGTGAACAATAAAGGAATATCGTATCTTATATAGACTCCACACATGGTCCACATGGATTCTGCAGATCTAATCTACTTTTAGGTTCATTTGGCTATTTTATTGTTTGTTTGCTTTGTATATGTTGTTGTCCTCTTGTTGTACACTTGGTTTGGACAGGTGGGGTAAGAGCCAATTTTAGATATTTTCTGCAAGCTAGAGTTACCTTCTTTTTCATCACCCAGTTTAACCCCTTTTGGCTCCACGAGGTGCCAGTATCCAAAGCATCAATCTATGGGACTGTTCAGCGTGACAGCAGCTATAATACACACTTATGCTCATTTCTAGTGGTTTACACAGGCTTTTTTTTTGGCCCAAATATAGGCATGTAAAAAAGAAAAGGAAAAGAGGCAGATCATTTAATTGATCCTCAGATAGCGCAACACTTTCTCAACTTTATTGTAGTTGAAGTAGTAGTTGTAATTATTTAGAAAATAAAAGTAGGATATAGAAACAACGGTCATTCAAATCTGTCAGCTGTTATTAATTCAGAGCAAAAAGAAGCCCTCACCAGAACTGGGTCAGCCTTTAGATGTTCACGGGTAACATTGTTGCCATAGTTATAACTGAAGCCCTGAGCATGCTTTGTAATAATTAACTGTGTCATCTAACTAGAGCATATACATATTAATGGGGTTGGTAATAACTGTGCTGATGGGGGTACATTTTGACAGGCACAAATTGGAAGTGCACTACTTTCTGTACATTTTTGAGGTAATTAATTCAAAAATAATGGATAGGATTTGCAGAATTAGTCAAGTCTAAATATAGGCTACATTTGGCAATACAATTCGCTATAGGCCTCGCTTTACAGAATCACATTGCAATTCAACTACTGTCCAGCAGATGGCAGCATGCTCTTTCCCTCGTACTCGCGCCTTGCATAAATTACACACGCATCTGCAAAAAATGTAGAAAAATGAAAGGATTCGTGTAAACCACTTACCACCCTGAGTCAAGCAGTATGATAAATCTGGGCTTTAGCTTAATCAATATTGTACTTTGCAGACATAGCTGGGCTTGCAGTGGCCGGAGTCAGTAAAGTTTGCCTCCTGCACACAGACTGAGACACATCCTCAGCCACAGTTTGACCTCAAGGCAGGAGGTAGAGCCATCAATCAGTGAGTGTGGGGAACTGTCAGGAAAACCAATCAGAAAATAAGTTGATGAATCAATTGGCAAAGTCAAACAGTAGTCGGCGTGGATTGGGCCGGGCTGACAGGCTGATATAAAGGGCTCCGACTTGTTTGTTGAAGATCAAAACGGATCCTGAAATGAAGCCTGGGGGCTGTATGATAATAGCTTCACTCACACCGGGACACCGACAATCCCCGCGCTGTCTGTCTGATTCAGTAATCCAGCATGAACGGAACACGGATGGCATCACATCCACTTAAAATAGTTGGAGGTGCACGACTGACAGAGATGGGTCTTTGTGGCCCAGTCTCACCAATGTGGGCAACACGTTCTAATGTGGGCAACACGTTCTAATGTGGGCAACACGTTCTAATGTGGGCAACACGTTCTAATGTGCGCAACACGTTCTAATGTGGGCAACACGTTCTAATGTGGGCAACACGTTCTAATGTGCGCAACACGTTCTAATGTGGGCAACACGTTCTAATGTGGGCAACACGTTCTAATGTGGGCAACACGTTCTAATGTGCGCAACACGTTCTAATGTGCGCAACACGTTCTAATGTGGGCAACACGTTCTAATGTGGGCAACACGTTCTAATGTGGGCAACACGTTCTAATGTGCGCAACACGTTCTAATGTGCGCAACACGTTCTAATGTGGGCAACACGTTCTAATGTGGGCAACACGTTCTAATGTGGGCAACACGTTCTAATGTGGGCAACACGTTCTAATGTGGGCAACACGTTCTAATGTGCGCAACACGTTCTAATGTGCGCAACACGTTCTAATGTGCGCAACACGTTCTAATGTGGGCAACACGTTCTAATGTGCGCAACACGTTCTAATGTGGGCAACACGTTCTAATGTGGGCAACACGTTCTAATGTGGGCAACACGTTCTAATGTGCGCAACACGTTCTAATGTGGGCAACACGTTCTAATGTGCGCAACACGTTCTAATGTGGGCAACACGTTCTAATGTGGGCAACACGTTCTAATGTGCGCAACACGTTCTAATGTGGGCAACACGTTCTAATGTGCGCAACACGTTCTAATGTGGGCAACACGTTCTAATGTGCGCAACACGTTCTAATGTGGGCAACACGTTCTAATGTGGGCAACACGTTCTAATGTGCGCAACACGTTCTAATGTGCGCAACACGTTCTAATGTGGGCAACACGTTCTAATGTGGGCAACACGTTCTAATGTGCGCAACACGTTCTAATGTGGGCAACACGTTCTAATGTGCGCAACACGTTCTAATGTGGGCAACACGTTCTAATGTGCGCAACACGTTCTAATGTGGGCAACACGTTCTAATGTGGGCAACACGTTCTAATGTGCGCAACACGTTCTAATGTGGGCAACACGTTCTAATGTGGGCAACACGTTCTAATGTGCGCAACACGTTCTAATGTGGGCAACACGTTCTAATGTGGGCAACACGTTCTAATGTGCGCAACACGTTCTAATGTGGGCAACACGTTCTAATGTGGGCAACACGTTCTAATGTGCGCAACACGTTCTAATGTGGGCAACACGTTCTAATGTGCGCAACACGTTCTAATGTGGGCAACACGTTCTAATGTGGGCAACACGTTCTAATGTGGGCAACACGTTCTAATGTGCGCAACACGTTCTAATGTGGGCAACACGTTCTAATGTGCGCAACACGTTCTAATGTGGGCAACACGTTCTAATGTGCGCAACACGTTCTAATGTGGGCAACACGTTCTAATGTGAGTGGGGAAAGGGGAGAAGATATGTATAAAATGGTGGAGTTGACTCGGGGTAGATCCACTGTAGCTTTGAGGGCCCTTGATGAAGTGCTGGAGGAAATCTGCTCTGCGGGGGAGGCTGCTTCATCTCAAGTATTCACATTCTGGACATGCACAGAACTTGACTTACTTTATCTGCTGTATAAGACTATTTGGTTTGGAACTTATCCAAATGTCCAAGGGTTCAGTATTATACAACAACATGATTACTTAAAGACATCTTGACTGTCTTGAAAGAAGCCGTATTACCCTGAAAGAAGAATTAAAAAAACAACTGTATTCATGGTTTTCAATTTCCTTTTTATTTTTCAATTTTTTTTCATTTTGAGAACTTTTCATCATTCAAGATAGATCATATTTTGTATTAAATTGTCAATTGCTATGACAAGAGTCCCACGTTCTCGTCATTCTGTCTCCATAGGTTCTCTGCAGTCGACCCCCCCTCCAGCCTGCCATAGACCCCCATCTCAAGACCCTGTGCAAGGAAATGGACAATTTTCCTGGATGTTTTTTTGGGTTGATGGCGAGACAGAAGAACCTGGTGGAGAGAATATGCAAACTTCACACTCGGCCTGGAAACTGAGCTGAAACCTTCTTGATGTAGGGCGAGTGTGCTTCTTACTGCTAATAAAAGATACATCCAAGACAACAACAAGCTTATACAATAATAACATGAATTAGTCTGTTTAAGGTCTCCTCCTTGAACCGACACCTTAACGTGGTGGAGGGGTTTGAGTGCCCGAATGATCCCGGGAGCTATGTTGTCGGGGGCTTCATGCCCCTGGTAGGGTCTCCCAAGGCAAACAGGTCCTAGGTGACGGGTCAGACAA
Organism: Eucyclogobius newberryi; assembly: GCF_026437365.1. Taxonomy (NCBI): domain Eukaryota; kingdom Metazoa; phylum Chordata; class Actinopteri; order Gobiiformes; family Gobiidae; genus Eucyclogobius; species Eucyclogobius newberryi. The sequence goes on along the minus strand of NW_027315779.1, from coordinate 21,940,110 downwards.
AGATCGGTTCAGAAGCCTCTTATGACGACGACACAATCAAGGCAGTTCACGTCGCCCGGATCGGCGTCACCGGGGCCCCATCCTGGAGCCAGGCCTGGGATGGGTGCTCCATGGCGAGCGCCTGGTGGCAGGGTCTTACCCCACGGGGCCCGGCCGGGCACAGCCCGAAAGAGCGACGTGGGGCCGCCCTCCCGTGGGCCCACCACCCGCAGGAGGATCCATAAGGGGCCGGTGCAGAGAGATCTGGGCGGCAGTCGACGGCAGGGGCCTCGGCGACCAGATCTCCAGACACAGAGACTAACTCTGGGGACATGGAATGTCACCTCGCTGGGGGGGAAAGAGCCTGAGCTTGTGCGGGAGGTTGAGCGATACCGACTAGATATAGTCGGCCTCACCTCCACGCAGAGTTTGGGCTCTGGAACCCATCTCCTCGAGAGGGGCTGGACGCTCCACTTCTCTGGTGTTGCCCGCGGGGAGAGGCGGCGGGCTGGTGTGGGCTTGCTGATAGCCCCTCAGCTCAGCCGCCACGTGTTGGAGTTTACCCCGGTGAACGAGAGGGTCGCGTCCCTCCGCCTTCGGGTGGGGGACAGGTCTCTCACTGTTGTGGCGGCCTACGGGCCGAACAGCAGTGCAGAGTACCCGGCCTTCTTGGAGTCCTTGGGAGGGGTACTGGACAGTGCACCGACCGGGGACTCCGTTGTTCTACTGGGGGACTTCAACGCCCACGTGGGCAATGACAGTGACACCTGGAGAGGGGTGATCGGGAAGAACGGCTTCCCCGATCTGAACCCGAGCGGTGTTCAGTTATTGGACTTCTGTGCTAGCCACGGATTGTCCATAACGAACACCATGTTCAAGCACAAGGGTGTCCATCAGTGCACATGGCACCAGGACACCCTAGGCCGGAGGTCAATGATCGACTTAGTTGTCGTGTCATCAGACCTCCGGCCGCGTGTCTTGGACACTCGGGTGAAGAGAGGGGCAGAGTTGTCAACCGATCACCACCTGGTGGTGAGTTGGATCCGCTGGCGGAGGAGGAAGCCGGACAGACTTGGCAGACCCAAGCGCATTGTGAGGGTCTGTTGGGAACGTCTAGTGGAGCCCTCTGTCAGTAGGGTATTCAACTCGCACCTCCGGGAGAGCTTCTCCCATGTCCCGGGGGAGGCTGGGGACATTGAGTCCGAGTGGACCATGTTCTCCGCCTCCATTGTTGATGCGGCTGCTCGGAGCTGTGGTCGCAAGGTCTCCGGTGCCTGTCGTGGCGGCAACCCCCGAACCCGGTGGTGGACACCGGAAGTAAGGGATGCCGTCAGACTAAAGAAGGAGGCCTATCAGGCCACTCTGGCTTGTAGGTCTCCGGAGGTCATCGACGGGTATCGGCAGGCCAAGCGAGCCGCGGCTCGTGCTGTCGCAGAGGCAAAAACCCGGGCCTGGGAGGAGTTCGGGGAGGCCATGGAGGAGGACTATCGGTCGGCACCAAAGAAATTCTGGCAAACCGTCCGGCGCCTCAGGAAGGGGAAGCAGTGTCTCACAAACACCGTTTACGGTGCGGGTGGAGGCCTGCTGACCTCGACTGGGGATGTCGTCGGACGGTGGAAGGAATACTTTGAGGATCTCCTTAATCCCTCAGTCACGTCTTCTGAAGAGGAAGTAGAGACCGGGGACTCGGAGGCTGGCTCATCCATCACCCAAGCTGAAGTCACTGAGGTTGTCCGCAAACTCCTCGGTGGCAGGGCTCCGGGGGTGGATGAGATCCGCCCTGAGTACCTAAAGTATCTGGATGTTGTAGGACTGTCTTGGTTGACACGTCTCTGCAACATCGCGTGGCGTTCGGGGACCGTGCCTCTGGACTGGCAGACCGGGGTGGTGGTCCCTCTGTTCAAGAAGGGGGACCGGAGGGTGTGTTCCAACTACAGAGGGATCACACTCCTCAGCCTCCCGGGTAAGGTCTATTCCAAGGTACTGGAGAGGAGAATCCGACCGATAGTCGAACCTCGGATTCAGGAGGAGCAGGGTGGTTTTCGTCCCGGTCGTGGAACACTGGACCAGCTCTATACCCTCCATCGGGTGCTCGAGGGTTCATGGGAGTTTGCCCAACCAGTCCACATGTGCTTTGTGGATCTGGAGAAGGCTTTTGACCGTGTCCCTCGGGGTGTCCTTTGGGGGGTGCTCCGGGAGTACGGGGTCCGGGGCCCTTTGCTCAGGGCTGTCCGGTCCCTGTATGACCGGAGCAGGAGCTGTGTTCGCATTGCCGGCAGTAAGTCAGACCTGTTCCCAGTGCATGTTGGACTCCGCCAGGGCTGCCCTGTGTCACCGGTTCTGTTCATAATTTTTATGGACAGAATTTCTAGGCGCAGTCAGGGGTCGGAGGGGGTCCGGTTTGGGGACCACAGGATCTCATCTCTGCTGTTTGCAGACGATGTTGTCCTGATGGCTCCATCAAACCCGGACCTGCAACATGCACTGGGACGGTTTGCAGCCGAGTGTGAAGCGGCTGGGATGAGAATCAGCACCTCCAAATCCGAGGCCATGGTTCTCGACCGGAAAAAGGTGGCTTGCCCTCTCCAGGTGGGTGGGGTGTCCTTGCCCCAAGTGGAGGAGTTCAAGTATCTCGGGGTCTTGTTCACGAGTGAGGGAAGGATGGAGCGTGAGATCGACAGGCGGATCGGTGCAGCGGCTGCAGTGATGCAGTCGCTGCATCGGACCGTTGTGGTAAAGAGGGAGCTGAGCCGAAAGGCAAAGCTCTCAATTTACCGGTCGGTCTACGTTCCTACCCTCACCTATGGTCATGAGCTTTGGGTAGTGACCGAAAGAACAAGATCGCGGATACAAGCGGTCGAAATGAGTTTCCTCCGCCGGGTGGCTGGGCGCTCCCTTAGAGATAAGGTGAGGAGCTCGGCCACACGGGGGGAGCTCGGAGTAGAGCCGCTGCTCCTCCACGTCGAGAGGAGCCAGCTGAGGTGGCTCGGGCATCTGTTCCGGATGCCTCCTGGGCGCCTCCCTCGGGAGGTGTTTCAGGCATGTCCCACCGGGAAGAGGCCCCGGGGAAGACCCAGGACACGCTGGAGAGACTATGTCTCTCGGCTGGCCTGGGAACGCCTCGGGATCCCCCCGGAGGAGTTAGAGGAAGTGTCTGGGGAGAAGGAAGTCTGGGAGTCCCTGCTCAGACTGCTGCCCCCGCGACCCGGCCCCGGATAAAGCGGCAGAAGATGGATGGATGGATGGAGTCTGTTTAAGCAAATGACTTCTGACTCCACTGTTATTGTGGGAAAGACTGCCTTGGCTCCAAAGCTTCAACATTGTAGAATCATCATACATTAAGTGATATATATTTTCTTATTAACCATGGGCTTCCGGCATTTATATGTCTCTGAATCTGGCTGACAAAGCTTCTTACAGTATTATCAGCGCGCCGGAGAATGGGCTATTGTGCCGTTCTCTGTATGAAATTGAGTTGTGTCCATTTATATGAGTGTAGTCTATCACATAATGGCTTTAAATTTAAATGACTTGGCACAGGCCTGTGGAGTTTGATATGTTTGGGCCGATTTGTTCTTAAGGCACTGGGTGTACAATTTCAGGCGTAATAAGAAAACGTGGGCTCAAAATTCAAAGTCTACTGGTTCATTTGTTAAAGCCCCACCGCGTAACTTTGTAGCACAGTCATTGTCTAAAATAAAAGCAGTTTTTATATTTTGCATGATTTTTATTGCACTGGAAAAGCAGAAATCACATCCACCCTTAATGTGAACATGGGAGGAGCGTGGGAATGTTGTTTGCTTTGCTTTTTTGAAGAAGAAACCAGCCTCTTTTTTGTTCCTAGACTTTATTGAACCTTTGGGGAAAGTTGTCATCTACATTTGACCCGTCCTCATTTCATAGCAGTTCATTTGGTTTCAGTCACGTCACACGTCCTCACATCACACACAGATATACAAGTTTTGAGTGACCAAAAGAGGCAAAATACATCCATTTACATGATACAAGTGACCTTTTTAACTAAGAAATCCAGAGAATATGTGTTACATCATTAGCCTTGATGACTTTGGCATATTTATTCATTTTGGTATCGGACAATTTGTAAATCCTTCAACCAGCGCGTCTGGGCAACCTGTCAGGAGCAGTGGGTGACCGCCATGCAGCCCCCATGGACCCATCTCCAGGTCTGGAGCCAGCATCCTGGTCCAGATTAGCCTGCTGGAGGATTAGCCTGAAATGGCCTTGAATGTAAGTCACAATCATACACTTACTAGATACATTTCATAAGTAGGGCAAGTTGTAAGTGAGACAATGAGCTTTGCATGCTGGTAGTTTGTTGCTAACTCACATTTGATATTAGCACATCTATCGAGAAACACTGGAAGTGCCCGGCAAACACATATTAATGTATTTTTCTGCAAACAGGCGAGACAGCAACAATACCCAGTTCATTTAATTATAAACAACAGAGATTGTGTCCTTTCCTTTCCCCGGGTTTTTCTCCTCAGAGTGCAATATGAGCATTGATTTTATGACAGGGTGAAGAATGAAGTAGTTAAAGGCTGTCGTGGCTGGATGTAGTGCATCCTGACAAGATCTGTGTTTGCGAGCAGTCTGGCCATTTTGCAGGTTTGTAATTCTTATTATGGAAGACATTTACTCTCGCCGCTCAGGGCTCCAGCAATTACCGTCTGCTCATATTCATCACACACATACTGACGTTTCTTTAATTACTACCGGGGAGCACGCACACTGTCAATTTCTTCAAAATACACATGAAAATATATACAATTCAACTTTAGATATGTACACAGCTATTATTGTAGATGATTAATTACCATTATTCATTTGTAATGTACTTTTTATGAATACAATTAAACATTGGGCCAGTTATTGCAGTGATTTGAATACATTGATCTCAAAGATTATTATTTATTCATCATTTCGGTTGATTGCAGTGCATGTTTGCATACTGCTCGGGTGCCATATTTATATTCTATTACATGTGTAATTCTCGAGATGAGCCTTTTGTTCCTCTCTCATCTTTTTAAGGTTAAGGCTGTCTGATTAAACCAAAGCTTTTGTAAAGGACCCAGCCTTTCCTCTGGTGAGTAAAGCAGTGGCAGTGTTGTGCTTTGCTGGCTTCATGCTGCGTGGAACATCAGAGCACAAACTCTTGAGTTAAATCTGGCGTGCTCTGTGGTAAATGCCCCTTGGCCCTGCAGCTCAAAGTTCACATCCCAGGCTGGTCGAGCTAGACGAGCTGACACTCAACTGCCCTTTGTCATTCTACCAGGGATTTCGAGAAATGTTTACTTCTAAAGTTCATGACCCTGCAGATCAACCACAATGTCACCATTTGTGATGAAACTTCAAATTAGAGACTCTTTATTCTTTTTATACAGAAGATGGGTGATGGATGGCAACAGAAATATACACAAATAATGTAGAGAATTATACTGAACTACTCTATAAATGATTTTAATTATTAGAAGGACCCAATTTTGTAATGTAATATTCCATCAATATAGCTATTTCTGCATTTTATCACTGAATCAGAAACGTGCTCTTTTCATTCATCAGTTTTATAACAAAATGTCAAAATATGATTTAACGCGGTCGATCTCCATAAAGTGTTTGCATAAATGGCTATAAGGTTTGGAATGTGGCCCAAACAGGACACATGGATTATGTTCAGTCAGAACTTGAACACACTACTGAAGTGATATTGCATTAGTTAGTGGAAATGCACCACACAATTACATTTTGCAATTGTAATGTAACTTTAGTAAATATATGCAAAACCAGCCTTTGCTTATACTGAATCTTACAACATACTAGGACATTTGAACATGAAAATGCTCTCTTAGATTACCATATGCTCCAAATGTGGTCGAGAATGAAAACATAGTACTGTATTCTGAAACAATAATTAAACCTTACAGAGCCCTATCACAACACAGATGTGGCGGAAGGATACGCAGGCAGCAGACTGACACGGCTAGTCGTCCCCAGCCAGTTTGTAAAACATTTACCCTTGTACTTATCTGACATAGCAAATATCATCCATGTTCTTTCAGTGTCAGCCAGGATATCTCAAACTGACAGGCTCCTCCGTGGACTTAAAGGACACGCCGCCATCATGAATATTACATCACATACATCCACATCAAGACTTGAATCTCCTTGTACACATTTAGATTGCATCTTATAAACTACCGTGTGTCTTCCCATCCAATGATTGTCAGCACTGCTACTGTTTAACGCTTGCATGCAGGCGACGAATGTTGTTCTATTTGAATAATTATGCTTTCAGGCTCTCACTGGGAGGCTGTGGAGAGTAGCAAAGGGCCACGAGACGTAATTGAAAAGAGCCACGTGCGATATTTTCTCCAAAACATAAGAAGAATGGTCTTAAAATTGTCATGCTGAGGGGGGGGGGAGAGGGCAGGACAACCACAGCTGCGAAACAACAGTTGATCCCATCCCAGGCCCAGGAAACGGGATCAGCAAGGTCACCGCAAGAAGGGGGCGGGCCAAAAGGTCACGACCTGAGGAGAGGGGAGGGGTTAAGGAACAGACTTCACATGAGACAGATCTTCAAAGGGAAGGGCCCGGTGGGGGGAGCAGCGAGGTTGAGAAAATAAACGGTTCTGACCTGGTTTGTCAAAGCGCAGTTTCCCCAGGTGTTTGGCCCTAACCTCTTTATTGTTGTCTGATGGGAGGTGTTCCTGTGAGCGGCGAGGGCTGTGGAATGGGCTATATTTGTAGTGCTTCTCAAGGCAACAGAACATCTTGGTATCTTAAAGGTCAAGTGTTCTGACTGTTTATTTTTATCTCGTCCTTGTGACCTGTGCACGAGGTGAACTGATTTAGACCAAAATAAGCACAAGTCGTAGTGTTGTACTGGCATCTGCTAAATGCTTATGCAAAGATGTGCGTAACAAAAAATATTACTTTGCGTAGTTTTAATTTATACAGGAAACAACCAAGTTTGATTTGTACTTTTAACTGGCTCAGAATCTATTTTAGTGAGTCTAACCACTAATTATGTAAATATCCAAGTAGGCTACATGATATTACATCATTTCACTTATATATCATTTTGCATCACTTTTGTGTGTTTTATTTGACAATAATTTATATTACATTATGACTTGGAGAGAACGTGTGACCCAAACCTAAAGACTGTAGTAATGTTTTACGTTGAATGTATCTTTTTATATTCATTTTTGTGTTCAGTGTTATGTTTTGGTGGGACAAATGCGTCTCTCAACAATTTATTCCCTATATTTAATATTTAAGCGGTCTTTTTTAACAGTAGTTACTTATCAATTTGTTATCAATTTGTTAATTTGTTATCAATTTGTTGGTATTTGTATTGTCATACAAATACCAACAAATTGATGTACTGTAAGTGGGTGTCACCATATGGTCTTCTATTAATGGGAAACACTGACATTAAAAACAAAACTGAATACAAGGATAATATAACACTAACCCAGACAAACAATGTGTAGTGGTTTATACTTTTACTCAAATTTAACCAAGATTAACCACAAAAGGCACAAGTCTGTCTCTTTCTTTATACGTATGAGTGTTATGTTGACAGGGCAATTTTAAGGTCATGTCACGCTTCTGTGAAAGTTCCCAAAATGCCCTGGAAAACCCAAGTGTGTGTTTGTTTACATAACATGTGAGGTCAAAGTTCAGATGGTAGCAGGCGGGAGGGTGATCCAACATCTGTAGGTTTATATCCATCATATGCCCTGCAATGTCCATTGTTGACTCTGTTTGACCTCAATGTGGGGAAAAAGGACTTGCATACTATTCATGTATATGTATATGTATGTATATATATATATATATATATATATGTGTATATACTGTATATATACACACATATATATGTATATATATATATATATGTGTATATACTGTAAATATACACACATATATATGTATATATATATATATATATATATATATATGTGTATATACTGTATATATACACACATATATATGTATATATATATATATGTGTATATACTGTATATATACACACATATATATGTATATATATATATATATATATATATATGTGTATATACTGTATATATACACCTGTATATGTATGTATATTATAATAATATATATAGAACATCTCAAATAGTTATACTGCACTGTCGCTTATCACTATGTCACAAGTGCATCATTTGTCATTGGGCTGTTGGGTTGTAGCATAAGAATGTGCTTTGAATAGAACTATATTTGTACTTTCGAGACCTTGGCCTTTTGACTTGGTTGTTCTTGGTTCACATCCTTTTGGTCCTTTATACTCCTGGGTTTGAAAATCAAAGAAAAAAGTCAGACAAACAGCTGATTGTCAGGTTCATACACCTTGACCTCAGTTTAAACTTGTGACTCCGTGCTTTATGTTTGCCACCGCTTCAGCAATTGCAGGAAATCGAGAGGTTAGCACTAGTTCAGGCCTTGATAAGAATCTTGAAATGGAGAAGTTCGTGGAGGGGAAAGGTTAGCAGGAGTTTAAAGAGTGTGTAGTCAGTCATGGGGAGGATTAAATAAAAGGGAAGTCAGGCCTAGACTGGAGGGGGCATGGTTTTCAAAGTGCACTGCAGACAAAAAGCTGTCTGTTCACTGGACTTCATATGCAGACCAAGTGCACAGGAAGTTTGGCTTGAACTTGGCTTCACCTTTGGGCAGCACTACAGGGTAGAATTGTACACTATGTTGCATTCATGGCAATGGTAATTAGTAATAATATTGATAATGATCATTCTTATCTGGGGTAGTTTGAAGTGGCATAAAAGTAGATTAGGCACACATCTGTTGACCTCTGGTGTTCTGTCTCCCGTGTCTTTCCTGTCTTTGTGAAGTGAACAGAACCAGCTCAGAGGTGCAGGTTTGGGGGAATACAGGACATCTTTCCACTGCACTTAGTTAGGCCACACTCTTTGATGTTGTCTTTAATACTAATAACCATTAGCTCCATTGTAAAGTCATGTAATTGGACTTTCCACTCACCTAAAAATAACAAATAACAAAAAAATACAAACTCCGTCATGCATTTTAGTACTTTATTTTGGAGATATCAGTGCAAATGAACACCAAAAAGAAACATAAAAATGACATTATTTCAGGGCTTCACATGAGAAAATTAAATGTCTTTTGTTTGTTGCTACAAATGTATTTGTCAGATGCACGATGCAGATCTATGATTGTACGTCAATCCCCCACTAGAGCCCCTAGCTCCTTCATAGAGCTGTTAACCAGTAACAGAAAGGAAAATCACAAAAATATTTAATGCACGTTTATTTTCACATATTTGTCTTTTTGCTTAACAGTCTGTGGTTATTTGTAGACTGTTCATACTCTAACAAACGCTCTCTGTGATAAAAAAAGACCTATATTAAGACTTGACATTGTCCCCAGTCACCAGGAGGGTACACGGGTAGTTCCCATGCGTCTGCATGCAACAGGCAGCAGTGAGGAGTCAGACATTGTTACACAACACAGCGCAGGATAGATTATCATTTACCACATAGACACATGCAAAAAACAAACCAACCAAAACCTCTGCCTTTATATTTACACTTGTATGCATATAATTCCTATTTACAGGGCATTAAAAACTAGGATTATATCTTTTCTTAAACATTACAAAATAGTCATCTTCCATACTGAAAGTACTATTTACAGAAATACAGTATATTTAACCATAGTGAAAATGTATTCATCCAAGAGACATACTCCATATATGCAAGTAATAAAAGGATCACAAGACTTTATGGATAAAGCAGTGTGAAAGGAACCCATACTGAAAAATACAGTACAATCAAGATGGTGAGCTAGATACCCTCGACACACCTAAACCAGTGATTTTTTTTTCTCAGAGGCAGGAACTATCCAGCTGGGCCTGTGGTCATCTCTTTGCATCATGCAATTCTTTTGACATTTCTTGAAGATTAGAGTGCCACAAAAAGATGTCCATAAATCACAATAAAACTGAATAAGAAGTAATCACAACAGCCAGGTCTCCAACAGATAACAATAATGAGAATGTAATAACATGCTATTAAAAAATTCTCCAAAAGCACTGAGTTCTAGTGCAAACTCAGAATGCATCAAAACAGAAGGGGGAATGAAGTAAATGAAGCCACATGCTTGAGAGGTGCTGGTTGAACCAGTATGGAAAGAGAACCTGTCAAATGTGGCAGCCTTTAACTGCTGCTCTAGAAACCTGTTTACAGTTGCACTACACTGTTGACCCGTCTGCGCAAAACTGCTCAATCTACAAACACATTACCCTGAATTTGCACTGCTGAATATTGCCCTTTAAAATAAATTTCACATAAAGCCCATGACAAGCTGTGATCATGCAAACCCTTATGACGCTCCTGCAGTGTCTCAAGCATCCTCCTCTAAAGCGGTCTCATGATTGTTCAGATCCCTCGAATGCAATGACAGGAAGAATTGAAGAAAGTACGATTTGGACAATAACGTGATCGCAGATTACCATAAATGTATAATAGTTAAGAGACTGATTTTAAAGGAGGATTAGCAATGTTTAACTCACAAGGATGGTAAAACAGCTGTGTAGCTTTCAATGAATTAAACAATTGTGGAGGCTTTTTTGCCATTCCATGACCACAATGTATAAAACATAAGATACAATGCAAATATGCAATTGCTTAAACAAAAAACATTTTTGTTTGTCTCATCAAACCAATTTGGCAAGTCATTATAAAAAAGAAGTACTATATAGTCACGTTAACAGTTTATAAAACCTCTATTCAGACGATTGGCTCAGCCCGCGGCTCGTATGGCTGTGCTTGTCGTTGTGGGGGGGTGATTGGGGGTGGGAGTTGTGTTCATAAGCATGCGGGTCACTGATTGGCTCCTCTTTGACTCGGACAACAGGTTGGGTGCCCTCAGCCTGGTCCTTCGTCTCCTTTCTGAGCTGGAGGCTGCCCTTCTGCAGCATGTAATAGAGGATAGGGTTGGAGCGAGAGAGTCTGGGAGAATCAGGGTTAGAGTCACAGTCCTCCTCCTTCTCTGGACCACTCCAACGACTAGGGCTTTCGGGTTCCTTTTTAACCAGAGTAGGAGTGTCCCGTTTCTGAGAGACGGGCCATGAGGCTGCCTGGCGGGCCCACTGGGTTCGACTGAGCCCATCAGATGCGGGTGGGGTAGATAGTGCTCTGAGATGTCCCGGTGGCCCAGAGCTGAGGTGTCCATGTGGGTGCCAGCCAGGCATGCTCAGGATGTTGTGATTATGAGCAGGCTGACTGTGAATGCTGCCATTAGCTTTACCATTGGCCTGCAAAACAGAAGGGCTGGGTGCTCCTCTAGACTGTGGGGACAACTCTTTCAGACAGTTATCCGATAAAAGCAGCTGCTTGAGCACATTGAAGCCCCGGCTCTCTTTGCTCAGAGTCTCATTGGGAGGGCTCCTTTGTGGAGCTTCATCTACTTTCGGACTCCTTCGCTGGTCCAACTCCTCCTGAACACCAGGCGAAACAAAACCCAGGCTGCAATGTTCCACTGCTCTGGGAGAGTTACCAATGTTCAAAGTGTCAGTCCGTTCGGAGCAAAGACGCCTCTTTTTGGGACTGGGGCTCTGATAGTCTCTCTGCTCCTCTTTCACCTGTCTGAGGTGTGGCTCCACCTGCGCAGCAGTACTAGTGTAATAAGTAGCCGTCTGCTGTTTAAGCAGCTGGCTGAGAAGGCCATATTTTGCAATGACCTCTGCAGGCCGGGGCTCTGTTTTTAGGTCAGGCTGATAGTCAGACAGAGGGCTATTCTTCTCATAACCTAATCTTTTTCTGCTACTCAGTTCATCAGATGTGCCAGAGAGCTGTCCCTTCTCTTCTGAATGCTCCGTTTTGAACTTTACATCTGAAGCAGGGCCATTGGAGCTATCGCAGATGATGGAGACACTGGGGCTCTTGTCATTATGGCCCCCTGACACCTCCACGTTCCTACGACCACTCCCAGAAGGCCTGTCTTTGCGGCTGGGTGTAGAGGCAGCTGTATTGTTCCCTAGGAGCAGCTGTAAAACTGTGCGCCGCTCCAAAAGGTTTTCAATCTGGGAAGGAGGTGTGGGTTCTTTGCGGCTAAAGGGGGTCGAGCTTCCTGAGGGTCCTTCTGACAGAGGAGTAGTGGTCGTTCGGTGCACTGGGGCATTGAGCCTTTCTAAAAGTGCAAGAGGTCTGTTATCGAGCTCCAGACCCAGAGGTTTACTAGGAGGGATGGGTGGAGAAGTGCCACACTGAGCCAGATTCTGCAAGAGTTTACTGGCACTAAAGCCGGGCTCAGAGGACTTCTCACCAGGAAAGGTTTTGGATTTGCAAAGATCTAATGGACTGGACTGGACATGAGGTGAAGGGTAGGAATAAGGGGAGAGGCCACCACTTTGTTCTCGACCCAGCGGGTACAGAGGGTGAGCTGGAGGCACTGGCCGACTGGGTGGGCTATTTGTTCCATTTTCATCCCAGGGCCCCAAACCCCTAGACTGACTACGAGACATTGTGGCCATAGTAATGTCCAGAGGCAAATCCTCATTACCAACACCTTTGTTGGTCATCTCATTAGTTCTGCGCTCAAGAAGGAGCTGCATAAGAGTGAGTTTAGGGTGGGATTTTAGGTCAGGACCCATTTCAGGCTCTTTATTCCCAGAGATCACTGAACTGGATGGTTCTGGTTTCCACTTGTTTATTAAAGACTCAGTTAGTTTGTCAAGAGAGGAAGTAGAGAAAGACAAGGATGAAGAAGTATTAACAGTGGCAATAGCTGCAGACGTTGGTGAGAGAGCTGTGGAGGACTGAGCAGAGGGTGGAGAGGAGAAAGCTGCTGGAGCAGAGGAGAGCACACAGGAAGGAGGGGTGCTGGAAGACAGGGAGGTGGACCGCATGTTTGTTTTGGGGCTCGTGTCATTGAGGATTATGCGACTTCTCATTGACAGGTCAATGGGAGAGCTGCTAGAGTAGGAGCTCTCGGCATCACTGCTGTCTTTAGCAAGACTTCGCTCCTGTGTGGAACACTCACTGTCAGATGTCACAGAGGAAGGGCCGCTGGGGGGTAAAATGCCACAGGTGTCCTCCAGGTGCCCATTTTTAGTCAGCTGCTTCTGATTGTTGTGATTATTCAGAAGCAGCAGTAGTAAGTTGCTACACGTCTGTGGAGGACGGGTGGGGCGAGAGTCAAACCCCCTCTTCTCCCTTGGTGTATGGCTGAGACTTTGAGAGTGTGTGGGCGGGGAGCTTTGGCTGTGACTGCGGAGCAGAGAGGGACTCTGTGGACTAGACAGGCCTGATCGAGGGAGTGTTGTTGTTGATGTCGACATACTGTTTAAAGTTGTTAAGGAGCTTAATGTGTCTGAGGCTCCAGGCAGGGTGCCTCCCACACTAGGTGGTCTTTTGTCCTGGCCATGCTGCTGGTTTGCCATAGCTGCCAGGCGTTCACTGGCAGACCTTCCAGAGAGTTGGGCTTTGAGGGCATGCTCTCTAGAGTACTGCTGGAGATGGGCCTCACTGGATAATAAAAGAGCCAGCTGACTACAGGCCACACTGGGCTTAGGGGAAGGGGCAGGACTGGAGCGGATTTTCACCATGTTGGCCACAGCCTTCAGACGCTCGGCACAGGAGTCTGAGGGGGGTGTGGCACTGTGAGCAGACCGCGGGGACTCTGGGGGTCGGTCTTGGCTGTGCCCTCTGCGACTATAAGGCGTGTTGCTATGATTTTGCTGTTTGTTTTTTCTCATAAGACCTTTCAAACGACTTGAAGCTGTACCATACACAGGGAGTGGCTCCTTTTCTGCAGGGGTCTTAGGAGGAGGAGAAGGTTCACCGGGGGGTTTTGTGGGGTTCTGGGACATGGCTACACTCTGAAGACGTGAGCTGAAAGACTGTAGCAAAGAGGCCAACAGGGTGCTCTCACCGGCATGAGGAGATCCCTCCAGGGCTCCATTCTGTAGGCCCCCTCCCTGACCATTCATCTCAACTGAGGGCGAGCTTATCCGTTGGCTTGGTGAATCATTCCAGGCCCCAGAGCGCAGAAGGCGGGCCTTCTTTAGATGCTGTGAAACACCCAGAGAGGGCCCATTGGTTCCAGCGGCTGGAGCAGTGGGTCCATGATTAGGTGGTCTGCCCCCTTTGTCCACCTGCTGCTGATTGCTATGGGCAGCTTCAGACCTCCCGCCTACTGTGGCCCCGGGCCCAGCCACCACTGGATGCATCAGTAAACCTTCCAGATAAGTTAGAACAGCTGAATCCTTGTGTGTCTCAGGGCCAGGCTCCTCCCCATGAGTCATGTTCAATACTAGGATCCCCTCGTATAGTTCAGTACTGTGACCGGAAAACAATGTCCATTAGGTCATTTTGGAGACAGAGGTACTTCCAAAAAAGAAAAGTGTCTGGAGGAGTTAAACGGCTGGGATTAGATCCTGTGAAGTGGGCCAGTCAGCACTGCTGTGAAACAGCCTCCGTAGGTGAAGGCAATCTGCTGCAGGTGGGCCTCCTAGGCATTGTCGTGCCCTTAAACACACTGCAATCCCAGAAGGCCCAGCTCCAGGCTTATGTGAGTGACTGGAGTTGAGGAAGCAGGATGTCGCCACAGAGATGTTGAAACATTCCGTGGCAGTAGATGTTTGGGATGTCTGTCTGGCTTGGCCGTGCTTCTGCCAGTGGCGCCTTTCAGCTTTGCAGACCTCACATTGGGGACCTATAGGAGTGAGCGATAGGCAGAGAAGAGGGGGAGGGATGGAGGGAGGTATGGAGAGAGAAGAGAAACTGTGTGAGAAGCTGGGATTTGCACAGCACTATATCACATTCATTTCAGCACCTTGTCTGCCATCTCTGTTACTTAGCAACATTTCAGATTGACTGCACACGGCTCCTTTTCCTCAGCACTCTCCCCTCTCAGCCTCTCAGCCACCCAGCAGACGACAAATGTAGATTAGAACTGATTGGATCCAAATTGAAAATTCAAGCCCACTACCTTGAAAACGTTCAGGTCTTGAGCTATAAGCCCCTCACAGCGATGTCTTTCAAAAGTGAAGGGTCTTATGAGAACTGTGAATTTCTTATGCAGCTTGTCATTTCAGTGGATTATCCCCCCTACCAACACCACCCCCTGCTCCTTGTGCACTTGAGATGCAACCTTCAGTATGTATGAAGACAAAAGGTTCCCTCATGTATGTGAGCACTGAACAGGCATTGAAGTATGCCTGTAACTCCAGTTTCTATTATTACGTTTACAACACTTGTAAACTAAAAATATATTCTTAAAAACATGATTTGAATGTGGGCCTATCCACGTTCTTGTAGAAAAACAAACAAGTTTGTTGAACATACTGCTAGCGGATTTTCTCCCAGGAGGTTTATATTAATTATTATAAATCCAATGTTATGGAAAGGAACAAAGTGGTTTAATATTTTGAAGACATTGTAGCTCAAAAAAGCAGAGAACAATGAAAGGAAAACCATAAAAAGATATAACACCGAGTACTGAGTGTCGTGTGTTTTAATGCTGGGGGAGGATGGAGTGAGGATCTGTTGCACCTGTCACAGCACACCGCTGTCAGGGCAGAGTCCCTGACACTGGGGTGAGCATGGTGCCAGTTGCCATGACAGTGTCAGTGGTGCTGCCCTTAGAGACCTCTGCTCTGAACCCTGTCAGCGTGGTTTCTGTGGATACAGGACACCGTAGACAGCGCTAGCCGTTTCCATAAAGGTTAATTAATACAGAGTTTCCACCTCGCTTCAGCTGCTGTCTGTGTCCTTTTGGTGCCGCTCTCACCTTTGGTGTCCACTGAGTGGACCAACATTGTGGGTCACACAACAGGACACTGGGCAGCAGTCCTTGATAATGACAATAGGCCAGGCCGACCCACGCAGTTGCTAGTTTAAATACTTTTTTACGCGTTGCAGTGAAGCCAGAAAAAATAGTCTCCTAATCAGGCAGAAATCCAACCTTGCGGTCCAAGTCCATGAGTTGGCCTGACAGTAAGAGCATGAGGTGCCACTTTAATGCCACCAGGAAAATGAGCAGGGATTAGAAGTAGACTCAACCTTATCTGGGCACAATTATGTCTACTTGCCTGCAGGAAAACAATGTGGTCTGCTTTGTTAGCGCCTCTTCAAAGCCAGCCTCGCAGATTGATAAGGGCTTTTCAAATATGCAGCATGGCATAACAAAAAAAAACCCTAAATTGTCTCATCAGTTTAAATTACCTTTCAAGGCCACTTTAAACTGTTGACCTAAATCTGACAACAAAAGAAAACCTGGTCACACTGGGCCATCTGACGTCATGCTGTCATCTTAGATGCTCAGGATTAGGGATATTTTCCCGCCAGTAAGCTTAGTACAATTATTAATAGAAGGCCTTAGAACAGCGTTTGATCAGCATGGTAAACATGCACATATGTTTACCTTCAACACAGCCTGGAAACTGTAACTAATATGGCTTGATACAGCCCTCAAGACAGAGTGAAACATATTAATGGAAAAATAAAGACTGACACGGTTTCAACATGGAAAATGCTGTTAATCTCTTTACTGCTGGCAGTGAACCTTTGGAATTACATTTGACCTTGTCTGTGTTTTTGCCCAAAGAAACTTCAATAGAGCAGACAAGGCTGCACAGGGACACTGCACAGAATTCATTTATATACAGCACAGCTACTGCATACTCCATCTTACATAAAGTACAAATAACTCTTTCAACAAAGTAGGGACCTTCAGGCTCTTGAGAGACATGTAACGACACAGCATGTATCTCAAAGCCCTGGCACAGTGCAAGGGCAAGAAGAAATCTGTTCTTTTCAGCAACAGTGCTCTGTTAACAAATAAATGACCTTAATATAGGAAACTTTGTCCTCTATAGCGTGCCCCTAAAGCCTTCCTCCTTTCCCTTCTCAGTATGTGTGATCTGTGCATTACTATTACATTATCTTCCCTGGTGTATACATTGGAAATGACCTTACACATCTGTTAACATGTCCCCTCATTGGTGGTGGCACCCAAAAAGCCTGACCTCCACCCCAACCCCCACTGTGGGACACTAACGGGCCAATGAGCTGCTCGACACTTTCTGTGGTGATTATCCATTATCCTTGACAATGTCGGCCAATGACAGAGCAGGCACAATTCTAATGTGGATTTTACCTTTTACAGTGGGCCATGCACATGTGAGAGGGAGAGCAAGTGACGGAAGAGAAGGGGAAAGCTTCATCATCCCCTGGCCGCTCCACTCTTCATTTATTACTGTCTGTCTTGCTCTTCTTGTGCTTAAAGACGGGAACAGGAAAGGTCACTGCACTCTCAGCCACTTTCAGGGATATGAGGCATTACCACAGAGAGTGACATACAACTGTGCCAATGCAGATGTCACGGATTAGATTTGGACAAGTGACCTTTGCTGGCTCACCAACCTCAAGGTTACACACACCATCACCGGCACAGACATGAGGGCTGCAGCTATTGATTCTTTTCTTCGATTAATCGAGTAGGCTTTTAATTTTTTTTACATTCTATATGCATTTAAAAGCATGCATTTAAAAGCATATTCAATCATTTTTTAAAATAAATGTTATAGTAATAAATAACACATTTATTCTTAATTCCACATATGTCCCCAAAACGGCAACATTTAACTTCAGTCCAAACTGTTCTGTTTGTATATAAATAATATATAAAGGACTAATTAACTTGATTGTAAACAGTTACAGTAGTTATTAATTAATTTACATTTGTCACATAACTTAAAATAAGAAACCTGTTTGTAAAACTTTGTTGAGTGAGACCAGTGATCCCTGGTGTTTTGAGCTCTAACTCTGCATTTTGCAGCACTAGCTGCACTAGTCATTGCAGACTTTGTTTCATAATCGCGGGCCTCTGTGCTCTTTCACACAACAACACTCTTCCCAGTCCCACTCGTAAGTTTAAAGTACGCCTCTCTCTCCTCTGTTGTGCTTAAAATGTGACAGGTCCACACGGAACAAGCTCCATGTGAAACAAAAGAGCCTCAAGTTGTTCCGTGCACTAGGTGCGCCACAGATTAGCATGTTTTAATTAATCACATATATAAATTATAAAAATGATCGCGGTAATAAAATAATTAAAGTTTTTTGGCAAGCAAAATACTCGATTTACTGGAGTAATGGTTGCAGCCCTAACAAACATTCTTAACAAATGCAGCAAGCTTTCCCAGTTTATTTTTGGAGTAAATAATGACCTTCATTGTCATTTAAGCCATCAAAATGTATGAGACCAAACAAAAGAATTAAAGGGGCAGTGCCATTGGACTGGCAGTTAAAGTCAAGGTCATTCGTGCCGCCAAGGCTTTTCCAGTTGATGCAACAGCTGGTGTCCATGCAAAGCTCTGGGCGTTAATAAAAAGTGACAATGCTGCCCAAGTGGTGTGTATTACTAATGTCTGATACCAGCCTGGCAGATGTGTTCTCCATGCATTTAAAAGGAGTCAAGGTTAAAGGAATTTAAAAGGAGAGGTGATACCTAAACACTATTATATCATGTAATCTGCAGCCCAGCTCTGCAGCACACACAATGGGGGTGCTCTACTTACACATGCGCCATGACCGCTATTTGTAAATTCAATATGGCCTGACATGATTAAATAAGACAAAACATAAGCTACCTGACCAAAAAGCACTTGTTCCACGTCCTCCACCAGTACTCGAGCGCACCTGAGGGAAGTTGAATTAAAGCTCTCGTTCACCTTGAAAGTGGTAAACAAGAGAACAACATGCTATTGAACAGCGGGAGCGTTCAAACAAGAAATTGTTTTTTTGTAGATAAGTCAATCAGGACAAACTAACACTGAAATGCAATCCGCAGACACCAACACACCCACACAAAGAACTAGGGCACTCTGACCCACTTCTTAGGATGCACTGACCAAACAAGTCACGCATAGAGCGCACGCCCCCATGTGCTCCTGCACAGAGCTGTGCATGGAGCTCACATAAAGGAAATGTGATACACCACTGCTAGAGTCAAGCCTCGAGTGATAATCCACGGGGACAAACCACCCTGCTCAGAACACTTGAATATGAGGAATAATGTGCATCAAATGAGATGGGACTGAAGCTATAAAGTCCTTGGCCTGCATCTGCCGTGAGATGGCCAACATGGGGGCAGATTTTAACGGGCTTCATCAGTACAGAGAGTTCTCAGGGTGGAGAGAGAGGAAGCACACACTGATGAGTCATCTGAGCAGTCAGGGCGCAGCTGACTGGTGGAGAGTCTATCTGAGGAGGCCGCTGAGTAGATGATACTGTTGCTTACATGATTAGCCTGCATGGATGTGCTTACAAAATTGCTTGTGTCCATAGTAAATATTTGTGTGCCTTTTCAAAGACCCACCCAAGGGCCATTTCCTGAGCGGCTGAGAATTAGTGCTTCAATTAAACACACACACACACATGTTCCTTCTTAATGAGCCATGCCGCCATCAATCTATACCTGATTCATTTCCATTGGGCTCAGTGGTAATCTTCCCACATCGCCTGTCCAAAATGGTGCTCATTTCCCCTGCCGAAACAACACACCGTTTCCATTTGTAAACACAGATCTGGAAATAGGAACAGCTGATTGCCCATGGTAAGGGCCAAGATGCAGAGCACGGCTTTTGAAACAGACTGCAGTGGTGATGTCTGAGAGGAATGGGCCACTATGCAATTGAGATCAATGTCGCACTGTCAGACCACCCCAAATACTGAAAAAACCCATCTTAAAACCCTGGCCTTTAATTAATTATTTCCATAATATCCTTGGCATCAGTCCGCGAAGACCATTGCAATGAGTCAGCAAGATGTCTGACTTTATTGGGTTAAATAAGTACAGTATTTTTTATCTGTGACCAATTTAAAATGATTTGGAATAAAGTGGTAAGTGAGAGATTGGCGGGATGGAAGACATATCAAATGATATAATTTTGCATTCACTGTTGCCCATATATTTCCATGCCATGGATTAACTTTTTTCTTGACCAACTAAAAATACCTATACAAGTTGCTTAGCAATGATTATTACTTAACCATACTAAAAATAAATCCATAAAAAGGCATCTGCTACATACATTACATTTAACCCAATAAAGAATAAAACAATTATGTGTAACCTTTTCCGGGAAAGTCTCTCGAGCCACACCAATCCAGTTGGCACGCCAGCCGAGCTGAACGCATGCCAACGAACAGGAGACTTCAATAAGATTAGCCGTACACCTGATGTCCAGCCCAGCACTTGTGGAGCAAAAGGTGGTGCAATCTACAATCACAGCTACAGCAGGATTCTCACTGTCAAACAGGTTAGTGGTTAGAATACTTTAAGACACAAATGTGACCTACTTATGGGGTAGGGCAGACACCAGTTAGTAAACAGGAAGTCTATCAGAGTCACTCAGTCAATACTTCAGACAAAATCAACAATAATTCTAAAGACTATTCCAATCAAAATAATGTCACTTTTTGTCTATTACGGTATCTGTTCATGTTGCAAAGCTTCCAGTTGAAACAAAGTACACACAAAGTAACCAATTATAAAACCAGACTACTCAGGACAAATACACAAGAGATTATCAGAGGGGGATCACCATTGTACCCAGTGGGCAAAGTGTTTGGAATTTTGGTTGTTGACTGCAGCATCAGACTTTTTTTTCCTGACTTGTCCTAGATAGAAGACTATCACTTACAAATACAGTTCAATACACTATGATATAAAAGAGAAAGTATGCACATTAAGATCATTCGTATAGCAACTACAGACCCAGTTTCGATACATGTTTGTAAAAAGTATACATTAGCTAGTGGCTAATTTTATTTATACATATTTAAGTGTGGACACAGATAAGTCTTATTTGAACTCTTCTCTTTTAAACTACATTTTATAATGATAATTTATGTTTGCATTTGTTTTTTGTAATTGAATACATCTTTCCCTGTTTAGTAAAGCTATTGAATTACTTTTTTGCGCTCCAAAAGTAAACCTGCCTTGGTCCTTATGTTGCAAGATAAACTCTTTGCCTTAGTGAAGCTCTGGCCTGGTTTTTTTGTTTCATCACTTTTTCAAAACAATTATTTCACTATTAATCCCACAAGCCCAGCTATTGATAATAGCCGTTTCAATGAAAAGTGATGTACAGTTTGACCTGGGCTTAATGGCTAAATCATATTCTAGCAAGATTAGTAGTATTATGTCCAAGTCATTGTGGTTGTTAATCCTGGTAGTCATCAGTCAAAGTGCTGCTCTTTATTCCCACACAGAGGTTAATTGCAGCAATTGCCTTCACTTGTCAGCTCAGGTACACAACAACCCCTTAATCAGCGCTGAAGGACAATATGAAAAAGTTGATAATCACGCCAAACGGTCCTAATTGCAAACTAGAAAACAAAAAGGATCCCAGTGGTTTTTCTTTTTTGCTACAAATTGATCCTAGTTGCGGCCGACTGTAACCACACTAATTGTCACCCCCCCACAGACAAGCATAGGGGCAAGGCTGGCAGGAAATGAGTCTGTCTTCCCCAGCCAGGCATTGACTATTAAATCAGACGGAAAGCAATAGACAAGGCCAGCGCTCAACTGCAACAGCCTATTACTTCTCTGTAATGAAGGTGATCGAGGGGAGAGAGGAAAGTCTCTGGAGGTAAACACACTCAAAAAGTTAAAGTTGGAGACATTCTGCCATAGCACTATGCATGGAGTGAGAGTAGACACACTGCACTTTGGTCCCTTGTCATCCTTAGCTATGGGGGCTGATACAGGTAAATCAATTTGCCCTACTGGCAGGAGCACTCGTTTAGAATACTAATAAGCCCCCACTCCACCACCATGCACAACACACTTCCTGGCAGGGCTCTCCCTCTCCTCCCGTACTGCCTTTCTCCTTTGCCGTTCACCTTTCTCATGACTTGACACCCCCCAGTGCCCCAGACCTGACCAAATGCTAAAGGAGGGAGGGCTGTCTTCTGCACAGATAACTGCTGCCACTAATCAAGCCTACGTGCACCGGGGCGTGGGATTAAAAGAGCTTGCACAGCTTGACTCGGGCACTGAATGGTTGTTGGCACACGCAACACACACGCACTGGCACACACATTTGAAGTCAAAATAAAAAAACCTATAGGGAAGCCTGCTGTGTCTCATTCCAGAATGGTAGACAAACATAAAAAAAACTCTGAAGCTACAGACGAGCAAACAACACAACAAGGTCAACTTAAAAGCTACAGTTAGATGAACATTCACAGGCTATAAAAGAACACATACAAGAAGATTACATCTAAATTTACTCTGTCAGTCAGAACGGCACAGAGCCACCTTCATTTCTATCTCTCAGAACACATGTCACGCAGGAGCCGCGGTGTTCAGCATCCAGAGTGAAAAAAGGAGTCAACAGTGAATTGACAAGGTCTTAATTCTTGTTCGTATTTCATTTACAGAGACGGCTTAAGGGGGGTCCATGCGGCGTATCAAACACAGTGGAGTTGCCCGGGGGCTGTACTGATGCTTCCTGCTCACTGTAACACGGCATGTTGTATACAGCAGAGCGGCAGGGAGACGACGCCACCCTATGCATCAGCAGGGATATTTCATTATGTACATAACGAGTGCCATTAATCGCTCTTAACAAGAGGACAGAGCCTCACCTTGGCAGTCTCACATGCACAGCGGGAAGGTTGAGGGGGCGGGGGCATGGAAATATCTATAGTGCACACCAGAAATTAAAATTCAACACACTCAAGGATCCGCCGACACTGTCACCTCCCGCCTCCTCTTCCTTTTTCACCGACCACATCGAGGCGGCCTAGGGGTATGTGCGCAGATGGAGGCGAGCCAGCAGTCATATAGAATAAGATAGACATAAAAAGTAAGGGAAGAGAGAAGAGACGGCAGAGAGGGATAAATATATAAATAAATAAGGGAAAATGCCGCAGTGGTGGCAGCCAGCGGGGGTTTGTGCCCTTGACACACTGACACGGGCGATAGAGGGAAGAGTGGGGAGGGGGCACTGTCATGTGACACTTGTCATTTGCCTGATCACACGCTTGTCCACCCGGTCACTGGTCCGCCCGGCCACCTGCCACCCCCCTTTTATTCGCCACAGCACCTCAGCACCACCTCAATGACCTCATCCTTCCTTGACCTGCCACAGTTCCACCCCTCCTCTGCCACCAATGCCCGACTATGCCCTGCCTCCATCCCTCTCCGCATTCCCGCCCCACTCCTCAGCGTCTCCCCCTCCCCCCTCCCACCACGGTGCAGCAAGGTCAGGCGGGTCACTGTGTCCTCATCTGTAATCCGCTGCCATTCGTCAGCAGCAGCAGCGAGCCCCAGCCCGGGCTGGAGGAGAGGAGAGACAGGGAAGAGAGGGAGGCAGGCGTGCGGACGAGGGGAGAATGCCCAATTAGGCAGCTGTCACACACACACACACACACACACAGGCACACACACAGGCGCACACACACACACACAGAACGGACTGGAGGAAGAGAGCGGGAGGGTGGGAGGCTGCAGAATCAGCCTACTGTCTGACTGTATAGAGGGGGAGGAGTGTACATGAGGGGGCATATGTACCCTTTCAGCTGGAAGTGTTTTCATGTCAGGGGAAAGTGGAGAAAAATAAAACTTTCTATGGCACCATAATTCAGGCTGCAAACGATGGGAGTAAATAAGGTGCAACAATACCTACAGGTGACCACCAACTCAACTCCGAGCTAACCAGACGCTGAGTGATCTCCGTGAAGTCACCTTTTTCATTCTTCAAAGTTATCATATGAATTTAGTATGTTCAGTGACCGACAATATATTGCGTTACTCAAGGTCAAGTTAAATTTATGTAACTTTTGTTGAAGATAATAGCCCTTTAAAAACATGCACGCTCACATGGACCTCATCCTGCTCAGTTGCAAAGTGCTATGTTTTTTGTACCCGGTCATGGCCATGTTTCCCACCTGGAGGAGATACTTGCAGGGTGGGTCGCAATTTGTCCTATGGTGGAGTGGGTCAGCGTGCAACAGCCTCTGATGCCGACGTAGTGGAGGTTAAACTGTCATTCAATGAAAATATCCGTTCAGTGTGCAAATGCAAAAAAACAGAACAAAAGTGGACTTTGTTGACATGATGGGTTGAGCACCTAGAGACTTTTACCATTTGTCAAAGGCTAAACTTGAGTATTCTGTTGAGCGCTCCAAAAGTAGCTAGTGCTGATAAAAAACAAACCTAAACCGTCCTCATGTCTTTGACAGACACCAGCAGAGGATCCCAGACTGGACACATCCTTTACTGCCCCAAACGAGCAGCAGATATCAAATGGGTGACAAATATCCTATAATTGGATCATTTATCACCGGCAAACACATCTGTTTTGAGTAATGGAAAAACTAATCAGCAAAAATGATACAGAGAAGACTCCACGCCAGGGACAGCGAAGATTTATGCTACGACGATCCGAGACTCCAGCCTGTACGTATTGATTGTTTAGTCTAAATGCTCCAACGTTTAATCAAAAAGGAAGAGTTCAAAATGGTGTTTATGCCAAGCTAAGGGGATCGAATGGCCCCAAGTGATACAAAAAGACATCATTTTTTTCTACCCAAGTCTTTCCAAAAGTGTCAAAGGTCATTGAGGTTTAGTGAGGCACCAAATCCAGCTTTGAGTGGTCGGGTGTTCGGAAGGATTGCGTCACTGGTGCGAGGAACACTTATCCGGTAAATCCCGTCTGAGCAGAGAGTGCAGTTCATACAGGGCTACATGTCATACTGCTCTGGATACATATGTTCCAGTATAGCCCAGGGGAGGCTCTCACTCAACTACAGGTGTCTGGGCTAAATTATGTTATATCCTTCCTGCTCCATGTGCACAGAATATAGGGGAAAAGATATGTCTGAGCAGATTTACTGTCCACTTTTACACTTCTATTGTTGCCGAGTGGAATCCCTTTGAGCAACACAGAGCCAGGTGGAAGGATGTCCACGTTACTATGGGAGTCTTGCAGTAGAATAGTTTGAGGGATGTGAAAAGAATAGAATGTGATCAAGAATGACACTTTTCCTAAATCAGATACAATCTTTGCAACAACAGTGTGGGGAAGAAACTAAATACACATACCAAAAATATCTACTGTACTTTTAGGACTTTAAGCTGCTACTTTTCCCCCCACATTGAACCCTGCGGCGCATACAGCGGTGCGGTTCATTTATAGGAACTGTCTCTGGCAGGAAGTGCAAGCATTTGACACACTATAGAAGAAGAAGTCAGTGGACAGTGGTCACTTAATTTTAAGCTTCAAAATGATGTGTGTTTTATTGCAATCAGACTCAAATTCACTGAGACATTAGTCTAATGAGGAAGTGAATCTAGACGTGGCGAAACACAAAGACACACGTGAAGCGGTTGGTAGTTTAGAACCTGCCGCATTGAAAAGAAACATTCTAGGCCAATCCTGACCAAAGCATCACTGTTATTGAAAATATTTGTGTCTAAATGTCTCAATTTTACAATGTAACACTCAATGGCTAAGCACAAGCTCAGGAGCAGATTAATCTGATGTGAAGACTCAGCTCACACAGAGTCATCAAGGACAGTAGGGACAGTTGTGATGTGTTTTCCATTTGTCAAGATTCAAAATTAGACCCGCCCCGCAGCGGACTGCCGAGACCCCGGGTTCAAAAGACAACCGGCGTGTGTAAATATCTTATGTTACAAAGTGGGCAGGTGACAGGTATGGTTACGATATCTTTTTATTTTATTTTGTTACATTTTGTTGGAGAGCTGTATAGCCTGAAAAGTACGGTATTTAGAATACAAATTTTGAGTAATTGTATTGTTGTAGTTACTCTTTCCTTTGGTTGTATTCAGAATATTGTTACAGTCCTAATATCAAAAGAATACATGGCAGTACTCGTTCATGCAATTTAGGCTTCAAATTGATCAATAAGAAAAAAAATAAACCACTTGCCTCTTGGTGAGTGTAAGTATGATTTTTCCTCTTCCAGTTACTGATGAATTAATGCATAACAAACGTTGTTGTCGTTGTCGTTGTCGTTGTTGTTGTTGTTTTATGGCGGTTGGCATCCGAGTGTTGCATTACCGCCAGACTTTATTCCTCAGACTTTTCGTAGTCCTCAGACTCTGTCGTAGTCCGTAAAAGAACTCCTTCCATTGCTTTGGTGTATGTTGTGTGTTTATACTATATTATGATGTAACATAATATGTCACAAAAAACATTTCAATGCAGGGATTCCGAATTCTGAAACATAATAGAGTTTCAAAGTATTCTTCCCATCACTGCAAAAAAAAGGTGTATATCTCTTGACTA
Organism: Eucyclogobius newberryi; assembly: GCF_026437365.1. Lineage (NCBI taxonomy): Eukaryota > Metazoa > Chordata > Actinopteri > Gobiiformes > Gobiidae > Eucyclogobius > Eucyclogobius newberryi. The sequence goes on along the minus strand of NW_027315779.1, from coordinate 21,913,775 downwards.
TACAACAGGTCTCCCTGGAATAAAGCCGGTTGTTGTCTGAAACAACAACAACTATTCTAGTCACAAAGACATATCATGACCTCATGGGCTTTGTAACACCAAAGCAATGGAAGGAGTACTTTTACGGACTACGACAGTCTGAGGACTACGAAAAGTCTGAGGAATAAAGTCTGGCGGTAATGCAACAATTGGATGCCTCTGACACAACAACTATTCTAGTCACAAAAACACATCATGACCTCATGGGCTTTGTACGCCAAAGCAATGGGAGGAGTACTTTTACGGACAACAACAGTCACAACAACAGTCTGAGGACTACGAAAAGTCTGAGGAATAAAGTCTGGCGGTAATGCAACAATTGGATGCCAACCGCCATAAAACAACAACAACAACAACAACAACAACAACAACAACAACAACAGGACTACGACAAAGTCTGGGGAATAAAGTCTGGCGGTAATGCGACACTCGGCTGTCGACTGCCATAAAACAATAACAACAACAGTCTAAGGAATAAAGTCTGGCGGTAATGCAACACTCGGATGCCAACCGCCATAAAACAACAACAACAACAAGAATAAAGTCTGGCGGTGACTACGACAAAGTCTGAGGAATAAAGTCTGGCGGTAATGCAACACTAGGATGCCAACCGCCATAAAACAACAACAACAACAACATTATTAACCGGTATCACATATCTTTATTTAAAACATAGCTTCTGAGTTCAACATTCAAACTGCCTAAATGTGTATTCACACTTTACTTTCTGTTATTGCCTGGAAAAATAAATAAATACAATTGGAGTAGGTTTTGTAATTTGTGCCTTTAGTTTACCAAATGAATAAAGCAAAAATACACACCTGATGTTGTTTAGTAACCTCCAAATGAATTCAACTAAAATTAATTGAGTGGTATTTAAAAATGACATTTCACGAGAATGTGTCATTTCTCCTTATGACTGCATCCATATGGGCCCCACCCATCTAAAGGATTGTTATTCTAATGAGTCAGTGGTTTTTGGCTTGCGTTTGCCTCCTCGTGGCGCTGAAAGTACCTAAAGTGCACCCAAAGTCTACTGATTGTAATCTGTGATGTCATATTGATGCATAGCCTGAAGCTACTCCATTAGCGGCCCACAAGACTGACTTTAGAGTCAAACAATGTCTGCTTGTACTTTTACATCTAGGAGGAAATTTAGATGATAGGGGAGCTATTAGTTCTGTTCCAGAAAACACAGCCTTATCTGCCTCCAGATCCCGGGTACTTTCACCTTGTAGCACTTTTACAATTCACTGTAAAGGAGAGGGATGTAAAATGGTGTGAAAAGCATAGAGGAGGACTCTTTCAGCACTCAAGTGGGCAATCATAAAACTTCCTTGCTAGTCTTAAAACAAAAACGCATAAAATATTCATAGTAATGCATTGCTTAGAAATAAAGTCAAAGTTGAGGGTTATAGAATAGAGGTGGCATTTCTTCGAGTCCTTTCTCAGCCGAGTCTCTCCCAGTGAATCCTGATCAGTACAGCCGTGTGACAAGACATTTGTCCTCACCACGCAACCACAACGTAACAGGCACTGCAAGACGACACCCGATTGACCAATGGACACAACATGAGTACAGCGTCAACAAAAGTGGAACGGACAAGTGGGCCGTGTCTATTGTACACACAGGACTCCAGTGTGCGCTCGGAGGGAAGCTGCCTGACATTTACAGGCGCCACTTTAGCTCATGTATTTATTATATCACTTGACCTTTCGGTTTGATGAAATGGGCGGTCGTCACATCACTGCAAGGTAGTTAAAGCAGTAGCTAGTGAAGAACATTCAATTTATAGTCCCTTGTCTTACAGAGCCAGTGTACTGCCAATTAATAACCTTTAACAAGTCATTTCAGGTCTCGACTAAGCAATATTGAGTGGGGATTTTGTGTTATTTATTTTTTATAAAAGACATTTCTACGGTAACTTCATACAATAATAGACAGAACACACTATATAAAAGTAAAGCCAGTATTATAATATAAAAAGAACCATCTCTTTATGCGATTAAAGTGTCTGTGAATAAAGTAGAAGTTTGAATCTGCACAAAAGTGAATGGATATCATAAGCGTGACAAGTTTTATCTTCGTACTGTAATGTATGGACATGAATAAATGCATGTATCCATTTAATAAATGGAGAGTAAAATGTGAAAGAATGCAGAACTGTCTATTATAGCTGGCAGGAGCTACCTGCTGCCACCCCCTCCACACTCTCTAAACTACACTGGGTACAGTCTAGTGAAGACTGATTGGTGAAAAAGGTGACATTCACTGGAGCTGAAAACCCTTCAGCCTCAACCCTCAACTCAAGCACATTTGGAGGCAGCCATCGGTTCACTGTCCCTTTAAATAACTTTAAGACCTTTTTTTCCTCTTCTCTACCTCCCTCTTCAGAGCTTTATCAAAGTAACTCCTCTCTTCCATCGCTCTCTCTTTCACACACACAGTACAGCCTGTAGTGTATGTGTAGCTGGCAACTACAAAGCAGTTAGCCAAGCATCTCTTGGCTCTGTGCGGAGAGAATAAGACACTCTCATTACTGCCCTTAAAAAGCTCTTGCCCTCACAAAATCCACTACACGAGCAGAAAGTCACAGCCTGGAAAGAAGTACGGCTACTTTTCACTGGTGCAACCCAACTCCACATGTTTGTATGTTCATGTGTGCGATGTTCTGCCAACCTCGCCCCCCCTTCCTCTTCCTCTTTAATGTCACAGGGCTGGCTCATATGACCTTGAGCACCAGCGTTGGCACAGCAATAGCAAGAGCTGCCTCGCCTGCGGGCGCCCTTGAACTGGATCTGCAAGACAAAAACAAAGCCTTCATGCGGCCTGATAGACATCTCAGCCCCCCACTACCCCCGCATATCCTCTGCAGCCCTCCCTCTCCTCCTCAGCTCTTTTATTCAATCGACGCCACTCCTTATCTGTTAGCCTGGTGGGAAGAGATTTATCAGAATGCTGTATCTTTAACCTCTCTATCAGACTCCGATAGAAACAGAATTTCAAAATGTCTGACCATGCTTGTGCACATTTATTTTTAAACCTCCACCTCCTCTCTTGTGTCATTTCAGGAAAGCTTCTTGGAGGAGCACTAGGAGCCATAAAGAAGAGGGCTCCTCTGTGGAATACACCTCAGCTCCTCAGTCCAGAGGAGGTGTTTATGAGTGAGGAAATACCAGACTGTTTTCCCTCCCTGGTTTGCCCTGAGCCACTGGCACACACTGACCTGTAGCTTCAGAACAAACACTAACAAGCCTCTTTCCAAGGATAAAAGCAGCCACAGCAGCCAATCAGGGCCCGGGGCTGAGTGAGTGGGCGGGACTTGGAGGAGCAGTGTTTTGACAGGCTGATGATGACCTGCTCTGTCCCCATCCAGACCTCTGTTTCTCCACAGTAAACACAGTCCACAGTCCAAAGTCTGCAGGCCGGGGCACTGTCCATGTGTGTTAGTGCCACAGTAACAGGACAGAGAGCGTTTATCTCAGTACAAATATTATACAGCCCCCTCCCTTCTGCTGAACCAGACCACTGTGGTTCAAGTAATACCGTCAATATTTGCATTTCTGTCTTAAAAGTGGTGTGTACTGTTCAGATACTGGTGAATGAAATAAAAGAGCATTTCTTTTCAGGCTTAAAGAGAGTTTATAGAGTTCACATTCCCGGAACCAATTTAAATAAAGTACTTATTACTGTTAAATATTGTGTGAGTTTTTATGCTGTTTTAATTCATGTATACAATTACAACAAACCATTCATATTGTACAGGTAATTAAAATATATAAAAGTGGCACTTGTTTAAACTTGTAATGCTAAAGTGTGTATGATTGTATAAATTAAAAAATGTGTCAATTAGGGCTGCACAATTTGGGAAAATATATAAAATGTGTGATTGTTTTAATAACAGGATTATGTTCAAAGTTCACATTTTAAATGAGTTCAGGAGAATTGAAAAAAGATTGAAAAAGGCTCATGAAATGGCAAACTAAGTAAAGTTTAAAACATGTACTGTATTTCAAAACATTTGTGCAGATCTAAATTACCAGGTTAGGATATTTTGTCCATTCAAATTGTGATTTTGATTTATTGTGATTACTCTTGCAGCCCTAGTGTCAGTACATAGATTATATGTGGTACATATCTGCAGCAACAAGGACACTGGTCCCTTTTAAAGACCTGGCTGAGCTAAGAGCCCCGTAACTGCACTTGGAGGCGTGCTGCCTGGAGCAGACAGTTTGGACGCAGAGTGGCCTCGCCCTCCCACGGCTTCCCTTCATGCCTGACCTTTCAAAACTGTAATGTTATCACATGTCATGCGCCGGCCTGCTGGAAACCATCTGTTAAAGGCAGCACTGTGGTGGCTCCCCATCTTTGCGCAGAGAAAGAAAGGAAAAAAGAAAACATGCTGTTGGCTTGAGTGGTGCAGGACTGGTTAGAACTGGTCTGTGCCCGGCATTGCTCAGCTTCACACACACAGACACAGAGACACAGGGACAGGCAGAGACGCACTGGGGGACAGGCAGAGAAACACTGGGGGACAGGCAGAGACGCACTGGGGGACAGGCAGAGACGCACACAAAGGGACAGGCAGAGACGCACACAAGACGCGCAGAGACGCACTGAGGGACAGGCAGAGACGCACTGGGGGACAGGCAGAGACGCACTGGGGGACAGGCAGAGACGCACTGAGGGACAGGCAGACGCACTGAGGGACAGGCAGAGACGCACTGAGGGACAGGCAGAGACGCACTGAGGGACAGGCAGAGACGCACTGAGGGACAGGCAGAGACGCACTGAGGGACAGGCAGACGCACTGAGGGACAGGCAGAGACGCACTGGGGGACAGGCAGAGACGCACTGGGGGACAGGCAGAGACGCACTGAGGGACAGGCAGAGACGCACTGGGGGACAGGCAGAGACGCACTGGGGGACAGGCAGAGACGCACTGGGGGACAGGCAGAGACGCACTGGGGGACAGGCAGACGCACTGAGGGACAGGCAGAGACGCACTGGGGGACAGGCAGAGACGCACTGGGGGACAGGCAGAGACGCACTGGGGGACAGGCAGAGACGCACTGGGGGACAGGCAGAGACGCACTGAGGGACAGGCAGAGACGCACTGGGGGACAGCCAGAGACACATTGAAAGCCACACGAGCCACAAACCGCTCCTCAATTAGCAGTAAGGGGCTTTTGGCTCAGAGACACCAAGTTCCGGGGCTAAGAATAACATGTGCAGGTCTGCAGTGAGTCAAGGCGCTGCCCCCCTTTGTGTGTGTGTTTGAGTGTGTCTGTGCGTGTCCAATCTCCCACCATGTTCAGCCTCACCTCAGGCTATAATGTTCTGTTTGTTAGTGTGACACCTTGGCTAATAAGGCTGTTTTAACACACTGAAACCAATATGATTATTATTAGCAGATTCAGCCCAATTAGGGATGTCAATGTTAAAGAGACTTATTATGCTTTTGTCTGCTATAGAGTTATAATAACAATGTTGATCTAAAGTCCATTTAGTAAAAGTGGAATTCATAAAAGAAACTGGTTCAACCGCAACCATAATCACAAAAAGTGCACGGAAGCGAACAGGGATTTTTTGGTACCCATATGGCTGAATACTAAAAGCAAAAGGCAAAAATAAAATCTGAAAACAAAATTGAGCAGAGGGGAAATCAAACATTTCCAGAGCAACGAGGTCTTCTTTGCGGGAGAATCAAATATATAAATGCAACGTTGAGTGAGATGATGAGGGGAAGGCATGCCATGATCTTTCAGAATATGTCTCTTTTAAAAGCAGCTAATTTGTTCACATACAAAAGTGTTCACATCCAAAGGTCTGTGTCCAGATTGAAAATATGAAATATTAATATGACTACTACAGCATCCTTCCCCCCTAGTTCACCCCCAGACGCACATCCCAACCCATGTGGCGGAGGAGCACACACTAAAAAAAATGGTGTGCTCAGTTTCACCTGTGCACTGCAACTGAAGACTGAAAAATCGGGATCAAGAGTTCAAAGGTCTTAGGGTTCGCAACAATTATTCATGTCGGATAAACAAACGTGTGTCTAATCTGCTTCGTCTGTGGGCAAAGGGAGAGAAACATGCAAGGCAAGTCAATACGGAACACTGAAGTCTGCTACTTTACTACATGCATGACTGGAAGAAATGGAAGATTGTAAGATAAAAGATGACAAGGGAAGTGGCTAGGGAGAGGGAGGACAGGAGGATAAAAAGCATACGATGCGTGAAGAAGAACACATAGTATATAACCATAAATAATTGAAATAAACCGAATAGATGAGAGATCACACAATTGGCAGAGCAAAGCTGCACAGGTCTTTGGAAATCAGATTGTATTTTCATGTAACACTTTTGTTAGAGTTTATTTATTTAGTTATTCTGTTCATGCCAGAACGTCTACAAATTCTATAGATGAGTAAAACTAACCTTAAGGACATTCAGTTCTGATATTGCAGAGTGCATGGACAGAAAAGGATATCTTCACATGTCTGGTTTTGGCACAAACAAAATGCAAAGAGGTCATTGCAGCTGAATAAGCATCTGTACTGCTCATTTCTAAACCACAGTTGAACTTGGTACAGTAAATAACCTGACCTGAATAAAGTCGAGCAAATCTGGGAGAAAGCACTCTATATTTAGAAAACGCTCGAGTGTGTGTGAGAGACAGAAATGTGAAAGGATCCTTTACTTAAAAGAGTGCACGGCTCAGGCTTTGAGCTTGTCAGGTCTGACTGCAGTAATCAAACGCTATTACCACAGACTGAGAGGGGAAGAGCGGGACTTAAGGGAGGTGGTGTTGCGGTGACGGCACAGAGCGGCTCCAGCCTTATATGTACGTACAGGCTGGTGTTTTTGAAGTGTGGCGCTGGGGAGTGAGGAGGAACCTCGCTGCCCAGCTTGGGGCGTATAATCTATGGTTCATTTGCAGCTTTTCTCCCCAGTATGACAAGCCGTTTACAAGACGTAGCCTCTGCTGTTGACCCAGTTCTGAGTGGCTGCGTTTGGCGACAGGGCCCTGCCTCCCCATCAGGCCCTGCTCCAGTCTAACTGACGATAACACCGCCACCCTTTGCCGCCATGAACTGTGGGAAAAAATAGGTCACCCTGACCCACTTTTTTTTTCTCTCTCTTCCTCTCCCTGAGATCGTGTAAGGAGTTCTGCAGAGCGTGATCAAGAGAGACAGAACAAGAAACAAAGGAAGAAAGAAATCTTCACGGCGCTAGTAGTACTAAGGTATTGCATTTGAAACGTGTCTTGTTGACTTCTCCACTAGTACGTACCTACTTGGCATTACGAGCTTGCCCGCAGCCTGGCCGGTTTTCCACAGTAGACTTCATTGACAATAGATTCAACCTGTGCAAAATGCAATACTGTTGGTGGAATCACATTTGCTAAACTGAAGAAAGTAAACAAAAGGGCTGTGTACCCGGGTCACTACAGCTATGACACTACATGGTAACAGAATACTTTACTGAATTATTTATTTCAGACGAAGATTATTTGGTTGATAATTAAAAATGAATATATTATATAGGGTAAATGATTATCTGAGCAGTTTGGATATAAAAAGCTCTATTAGGAGTGTGAGCTTGGTCACAGCTCTGTCCAATTAGTGACCGGTAGTCTGTTGACAGTTGTAGTATCAGCACAACCTCTTGGAACTGGGGGAAAAAGGTTAAGCCCAACACCTAACCCAAGAAAAGAAATACAGAATTCAGATGTTAGCACCTAGAGAAAAGTCACCACAAGTTGTTATGGTAAGTGATGCGTAGTAAGGCCGCGAGTATGGACGAGTAAAACAAAAAAGGTTTTAATTCAACAAGCATTTGGATCACAATATGGCACGTGAGTGTATTTGACTTCAACTCCCTACTTAGTATATTGTTGCATGTTTGTTGCAAAGGTCCTGATCTTGACATGGATTAATTTCATCCCAGCCATTACTTAGCATGATCTTGACTCCAGCGCGCCCTCTTAATATTGCAGCCCTGTTTTCTTCAGAGCTTTTATCAGCTGTACTTTTATCATAAATCCTCCCACGCCTTAGTACAACTGCTCCTGATGGCACACGCACACACACGCGCACAGTAGTCCTCATCACTTCACTGTTCCACATCTCTGTGGCTTCTACCTTAAATACTAAAAGGAGACCCCTGGCCTCATTCGAACACAGCCCTGCTCTTTGTGGCCATTTAACACCTTCAGAAGGTATGACATGTCACGCAGTGGGAGAAACGGGAAGCGTGTGTAGGCTTGGAGAGACACTGGAGTGTGAGCGGCCCTAATGCCTGCTAGCATGACTGTGAGTGGGTTAGCCCATGATGTATCAGAGATCACGCAGGGAGACTGGCATGCAAACCCTTACTTCAATTAAGCTGGCTCATACATCCTCCCTGTAATCCGGTCCTATATGGATGGAGGATATCTATCTATCTATCTATCTATCTATCTATCTATCTATCTATCTATCTATCTATCTATCTATCTATCTATCTATCTATCTATCTATCTATCTATCTATCTATCTATCTATCTATCTATCTATCTATCTATCTATCTATCTATCTATCTATCTATCTATCTATCTATCTATCTATCTATCTATCTATCTATCTATCTATCTATCTATCTATCTATCTATCTATCTATCTATCTATCTATCTATCTATCTATCTATCTATATATATATATATATCATCCGACTGCCGTTTTAAATATTAATGTATTTGCCCAAACATCACCACTGTTCCCTCACTCGGCTGCCTCAGCGTTGCTTAGCAACCTTGGTTTAGCTTGGTCTAAGACATTTAGGCTAATTACTACATTTACACACTGTTCATGTTTGCTCTACTCAGTGTTCTATCATTTTTAAAGGTTGGTCAAATCTGATGAACTTTGTGACAAATACTGGAAGTTTTCAAACTACACTTGAAGTTCTTATTTACAGTCACATTATGTGACGCAACGATGATACCATGCCCATAAAAGTAGTCTTTCCTGCTTCAATTTGTTTGGACAAAATAAACATTGCAATGACACACAGACATTATTTGGGTTTTGTGTTAGGTTCACTTAAATGAAAATGAGCATAAATATAGCCAGTATTATAGCTTCCATCTATTTAAATCAAGACAAGGGATGTCACAATATTGATTTTTAGTGTTACGATTAACGTGAAGTTACTGTGATATAAACATCCACATAAAGAGCACTTTATATTTAGTTGTACTTTTTTGAAGTACAGATTGAAGGGAAATTACTTATTTTTACTTCTAAAATTGTCATGATTATTAGTTTTTAACGTTATTGTGACCTGAATAACCCCGATTATAGATAAACCTACATCCCTATGACCAATGAGCCAATGACCTTTTTTTTTTTTTTTTTTTACTCCGGTCAGTTTTAGTTATAGTTACACAGTTAAATCCGTGACCACATACATGAAAAAAACAACACAAAAAGTAGTTCTCCCTCACATAACAAGTTGGTGGTAGATTAGCGACCCCGTGTTAGCACCATGGCACCACTTGGCCACAGTGACAGATGCTCCCCACTACATGTGTTTGCGTGTGGACTCATTTGCATCAGCCCCTGTTTGACACTGTGCTCTGGAAAAACCTGAGGAGGCCTGACCTGCTGCTAAACTCTCACCGGCCTGGTGCTTAGCTGCGGCGCTAACGGTGACCCAGTGCACACAAACATGCTGCTCGCTCGCTCCCCCTCTGCTCCACTTTCTACCTGAGAAAAGAGGAATAAATAAGATGGGACAGAAAATTGGCTTGTATAAAATATGGAGGTGGCATTGGGTGTCGGTTCCCAGTATGTGATCGGAGTTGGGAGTTCCAGTTCGAGCGGGTGGATGTAGGTCATTTAAGCAACAAGGTCAAGCCAGAATGGAAGGGAAGGTGGCTTAGTGCGAGAGAGGCCCTGGATAACATGCACTTGTCTGGTGGTGCGTGTGCCAACACCGGTCATGTAAACACGGTTACACAAGGCTGCTGTGCTAACCCGAGGTGTGTGGGTAAAAAAAGAAAAAAATGTTACACAAGGTTTTTTGTGTGTGTTATGACCTTTTAAGACTTGTCCTAAAAAAATTAAAAAAAATAACAGCAACACGTGCGTGGGGGATTATATCATATATATAAAAATATCTGAATATTTTGTGTTTATTTTCCTTATAGTTTCTTTTTAGCTTTGACCTTTGAGTTTGTGCGATTACGAAAAAAGGAAACTACTAACAGATTCCAGCCGTTATCCAACTGTTCAATCTGATTGTAAATGTTAAATCGTCACAGGTGATCACTTTTAGCTTCATCCAGCGAGAAGACATTTTGTGTCATATCTCTAGGCCCAAGGGAACAACCTAAAAATACAAAAAACTGACTCCCACAAGGCCCAGCCCATCTAAAAGTACATTTACAATGGAGAAACTTTCAACAATGTCTCCAACCTGTAAACAAGCCTTAAATCTAAACTGGAGCACGTTAAACTAAATCCCCCAGAATTGCGTGGCTTCTTTTATGTGACAGTTGCATTAAAATAATAAATATGTTTATGGGTCCAACTAATCCCCCTTTAAAAAGCCCCTTTGTTAACAGTCCATCATGCTGACATGCAGCGGGCAGATCAGATTTCAGGTTAAAAACAGTCTGCTCATAACATAGGGCCTGTGGGATTAACTAATGATCAGATCAGAAATAAACTATTGTCATTTATGTTGGCGCAGGAAATTGTCTGACTCCGACACAATTCTAAATGAATGCAATTTCACTTTCAATCTATGCTGGACCAAAATTGAAGCAAGAAAAAGGCAGATTTGAGGTCAATTTTGCAATGGCTTAAAGGGTGATGGTGAGACTTGCTATCATGATTTCCTCGGCCATATGGTAAACACATCCGGGGGGCACAAACCTAAACATGTGAGTAGAATGATACACAAGCATTCATGGCAGTGCTGAAGTGAGCCACTAAGCAGGGGGGCAGCTGCAACAACTTAAATTGTCCATGAATCAGCTCGGACCCCACCACCCGACCTCACCCTGACACACGCTGGTATCACAGATCCAGAACTCGGCGGATGACTAAACCTGCCCCATTTGTCATGCCCCCCTTCCATTCCCAATTCGAGATAAGGTCTCAGGACAAGGATCGGTCTGTGTGACTCGCCCCCGACCCCGTTTGACCTTGGGGGTGATTAGCCAACTGAATGCCTAGCCCCTAAAGCCTTGACGTTCTTGACTGCCTGCGAGTGTGGCAGACATACAAGGTCAGAGCAGAGGGGACAGAGGGAGGGGGAGGCCGGGTGAAGGGTGTCACATGATTGGATCTGCTTCTGGAGAGTTACTTAAAAAGCCTCCTCAGCAATCAGGTCAAGGTCAGGCCCCAGCGCCCTAATGCCAGAGGAAAGACGAGTTGAAGGGAGGCTGCCAGGGCAGGGCAACAATCCTGTCACAGTCGCGTTCCATGCTGATCAATGGAACCACTACTGTTGCGAGGGCAATGTTAAGTGTGGCCTCAAATCCAAGCACTTTCAACATGATGATTTAACAATGGTTCAGTTTTAGGATGTTTCAGCAGTACTAGTTTCACTATATGTAGCTGTATATAAAAAGAAACAAGGTCACATTAGTTCAAATGCAATAACGCACAATGATCTGTTTTTTCTAGCGTGTCCGAAACATATTTTAAAAACATTTAAACATGCAAAATAGGTCACCTAATAACCACAGCATGTTTCAGCTGCTCTATTGGCCGTCAGCTCCTCTTTATCAAGGAACAACTGAATAAGTTCATCCAGATATTGATTCAGTGTCAGCAAAAGTTACAAATTATAACTTGTGTTCTTCACTTCTAATGCACCATGTTCTTTTGGCCCATTTTTGTGCTGATCTGGCTTCAGTGAAACGCCCAAAGCTTAACTTCAATCAATCACTTTTAATTTAATGTGATATGAAGACCATGGCTGCATATAGAAAACCAGTAAAAAGGGAGGATGGAAAAGTGGCTAAATGGGCATGTTCAGCCATCTTCAAGTCCTTGATAAGTTGAAAACATAAGCCATGTTTCTATTAGCTGTATTAGTCTCGCTGCTTAGTGGACACTTTTATTCAAAGTCACTTACACCATTATCGCTCTTGCACATCTCTCCCCATTTCTGCAGCTGGATATTTACTGGAGGAATCCAGGTTAATTGCCTTTGCTGAAGGGCAGTGGGTGAGTGGAGTATGAGCCAGCAATCTTCTGGTCACCAGTCCATTCTCCCTAAGTAATAGGTCATATGGGTGCCTCTAGTCATCAGGCCTGTACTCTCCACCCTCCTCCTTCTCTGAAATGGCCTCTCCAATACCCAGAGCCTTCGAACACAGATAGCAGAGAGCCGCACTTCCGCGCTGCACTGTTTCAGTCTATTTACCGAGGGCTTTGGTGAGGATGCGATGAATAACAGCACCTCGCTAATGGATTTACAAGTGGGCTGGAGGTTCACAAAAGGACAGCATATTTCAGACATTTACAGAGCACTTTAAGTGAAAGAGGCAGTCGGAGGTTATGCCAAATGTCCTCACTTTCTGTGCCCTGATGTAGCTTGCCTTTCATATCATAATTTAGGCACACGCCACTAATTTGAGTGAAAATATTATCTGAAGGGTCACTGATTCACTAGTATATTCAATTAAAGATAAAGGAGGAAGTAGATGAAAGGTCACAGCCATGACAAGTTTACACAGGAAATGTGGTACTATATACAACAAACTACTTCAAAACACCAGCCAACAGCTGTGGCATGGTGATGGCACTGGGTGACATTCCTGCATCAGAGCTCACTGCTTTGACTCTCATGGCCACCAGCACAGGTCCCTTGTTGCCCGGCAACTGTTCAGCTCGTCACCAGGGGCCAAAAAGTTAAAAAATGACAGCAGAAACCAAAGGAGGATTTGGGCTGTGTCGACAGCATCTTTCACAGGGTAATTTCCAACTTAACATGTGAATGGAAAACAGGGGAAACCCCGACTTGTGCTTTTTTTTAAACAGTGACAGTAGGATATGTTAGTGTGCTCCAGATTACACAAAAAAATCGTATTGACAACACCATGGTGAACGCTGAAATCTCAAGTTTGTTGTTTGTGCAGCAGGTTCAAAGTTTAAAAACACAAGATTTCCGCACTGAACTTCAACCTTGTCGAAAATGCCCCCTCTGGGACCCCTGTGAGCATAGTACAGTAGTGTACGCATCACCCGGCTCCTCTAACCTACCCCTCCTCGCTGCTCCTTCCTCCTGCTGTCATCCTGTGCAATATATCCATCATTCATTCATAAATTCTGAAAACTCCTCTTTAGTTAATTGCCTGGGAAAATTTAATTTCAAACGAAAGCTTTTAAAAGAGAAAGATATAATTAAGTTGCAAGGATGGCTATGGGGCGGGTGTGTGTAGAGGTGGGAGGGGTTGGGGAAGTGGTGAAAGAGGGGGGGGGGGGGGGGGGGCATGTGCGTGGCTCTGCTGCGCCACTGCTCCATGTCAGGAAAGTCATACAACCATGTTTAAAGCCGTGCGTTACATAAAGCCACCCCCCGCTCCACATTGCACTAGACACTGTGTCCTTGCCTGGTGCTGCACAAGGTTCCCAAAAGGACGGGCCGCTAAGAAGTTGGGAAGGACAGAGGACTGTGCAAGCCTGCAAAGAGAGCGGAGAGGTAGTGGGGGGCACTGCTGCGGCTTGTGACAGCCTTGGACTTTGAATTCAGCGCCAGACAGGCTCATGCATCAATCCCTCAACTTACAAAGACAAGCGGCTAACCTTGACGAGACCAGGGACTCTTCAGGAATGAGTGGCATTTTCACTTAGGGCCCCTGCTTCTCTCCTCCCAGCACCTCGCTCGCCCCACCACATAACCTGGTTAAAATAAGATGCAAAAACAAACCACCTCACACCACTCTTGACTTTGTGACTCAATGTTCTAGCCTTCAACCCTGGGGCGATCTTAGACTTTTACTGTACAAGGTTTTGGTCAACTGTAAATCCTTTCATAATTTCAGTTTTGTATAATGGAGCACTTTACGACATTATGGAAGCCCCAAGTGTGTAAGAACTGTAAAGTTGGAAAATATAAAAAATATATCCAGCGATTAATGTATCCCAACAATACATCCAGATGATATTAAAAAGGTAATTCATCTGCAATGTGAGAAAATGGGCCTGTAATTCTCTTGGCTGAGGTTCAAGTATCGCACAAAACATGAACAATGGAAGTTCAGAAATATCACTAACTTTTTCCTTCTTTTTCAGCCATTTATACACTTGATATTCTAGTTTGACATATCTCAGAAACACTTTTGCTTATCTAATAAAGTTGCCCTACTTATGACTTTGTGACTCACTGTTGTCACCTTCAACCCTTGGGCTTTTTATACAACGGCAAGTAAATAGAGCAAGTGATGCGGTCTAGTCTTGTCGGGAGCCCGTCTGTGAGACATTGTAAGCCCCTACAAATCCCTGATCCTTGGATTGAAGGTCTGCATTATCATAGGCCTAATTATATTCAAGCGCCGTATCTGTTAAACAATTCCCTGCAAAGCTATCAGCATTGTTGTACTTAAAACAAGGTTGTCTACGAAAAGGCTCCTCGCTCCACTCGGTCACGCCCCTGACACTGGCCCGTTTGTGGCATCGAGGAGGAAAAACCAAGCCCTGTGTACAGATGCAGCGTCCTGGCATGGCTCTAACCACATCGGTGTCAGCTGCACCTTGGAGGCCTGGGGGCAGAGAAAGAGGGATGGAGAGGCGAGAAGGAAAGGAAAGGAAAGGAGGGAAGGAGAGAGTGCCATAGTGGACTGGCCACAATAGTAGTCAGTTTCACTCAGATCAGCAAGTCAGCGTCACAACGTGAATACTGGTGTTTGTGTACAAGACTGTAGGATAAAATATACATATCTAGTTCGAGCAGATTATAATTTATTCCTAATAAATTGGTTGACCTTAAAAAAAAAAAAAAAAAATTGTCAATGGATTTACAGAAAACAGAAGTCCCAGAATGTAACTTTTTAACCAAAAAAAATACACTCAAAATAAAATGTTTTTCCCTTTGAATGTTTTTACTGCACTTAAACTGGATGTAGAAAAAACACCCTTACTGTGCAGGATTACACCTCCACAAACCTCCACCTGCTCGTTTCCATGGAAATGTTGTTCCTTTAGGTATAATATTCCACAGTATGGCATAAAATCTATCTACTGTATCTCCATGAAGAATTTTCCAAAGTATGGTTTTAAAGCTGGGGGATCTGACTTTTTTGGGGGGGTAAACGAGTAAATTTTTTTGTGTTTACCACCAAAAGAGTATCTTGTAAAATCAGCACTTTGTGACAAAATTACACCATCGTGCTTCGTCTGTGGTTAATAATAAAGCATAGCATTTCTCGTCAAACAGGAAGACGTGGCCGAAAGATGAACTCCGATTGACTTTACTTCAGTAGACCAATCCAGTTTCACTTCTTCATCTGAAAAAAGCTGTTCCAAGGCCATGTGTGCGTCTTAAAATGAATGCATGTGAATTTGAACAAAGCGCCAAAGGGTTTGTGAGCGAGGAACAAATCGGACTAATTTTAATACCTGCGTCTAGTTTTGTAGAGTTAAAATCAGGTACCCCAGCTTTAACTTTTTACTTCCATGGAATCATAAAAGTGACAAGCCATCTCCAAAAATTACTGTGCCTTAAAGTGTAGTGGTAATCCTCTATTAACTTGCAGTATTTTCCTTGGGTGCCGTAACAGCAAAGCAAATACAATATGTGCCGTGACAGAATATCATCTGTAAACAAATATTACACGATTAGTCTTCTTAGGCTACAAGAAGTGTAGTGTGGGCTATTTACTTGTCCTGCAACACAGTCTGTTTCCCTCCCATTTTGTGGTGCAATTTTCCGTAAAGTCTGAATAATTCACAGCAATTGCAATCAGCAGCGATCAATCGGCGGTGGATAATTGAGGGCCCCTGTCATCGCGGCCAAGGCCAAGGTGAAGCGAGCAGGCGTGTTCAGGAGGCGGAGGGCTGGAGGTGAGGCGGAGGAGTAGATGGGAGGGCCGGTCGTTCCATTCAACAGATGAGCTCCGGCCAGTATCCGTCTCAAGGGGTTGCCGGCGTTTCGTCATCCCCCCGCCAGCCCCCAGGAGCGATGGTTGTAAAGACGCATTTAGCGGTTCCTGCTTTGTCATCAGAATGAACCCCAAATGACTTTGGTTGCCTTCTGTTGGCGACAGAGGCACCAACAGGAGCCCGAGTGATTGTCTCTGAGCGAGATAGTGCGCAGCCATTACCGAGGAGCACTTACCGAGCCTATCTCCAGAGCACACGGGGAATACTCCTAAACTGTCCATTGCCCACACCATCATCTACCTCCAGAAAGCAAGCCTCACAGTATCAAAGCATGTTTTAAGATTTACAGGGAGAGGAAATAGATTCTAGCCAATATTAAATCCATTTTGCCAAATAATACAACCTGGTTTGTCATTGACGTTCATGCCAGATAATGTGGTCTGGGATATATGAGTTTGAACCTAAAGAGGGGTAATGTACTGGCTCTTCAAATGAGCAGCCATTGTTAGCAGTGTTGAAGGAGCAAATGCATCGAACACAATCTTGTTAAGTGGTTTGGGTCCATGTGTACAGTAGCCTGGCTTTATGGGATGCTTATTACACACAAAATGTATTCAAAGCCTTTTCTTTAACTTAACATACTGGTACAAAAGGCACATGCAATACAATTCAGAATAGATGTGAGAAATAAAGAAAACAACATGTGTTACCTCTGTTCTAGCTTGTCAGGTGTTTAAACATTAATATGATAATTTAGAGACCAGCAGATTTGGGTGTGGATCTAGCAAACATAGTCAAGAAAGGATTGTTTAAATGTGGCCTGTTCGTAGGGTACCTGTACAGCCAAGAATGCTCCATTGTGGCATATTTTATCAGATCACAAAAAATATACATGTTCAGGCATTATAACAGTAGAGATCTGATTGCAAATAAAATATTTTAGAAGAAGGTTGTATCTCTAAGTAATTACTTCTTTACCCTGTAGTTTGTAACATTAATCTGTGACAACACTGCCCTGTGGCCAGACGCTGTTCTGACTTATTAGAGCATCTGTAGAATCAACAAACAATAAAAAATGAAATGATTTGGCTTCATGCTGCACACAGAGATTATATAGAGCCAGGACAATTAGAGAAATGTGCTGGTGGCAAAGGTCTCTGGTTTGAATCCCTAGCAGACCTGACAGAGTGCGGGCCTCTAAGTAGATGAGAAATGCACTTCTATTCCTCCATCTACTGTCAAAGTGCCCTTGAACAATGTTCGGCAGCCAACAACACAAGTTCTGGGCAGCACCCAGGTCTATAATAAATCAAAACCTCTGCAGTAAATGCATGACACTCGTTCTGGTAGATTGCACATTAGTTTGTTTTTGTGCCAACTATCTGAAGCGATCAGAAAGTCTGGTGCCACCCTCAATTCGGTCTGTAGCTACAGTGAGTGACAGATTGACAAACAGTAGGTTTTGACGCTGGAACAGTGGAAGCAGTGAGCGAGGCTGTTAGTTGAGATAAGTGGACGGTTGTGTACTGTGGAGCTGTAGGTACAGAGACATCGAGACCACGTACTGGTTAAATGAACTGAATACAGGTCCAAATAATTTCACCGTAGAAGATCAATAATGGGATAAACGCAGAATAAAACTGGGGTGTATTGTTTAGTCATGAAAAATGTAAAAGGCACAAGGCAACAAAATAATACAAAAACAATAAACTGCTACACTAAGCAATTTGCACCAATTTAACAACATTTTCAAGAGCTATTTTTTGTCTTAATATTATCGATGTACAAATTGAGATGTGAAAAGTGACAGAGGCAAACCTCCAGATGACACTCTAACTTAAAAAGCCAGGTGTACACGAACAATTTCAAATAAGAACACGTGTCACCATATTAGGGCTTTTTTAGAGCCAAGATCACAATTTAGATTTTTTTAATTAACTTTAAATGATCCATTATCTGCTTCTGAGAGTTTACACTTCCTGTGATCGGTTAAAAACACCTGCCACTAACTCATTCTTATTAAGTTGCATTAAATAGAAAAACACTCATTCACAACAAAAGGATCTCATGAAAATATCACCATCTCACTACTCTACTTTTTATCGCTATATCGCCCACTCCTACCCCATATGGTTATATTTAGCTGTATACTGCCAATAATGAAGAGCTATAGAATACATTCCCCATAGGTATATGATCACAAATTCATCTTGTTAACCCTACTGTATAATAAGACTGCAAGGTAATCCGCCAGCGTTCGACCCAACAGGTCACTTGGGACAACAGTTGTTGTTATGAAAGACAAGTCAGAGTGGATCAGGGAGTCAAGTGCAGAGTCCAACCTTGTGACTGTAGAGGCCAGCCTTAACATCATTTGCATGGGGCTATTTGAATGTTCCCCTTGGTCCTGTCGCAGGCTAGTGCCTTTCACTCAACAGTAACGCAGCTCCCCGGATAGACGCCCTGGTGCCAGAATGCTTTGACTAACAGTATATAGACCAATGCATCTTAAACGAACGCTGAAGTTGAGCTAAAAATGTGCCGTGTTTAGTTATCTTTGGCAACAGAGGACAGTGTGTGTGAACTACCTTGAACATGCCGTGTAAGTTCAGGTCAAATAATTAAGCAGCTTAAATACTCAACAAAGGCGAGGCTAAAAAGGCAGCAGCCCCCCCCTCCCAAGACACAGACAGCGCAGGAAGTCGAATTTAGGAAAGTTTAAGCAACAATAGACAGGGCAAACAGGTTTTTATCTGTCCTTAAAAGCTCTGGATTTGACCCCATTAAAAAAGGTTGAACGTTACTCGTCTTCCAGCCAACTCTCTATACTTTGACCTTTGCATCTAAACGAACCCGGAGACCAGTGAACTATAGTGAGTAAGACAGTGGCGGAATCACACAAAGGGCCACTCAAAAAGGCTCACGGAGAAATGTCAGCGAGTTTCATAGGGAACATATCTGACTCAAAAACCACAAGTGATGTGACAGGCAATAAGGAGATGAGTGTATGGTTGTTCACACACCAAACTGATACAGAGGGGGAGGAAAGAAGGTTTTAAATAGGTTACAATCATAGGTAACACACAATATATTACAATCACGTACACTCAACTTGAGCATATTTTTTAAGCTGTTAGTCATCTATAAACAGCAGATGAATCAACATGTTTTTTGTTTTTTTTTGCCATTGCAGTGCCTCACATGTTGTATTGTGAGGCAAACTGAGCATACTGTGCCAGGCCTTTGCTAATACTGTAATACTGCTTTACATAACACTACAACTGTGAAGTGCTCGTCTTTAGTGCTGCTAAAAGTGCTTCGTACCAAAAATATCACAGTGTGTGCGGCTTGACCCAGTATAACGAGTGTGCGTACGAGCCATTTGGACTGAGAGTCTCCAGACGATGCTGGGCAGGGGTAAAGACGAGGCTACGTGTCATGGGGACGGTGCGATCTGCTGAGGCCATGAATGAACCTGGAAAAAGCAGCACCGATCACCCACAAACACAGCGTGACAGTGGCGCTACCGTGAGCTCAAAGCCACCGGGGGGAATCGGCGTCTAAATAAAACACGTCCAGTAATCTACTTTGCGCTGCGTGTTCTAGTTCTCTGTACGTCTTTGTTACGAGTTATTCGTGGCGCTGTGGAGCTGCGGAGACCCGGGGGGACCGACGCTCGAACCGACGCCCGTGTCACCGCACCGAGCCCCGGGTCCACTTCGTTACGCAGCCCCCGTTTTTCGGCGCGGTCCATATGCGCTATCCCCGGGGCTCGCGTCGCACAAACAACACTCCCAACGGCCCCGTCGCCGTTCACCAGACTCAACCCCCTCGACACCGCGAACCCGAAACCCACGCGTCCTAAACCCGCCGCCGGTGTTTCTGAGAACGTGCGCTTGTGTCGGTGCGGTTGCTTTACCTGCGTTTGTCCGCCGCGCACGCACTCGGTCAGCCGGAGAGGCGCATCGTTAGTGTTCGGCACAGGCAAATCCCATAGAAACGCGTCGCATCTGCCGTGACACTCTGGGAAAATGGCGGGTCAGTGTATGAAAAAAACAACAAATCGTTTAGTCCTAAAAAACCGTGTGGTTGTCTGAAAAAGGATGCGTCTGCCGTGTGCGAGCCGGGAGAGCGTGCAGTCAGAGGGGATTGTTTATTGTCGGAGTCCCCTCGCTGTGGAGAAGTGAGTGGAGACCGCCACACTCCTCCTCCTCCTCCGCCTGCGCTGACACCACCCTTAAAGACGCAGGCTCCGCCACGGCGCGGCCGCGCGGAGCGCGCGCGCGCGCGCGCGCGCGCGCACGCACGCACGCACGCGCCACATCACGTAAGTACAACACTACTCATAAGTATTACAATACTATTTTTAATATATTTGTCAACATGTCGAGCGGCGCATTGGTGGGGATGTGAGTCAGAGCTCCGACGGCGCATGTAGGTCAGATTGCGTCACAAATAGGCCTACATAAGGGTCAGGGCCAAAGTAGCCTACATTTGGACACATTGTCTTGTTTTGATCCAAACTCTTGACCAGGATTTAGATATACAGTATGAATGTGAGCCTTTTGACAGATATAGGCCTCATATCTGTCAATCCTATTTGACTTGACTGTTTTTTTGTTGTTTTGAGACTACAGTGAGATCAGATATAGCACTTATAGGCTGTATATTGCTCTTTTATATTGTTTTGTGTTTGTTTGTGTTTGTGTTTGGCTGTTTCTGTTTTTTAAATCTGCTATATAAATAAAGTAGATGTGATTTACTAATAGGTTACTACCGCCTCCAACTTATTCTATCATCCTAAACTTAACTTAATCAGTTAAAACATTTACTCTGGTGAAAGGATTGATAAGGTTATGTTCCCCTAAATATTGTCTACTGGAAATGTAAAGTTTAGTTGAAACTTGAGAAGGAAAAGAAAATGGTCACCACATTATTTATTTTTAATGAGAACTGTACAAATTGTATAAGTCCACTGATAAATTTCAAGGATACACATTTTACAAATGGGTCAAGGAATTTACACATCCACACAATAAGCACCCATCACAATCATTTGTATCAACATACAAAACAAAATGTCCACATATTGATCAGATTTGCAGTCCTGAATCAGCATTTAGTCTGAAAATATGTAAAGTGACAGCGCCAAGCAAACAACCTTGTACCAATACCCTTGAATAGTAAATTCAAACATGCAATTGGCCGTAATTTGATCCCCATCCCAGTCATATAACTGATGTCCTATTAACAAAAGCGGGTCAATAAAAATGGCCTTTCAGTAAAATGAAGAATTAAATAAGGAGTAGCCACACAACCTTTTAGTCAGCATCTCTAAACAAATCATTAGCGCACTTCTGGCTTTGCTCCAACATCCCAGAGTTAAAAGAATATATCTGCCAGTGAGCTCTAGATTTACGACTGGCCTGAGCTCAGTGACCAAGTGGGGAAAAAGAACAACATGAATGCAACAGAGGTGCCCTTGAACGCAACAGTGAAACGGCTTGAACGTGTGAAGGGGTGACAGGAAAGTGTGAGGAAGAGCATCAGTCATTTACAGCACAGTTTCATAAGTTACCTGTGTAGGATTAGTTCTGAAAGTTTGCCATTATTCATGCAGGAAATATTCTTTGAAAGCAGCATTTTATGTGGTGGGAAAAAAACATCATTACATCTAGGCTGTTTTTTATGTGGTTTAAAGTTTGTCTACTGATGAATGCTACATGCTGTGATGCTACAAATGATGTGTACAGTTAAACACTTGAGAGTACCCATTCTCCAACTAATACTGATACATTTATGGCTTTTCCCATGGGGTTCAGAATGATGACAAATTAGGATCCAAACCTGATTTATTCTGTTAATGCTGGGGGATTAGTTTATCAAAAAGACAAATCCATTTTATTTTCTTGATGCTGACAAAATATTACCTTTTGAGGGAAAAGTCCTACAAATGTTGCATACAACAGGAAGCAGCACTCCATGAATAGAATGACTAAAATAGACTTTCCTTCTCTTCAAGATAATTCCATCTTTATTTAAACATAAGGTCAGTGTGCTTTGCCAGTACATCATGCCTCCAACATCGGCGCTATCTGTTCCGTCGGACTGCAGACTGATATCTTAACATGGCCTTGAACAAAATGTCTCTAAGGACCCGAGGAACATCAGCATTCTCATGAACTAGAACGCAACAACATAACCTACTTTTTGAGTGGCCCTCTCCGTGTTTCACTTCTCAGATGTGGGAGTGGGAGTGCGGGGGTGGTTTGAGAACGTCTCGCTCCTCCTCCTCCCCCTCCCCGTGTGGTATCACATCACACTGTGTTATGGGCCGCTTGGATACAGTGCCGCTAACCTGCTGTAACCCTGCTGTGGTGTTTAAACAGTAATTCACTTCATTGGCGGTAGTATAAACACAGGCGGCACTCAACGTGTCAGTCAGCTAAATTGGATAGTTTTCTTTTACAGGGCTGTTGTTCACAATAGGTGTTACCTGCCATTTGCATTTTGAGTACAAGAGCCGTTAAAAGTCTGATCAAAGTCCCCTCCAAAGTGTTGTTCATAAAAGCGTAATGTCGCTGCTTTATTGTTGTTCTTTGATTGCGCTACAAATTCACCCTCTGTCTTGCTCCTGGGGATTTGGATGAGTGTATGAGTGGTGAGTGTGGGCGATATTGACAACAATGAATACCTCAATATTTTTGGCACGTTCTCGATCACAATATTCAGTCAATATTTTAACAATGGATCAAGAATGTGTTAAAATGTGCCTGTAAATGTCTCGGTGAGAGTCAAACGTAGCACAAAACGTCAACGGACCACCACAAAAATATAGAAATATCACCTTATACCTTTGTTTGGTAGATCGCACTATATGTTTCTCTCTTTTTTTGCTAATTTTTAATAGTTTTAGTTTAATATACTTGATATTCTATTCCTCCAAAACAACAATTGCAATGTTATGCATTTTTCTGTATATGTGCCCCCTCTAGATGAGCGAACCGGCTTAATCATTTGGAAAATATCTCACCTTGTAACCTATCACCCCTGCGACCTTTCACCTTTCACCTCTGACCTATGCCCTGGACCACTGCATAAATGGAGCAAGACCATCCTGCCCCCCATCTCACTTCACACACACCGCCCAAACAGAAACTGCTCAACTTTGACCCCTGAAACTTTTCACAGAAAAGTGCTTCAGAGGAGCTGCGGCCTTTGACCCCGTGTGTGGGGACAGATTGAGGCAAACAAAACCTGCTTTTAGAAACATTTTCATCTGACGTTATTTATGCTTGTTATATACTGCTTTCTGTCTGGATGTGAGTGACATGGCGAAGCTGCAGATGTTAACCGGCTGTTCGAAAAGGAAACACACAGAAATGTTTACAAGTGTCTTAAAAGTTAATAGGATGTAGGTCGTTTACAATCTTGTTAACACAGTTCCATAAAGTATTGCCTACTATACCCGTGTGACAAACTATTGTAATCAAAACACCTTTACTGCTCACAATGAAGAGGAAGATTTAACCTGGTTTGAACCAAGATGTAGTTTTTTTTGGTTGCAATTCATTTATAATAGCACTGGTTAAAGGCAGAATTGAAAAAGCCCTTTTTTGATAAACACCTGGTAGTGTTACGTTGCCTGTCCAAACTGATATATAGTCTGAACTTCAGTGATTGCAAGCTTCGACTTAAGAGCAGAGGAGAGGTAACATAGCATAAAGCCATTACAATGGTTTTATACAGCCCATTCAACTGGCCCTCGCTTTTCATATCAGCCCGAGAGTTCACGAGACGGTTACTAGAACACATTATCATTCGTATCTGTGAATGGCATATACAGGTTGGATTTGTTCCTTCTACTTTGTTTGACCTTCATTGCAAAAGCCTCTTACTCTAGGTATAAGATTCATTTGAAATATATGAACGCACAGGCAAAGGTCGCTCGTGCGGCTGTACAAACAGTAAAGACTTTAGTTTCTGACGCCTGATTGTCTCTGAGGGAGGGGGCCGTGGCGTCAGCAGACATTAACCTTCGACCTTTGAACTCTGACTCCCAAAAAAGTCATCAGCAGTGTCTCCCGAGGTCGTGGTTGAGTGTCGGGCAGGGGCAGGGGGCAGGGGGCAGGGGCAGAGAGAGGGCAGGTGCGTTTGGAGGGACGGCCCAGTGGAAGTCACACCATACTGTCACCTTTGAACTGGAACGAGTGAAGCAGGATTGTGACATTCCCCACGTTTACAGCTGTGGCAAAAATCATGTGACACAGCAGAAACCTACATCGGAACTAGGGCTGTCATTACTTATGTATTTTTTTAAGTATCACAATTTTATCTGCAAAAAACAAAACAAAATATGTTGTCTGATTATATGTAAAACCTACTAATCATGCACATCTCGACTTCTACAGTCGTTTGTTAGATTTAAGTTTACATTTCAGTCTTCTCTCAAATTGCGTTGACCTCGTTGACCACATGTTTAAAATGTAAACTTTGGAGTCCTGCTACTTTCACAAATCATTAAAATACTGGTAATATAAAATAGTCATCAATCTTTCCCCTGCCAAGGCATTCAGAATTAAAGTATTATCTTATGTTTTACTTAATTATTTTCCTTATTTCCATCATTATTTCTTTGTATTTTTTTTTTTTAAATGTGTAAACATTGTTGCAACAGTTAAAGTCTTTATTTAACACATTCCAAAGCTTGACTTCATAAATAGAGACTGCTGTAAGCTGTTCGTCATCGTCTTCAGAAACAGACTCTACAAGTAGATTATACCAGTATTTAGCCGGAATAAAAACATTTATGTGACCTGGTAAATGCACTTCAACAAAACTGGCAAATCAAGACCACTCAACTTTAGAAAAAAAGAAACCGGCCCATGAACTGACAAACTTATACAAAAATACATGTATTTCAGAACACGCTTGAAGAGCTCCAAACCACAAGGTTAGCAGCTCTTTTGTTGTTTGTGGAGTACATTATGGTACTAAATATTATAGCCCCTGCTTGAATCATGATAAAGTAGAGAACACTCAAAAAAACTGTTATATGAGAGAAGAATAATTCCACATTATAACAGTCTGCAATCATTGCCCTAAGTCTTGACCCTTCTTGAGTTCCCTGATCTCCAAATTGTCCATCAATCTACAGTGTCAGTGTCGTACATAGCAATTTGTACACTCTGTACAAAACTGATCCAAAGTAGCAGCTTATAAAAGATGTCCCTGGTCCTTAAATGCATACAATCTGGCTAAATCTCATATTGGCCAGTTGTGAACGTGAAAGCTGCACAACGCCCCATTTAGATTCTCACACAGTTTGTCTACGTATCAGGGCTGTGTATTTAATGCGGCAAAACAAACAAAGTGATAAGTGGATAAATCTTCCCCCAAGTTTCAAAGTCGTCTCTTCAAGGTCACCAGCCCGTCCTGTACAAAAACAGTTAAACAATAAGTGGCATTCTTCCTGACCTTGTGATGAGTGGATTACACATTAACCACTGGAACTGTCTTCTTTATTGGCGTCGAAATTTCTTGACCTCCGTTCAAAACAAACACAGGCGGAGTGATTATGACTGGATTACAGCAGACATGCTAAACAGCCCGTCCGCGTATAGGCTCAGTAAATATTCCACTTTTGTCCTTGAAGAGTGTCAGAGGAGATGGAAGTGCGTGTGATAGACAAGATGGATAATAGCGCACAGGAGAGAGGAGGGAGAGCCCTGAAAGTCACCGCTGACGAAAGGTGAAGCACATTACTGATGCAGAATGATCACCTTTTCTCCAGAGCCACATTATTTTCTCATCAGCCACACAATGTCACATAGAGTAGCTTTACAAGACATTACGGGACAGAGGAAATTTGTTATTGTAGAACCGACTGAAACCAAACTTGAAATATGACTATACATCTTTAGATCATTAGATTGCTTATTCTTACGATTATTGCCGTAGGTAAGATTACATTTTTTGCTAATGATCTAGATTGAGATTGACTCTTGGATTAGAGTCGAAACTTTTTGTTTTCCTAAAAACAGATGACTGAAGCTTTTTCTACAATGGACCACTCCTGGAAGAATGAGGGATTACACAGACAATGCTCCAGGGTTCAACTCATGGGTTTTGAATACAAAGGGTGTGGCAGCCAAAGCAAAAGGCCAAACACAGCTTTACTGTTCACTTCCTGAACCCTGATGTGCCATGCTATCAACTGTGAAAAAGCTTTAAAAATAAAACAAACAACAACAACAACAATAACAACAACAACAGATGTATATATTTAATTATAATTGATTACCACTACTTACATGTAATATATACATATAATATTAATGTTTTTTTGGTCAGGACAGTGCATGTTAATGAATATACATGATATACATGCTGTAAACATGTCGGATTGTAGCCACGGGCTCATGTTCATCCATTGTCCCGCGTTTGCTGGACAAGTGAACGAGTGGATTGGCAAGAGCACGGACGACACAACAACAGAACACTCTTGTTTTAGCACTGTAGTTTATTTAAATCAAACTCTCCACATCGCTCTTACCCTACATTTACACCTCAGATACAAAATAATGGTTTTAATGAAGGAGAAGGACTTTTTCAAAACGTGGAAAGTTCATATCTCTTTGGGCAAGACAAGATTCACTAATGGCCCAATGCGCATGCTCACAACACGCCGAGAGTTTGGTGACGCGACTCTCTCTCTGCAGCTGAGAAACAAACCTGGCTCTGGGATTGCGGTGAGGAGATGAGACCGGCACAGAGATGAGACATAACCAAAACTAATGTGTTACTGATTTGAAAAAGTAACTAGTACTAGATTACAGGGGTGCACAAAACTACCAGCGTTACCAGCTCACGTGTTACCCCCAAATCTGCTGATAATGGACAAGCAAACATTCATTAGGCCTTAAATTACTTTTAGATTTTCTAGCATGTATATTTATAAAAATAACAGTACACAAATCTAGTTACCGTTAAAGGACTAGAATTCACTCATTTTTTCCCCTCATCAGCAGCTTGTAGATTGTGGAAACTCCATTTATCACAAGGGCGGGCAACATTGTCAAAAATGTATATCTCAATAATGATATTCAGATGACAATTCATCAGGAGTGCTACGATGGGTCTGTGTTGCGCAAAACGTGACTGGATCATGAAATTAACCAAACAAAAGGGTAGAATTAGCACATTCCATCTCTTTTTAGGTACTTTTAAATAGTTTTTTAGGCAATATTTTCGTGATATTCTAATGTTATATATCTCCAAACCAACAATTACAATTGATTATATAATTTTTTAGATATATCCACCATTTAGCAGTAAGACAAAAATCCTTATAAAACAATAAAAACACAAAGAATACCAACAAAATAAAACTCTACAGACTATATGGGCACAGAGGTTCACCTGACACTGCTCTGCCCTACAGTACATAACTATAATAATCATGCACAGATTCAATTTGAGTTTAAAAAAAAAAAAAAAACTCCAGGACAGAAACATTATATCTTTCTCTGAGGTCAAGGTGGGATTTTCGGGTCTGGCTGGTGCAGTTATGTCAGTTGTTACTTGGGTCATCTGTCCTGGCTTGGGTTTCTGAATGAAAGGCCAACGTTAGCTTCACAATAGCAATGGTGTCTAATTCCCCTTTCACCCGCACAGAAGAATAGGCTTCATAAACACTCATGCTCCCAAAAAAAGGCGAAGACAAGTCGCTAACGCCACCCCGCCTGAAGTTGTTTTGTTAAGGTGTGACTGTTATTCAATAGTGCCTCTCTGACCTCACCTGAACTACTGATTGACTACTTTACATTGCACTTTACATAAAGATTTGTTTATGTTTTGCTTATGCCCTACAAATGGTCGGGAATCAATTGTGCGCTATCCTGACGGCGCTGGGAATGTTTACTTCTCCCTACGGCCGTCCTCGTATTTGATGCTTAACCCATACCCACTTGCTCCACAAAAAATCAAGAGGAATTTTGGAGTTGTTTTTGGATAGCTGTCAAAAGTATGAGTGGAGGGAAAAAACAGGTCATGGCGTAATCGTGTCTCGCGTTTGTGTGTGTGCGTGCGTGTGTGTGAATAGGAATGCAGACTAGGCCATCTCCTGTGTGGGTGTATCGGTGCGCCCCCCCCTCCTTCTGTAACATGGGCCCAGGCCGACTGCATCTTGTTGACCTAGTTGGTGCTCTTTGACTAATCCCTGGTGGTTCTGCGGGTGGTCTGGGAGGAGCTTTTCCTCAGTTTACCCTGTATTTGAATATCAGATGGCAAAGGGGCGGGGATTCAAAAAAACTGCCACAGGATTTGAGTGGAATTGCTGCCAACGTGACACGCGATGTTTCTATCTCGCTCACGCATTAGAGATGGTTCCACTTGTATCCTCTTGTCCATGTTTTTTACTTATTGACCCTGCGCTGGTTGTGTGAGTGACACTGATACTTTGAGTGATAGCCGGGCGGATCAGATCTGCGCCGCTCTTAGCTTACATGTGTAACAGGAGTTTTGCCACTGTGGCACCGCTGACATGCTGTCGCCTTGTATGAGGTTTTATTACTTATGTTGAGGTGATCCT
The DNA here is from genome assembly GCF_026437365.1 of Eucyclogobius newberryi. Taxonomy (NCBI): domain Eukaryota; kingdom Metazoa; phylum Chordata; class Actinopteri; order Gobiiformes; family Gobiidae; genus Eucyclogobius; species Eucyclogobius newberryi. The sequence continues at coordinate 21,885,036 of NW_027315779.1, read as the reverse complement.
GTTACTCTTTCACCTTGTGGTTTAAAGCTCAACTAACCCACTCCTACACTAAGTATGGGCTATTTGCAAGCATAATGACACATGGGTAATGGATGGGATGACAGGAAAGGCGCAGCATTGGGAGGTCATGTACAACATTTTGGAAAATATGTTACTACACATATAATGGTAGAACACATCGGATTGAAATGTTTGTACACTTTTCTATTTGCGATTGAAATACAATGCAAATATAAGTTCAGACAATTTGCTAATTACGAACATTGAAATGCGATTTGATTTGACCTTGCTGGTGGTGTAGTGGTCTAAGACGTTGCACATATGGGCCTCGGAGTCTTGGGTTCACTTCCTTCATGATACAGCTGTCATGTAATTCTATAAAATGTTGAAGCATGAAAATGGAGATGAGGAAGGGCTGGACATGCAGCAAATTGTCAGAGTCAAATTCAAACCCACGTCACTGCGACCTGCTCAAATGGAGCGCATGTGTGCTATCCACTCTGCCACTGAGCAGCACACTGTACTGTCAAATAAATCCCTTGCTCTTTCTCTCTCTCCAAAAAAATATTGATTACGTTTTAGATTAGTTTTTAAATGTTGTCGCTATAAAAAGTGCAGCCACTCAGATGAAATGTTAACTGAATGGTCTGGTCTAATTGGCTGATCAGCAATTAGAGTGTTGTCAGTTTAATCCCAGCTCGGACCAATGTATACTATCTACTGTACAGTATTGTCAAAGTGTGTGGTATTGGCTCGACAGGCAAGTGGTGTTTAATTGAACGAATTCTGCTGGACAATAGCACAGATCCACAGCCTCATGTCTGTCCGTCTCTATGAGAAGTGCTTTAAGACTAGACTTGGCCTTCAGTTTCACCAAACAAAATTGTGCCTGTATTGTAATATGTAACACAGGGCTTTGTTTGTGAATTATTTGCATATCACCATGCCCCAGAGCCTGTCCTGACATTGTCTAACTTTAATATTGCACTGTGAACTGCTCAAAGTCAAATCTGCGGCGGTGTTGATTTTACAAGACTAGCTATTTTGTTTGACCGGGGCTTTGGTGGGTGAACACAGCATGGGCTGGGCTAAAGAGTCAGATATCAGGGACACAGGCACCTTCAGTGTCCCCACACACAGTACACATAGAGAGAGCGAGGACAGCGGAAACACAGCACTATGTCCTCGCACGGGCCCTTGTGTGTCCTCCACCCATTCCCACGAGGCCCCAATATCCCTCTGACCCTGCTCACTCATTATCAGATCAGCACCAACAACAGGACATTTTAACCTCCTCTTTGGCCTTGTTTCCACTCGTCTGTACAGTTTAGTGGGGCCTAACTCTACATTTAAATAGTTGCCTTAAATGTTCAGTTGTCTAGTATTTGACTTATATATTTGTGATAATTGTCAAGGTTATTTTGTTTGTTTCTTTAGTCAATGTCATAAACGACCATCGTTCAAAGCAAAAGTCTTTGTTAGGATTTTGAAAAGATGAGGATTTTTCTTTGTATTGTATGAATAGGATATATTTAGTTAATTTTTATTCTAAAAAAAATTTAATCATACTTCGGATAGACATCAAAAGGGTGCTAAAATATGATTGTTGTGTAAAACATGAATAAAAAACAAAATTAACTACAAACGTGCAGAATTATTTCACCCACACACCCAATTACGTATACACACAGCAGTAATTTGATAATTTAATTCAGCAAAAAACTTTCAATCTTTAACTATAAAAAATATAATGTTTTCTTTCATTTCTTAAATTAATAAACAGAATCAACACAGAGATATCTTTTTATAGGTCTACTTACCTTTTCAGAGATACTTTAGGCTTTTTTAGATACTTAAGTTACTACATGACAATTGAACCAGAACTAGAAGATGACAGCTTTTCCCATGTTTGAATTTGTAAATCTCTAAATGTATGGTTTTATTATATTTATGTTCCGGTGTCACTTGCGGAAATGACTCCTCTATTTTGTCCGAGAGCTTGTTGAAGCGAGTTTCTTCTCTGCTCTATTTTGTCTTCCATCTCTGAATCCACAGCGGTGCCACGGAGCACTGAGCTGATCACTCTAACATGTATCTGCTGTCCCCTCTGGATCTCCACACCCTGAACATCTCCTCCACAGATGCTGCTGCTGCTCCCTGGAGACCAGCGCCACATCTCCCCAACTTCCCCCTCGCTGATTGTCAGTAAACGTGTTGACATAAATGTAGTGTGGCTACTAATGAGCTGCCAGGGAAGCGCCACTGTCAGCTCCTTAAGACCTGTCAATACGAGACAGCGGCCGGTGCGAGCTCATTACTCCGTAACACTAACATGTCTCGCGTTAGATTAAAGCATGCGGCGCGCAGTTTTTTCATTTATTTGAAGGCCAGATCATCAGCAGGGGAAAACATGTGGAGACATTAAGATGCAGCGTGGACATGTGTGGACTGTGACAGGCCGGCTGCAATTGAAATTCATGGCAGGTCTGAAGCAGTGTGGTACTCGGGTAGGCACAAAGCTACACGTCTAATGTTTATGGATAGCAAAAGCTACATAGGCTGTTATTATGATTTCAGCGTGGCACGGACAGCTTAGTTTCAGTGTTGGAGCGTGTGTATTGTATGTGTACACGGCCCTGGTGTTTGTTTGTGTCACACAAAAAGCAGATTAGTGAAAACATGGAGGTAAAATAAGCAGCCTGACCTTGCTCTGAAACTGAAAGGCAATCCTCTGAATGATCCGCGGGTCAGTAGCTTTGTCCTTCAGACAGTTAAAGTCTATCCTTCTCATCCGCCCTCCCCCACCGCCTGCTCGCTCTGTCCTCCCCTGCCTCTGTACATTTCGTCTACACTACTTATCTCACATTAAGGCTTCATTTCCAGCAAGGACTACAGTGGAACATTAGTTCACTTCATTACAGACAGTTTGGGTGATTTGACTCCTCTATCTCGTGAGAGGTTCTCAGGGGTGTCTGTGTAACCTTGCAACAATGTGACATCACTCCAGCACCATGCAGTAACATTTGGACTCACTGACAAAAGTTAAATGGTTATTTTTCGAGGAGCTCACACTGAAATAGTTGTCACTGAAATCTACAGCTGTGCAAGCTTTTACCTCTGTCTGTTTCCCCTGAACTGGCCGGTGTAACCCCAAGACTGTGTGGGTGAGAACACAACATAGAAAGTCCTGTGATATCCACATTTGAAGTCTCTAAATAATTGAACCATTTTCCGCAGCTACAGTAATATTCTTTGTGGTGGACGCAAAAAATATTCATGTAACTTTAACTTCATGTATAATTTATATAAAGCTTTTTGCATCTTCTGGAATTTCACACTTCATATTTAGATTTTGTCTTCTTTTTTTAATATTCATCCCTGCTTTCTTCTTATAAGACATTTTTATAAGAAAATAGCTATACGCCTCTGACAAAGAAGAAAACAGAAAGTTAACTGTCACGTCACTGTAATTGTTTAAATGTCACTCAGAACTTGACGAGACTGAACAATAGGAGTAGTGGCTTGTTGTTTGGAGCTTAGAGCTGCCGCATTCGACACAGATGCAGTAATAAAATATAACATTAAAATAAACAAATACCCCGCACCTTGTAATATCTCATCCCCGTAAGAGCACCTTTGTCAGATTCCACAATTCTCGTCTCTGACCAGACGTGCATTACATGTTTTTTACAGTAAAAAGGCCTCCTATACAAACACAAAAAGTGCAAATGGGTCCAAAAGCTACTTAAACGACTCCTTCTGTATGCTTTATATAAAATCACTTGCGGTTTCATTCTGTTCCTTGCAAATCTGTCTGTTTCCACACGCTGCTGGCTCTGGCACGCACCAAAACACACTTGCAAGTCTTCAAATGCGTGTCATCTTTTCATGTCTGCTCTTTGAACGCGGCTGTTTGTGTTATTTCAAGACGTGATTGTTCCTGATGACAAGCCGTGATGGCACTGATGTCTCTGATCTGCTGCTACGCCTCAGAGGCAGACGAGCCGAGACGCAGCGTGGATGGCAGCAGATACTACCAGCCATATTAAAGACTTCCCCCGCAAAGAAGTCTTTGAGCTGTGAAATGTTTGACGCTTTGAGAACGGGGAGCGGGTTGCCAGGTGAGCGTGCGTTAGCAACAACAGCCCCCTTCTCCGTTTTTCACCCCCCTCATTCCTCCAGGTACTTTACGACGTCTCGGGAGGTGCTGCATTCACTGTAAATTGCGAATGTGTCAGCAAGTTCCACATGTCAGTTATGCAATGGGTAATTACAGTTAGAAGAGAGGTCTGTGGTGGGTCCTATGTTGTTGGCTTAAGATACTCAAGGTGGTACATGCCCTTTTTCTTAAACATGCAGCACGCCATTTTGTTGTGAAGACGTTTGTGGCAAAGTACCATACAGAGGCAGATCGAATGCCACAGTCAGCAGACCCTTTTATTCAATGGTTTTAGATCAATGTTGTGATATGAAAATGGTTAAAATATAAACTAATCATTCATGGGTGTCATAGATTATAACTGATGGGACTGTCCTGTTGCTCAAATAATACTGAGATGAATAGGCAGACTTTTTCTGACATCACCATCCCACTTCAGAAAAGTATTTGAGCCTCAAAACTCCTGCTATGGATACAATAAATGGATTCATTTGGAGCATACTGATGACAGGAGGGAAGAGGCCGTTACGAAAAATGGAGGACGCAGACTTTTCGAGAACTGGATACAATTTTAACTGACAATCAAAAAATTAAAAAAAATACATTTGGACAGAATTTGAAAATGGACCTGTTTTGTGTTATGCTTTGTATGTTAGCATATTTTAAATATATTTTTCTAAAAAGTGAAAATGAGACCACTGCATGCTGCGGTTTAGAGCAATTTTTATTCTAGTTTTTGTGTGTGTGTCTATATTGCAATAGGTTGGTTTTGATTGTGTTATCCTTTTGGATGTAGATCACACACAATAATATTATTGGAAACCCACAGGTTTTCTGGGATGAGAGTCAAAGTGAAAAGTTTAAAAACTAAGTTCAACTGTAGAATTCATTTAAAAGTTCGTTACACAAACACAATACCAAAACCAAATTAAAGCTGCTGTAGCGGCGATGATGGCTCTCGACTTCCCGCGCGACCGCTTTCCTGCGCGACCATGTGTTTTGATCGCGATTGCCCTGAGTTGTGGCAAAATGACCATGCATAATAATAATAATAATAAGAAGAAACCAGGCAATAACAAAGGCTCGTCGCATTCCATTCCATGGAATGGCTCGAGCAAATAAAAGAATTGTACAACTTGCTAATCACTGCTAATCTCTCTCTTTTAAGAGCTGTAAAACAGAAAACAGATTACAAAGCTAGTGCATTTTTCCAACAAGATGAGCTGCAGAATAACTAGGTTAGAGTCAAATATGTGGGATTTTCAGTGGCAGAAGCTTTAGTCCAGCATATGCGGTTAACCAAGGTGAACAAACCATACAGGGGTTAATCTTGTGATCATGCAGGAATGTGCACACATCTACATGCCACAGACTCACGTTCAATGCCGACGCCCAATATTTTCATGCAAGGCCAAGTTCAGCTTTCCCTGTCTAAAAATAACCAGAGGAATGCCACCTCTGTGCCACAGTCACAGGGAGAGACGTTGAGGTATTTCATTCCTCTTTTAGTATTTCTGTTTTACGGTGAACGTGATCAACATGGCTGCTACTGAGGAGAGAAAGGTTAGTGTATTCAAGATAACAAATTACATCAACAAATCATATCATCTTCTATTGTAATTTAAAAATGTTTAAAAGTATTCGGTTTGCCCCAATTGTATTCAAAAGTGAGTGAATGGGTATTTTATTGTTTTAGTCGCAAAACATAAATATGATGTGAAAAGTCATGTTTTATCATAATGACAATCAACATGTTTTGCATATCCACTTATTCAGAGGAACTTTCCTATTGCATCATCCAAGCCAATAGAAAAAAATAATAATAATGTACTTGTGTGTTATTTGTTGAACCACTAAGGTACTCACCAACATGAACATTACATTCACGATTCATGTAATATGTGCGGCTCTGCTCGTGTTTCAATCTGTCGTGTGCCGTGTGCATTTGAGCCCATAGGTTGTTACTATGGTATGGACACGGCTGGTTTGGGATGGCTAATCCCTGAAGAGGCTTACACATTTATTGCATTGTCCAGGATAGCAGAGTCAGCCATATAAATAATCATATCATGCAAGCGCTGTGCATGTGTTAAAAGATGGAGGGAGAAAAAAACTGAAAAGAAGAGATCGTTATTAAGGTGATATTTCGTGCCAAATGATAAATTGTAGGTATGCAACCATGACTAGAATAATGGGGGCTTAATCCTTGTAAAGCAGTGCAGAAGGATTGTATATGTACATACAGCTGTGGTGTAACTCTGCTTATTCTGCAGCATTTTATATACAGTGTTTAAACGAGTGAATGTTTGGATTGAGAGTGGGATTCTGTCACTGTGTCCATGAGCAAGACACTTCACCCACCTTGCCCATGTATAAATGTGGTGTCTGTCAACCGATGACGCAGACTGGCTGCCACGCTTCTGTCCTTCAACCACAGGGCAGATGTGGCTACAGATCAGATTTAATGTAGTGCTTTGGGAGGCGTGTCAAACTGATAACAAGCAATACCAATGTAAGGCATTATTGAATATTTTTTAATTGGCTTTTTTGTCATATTATGGGCTGCTGCCTGCCATCTAAAAGCATAACATAACATTTGAGAATGTCAAAAATACAATCTATTTGGTCAATAACTGACTATGCCACACTTTTGCTGTAATTGTACATGTCTGTATGACAACCCCCACAACATAAATCCAGTTCTGCAACAAAGGCAGCACAACCAATTCATTCTCTGGCCTGTAAAAGCTTTTCATAATTCTACACATTCAGAGACAGGTTTCACAGCTGCCACAAACTCTAACCTCTAAAGTCTAATTCCTGCCAAGTTCTAATGCAAGAGTGGGACAGTCCCCAAAACATAAAGATTTTGCATTCCACAGACAAAACTGCCTTTCCAGTGATTAGCTCGAACGCTGCTGACTCCATCTGAGGATAAATGAATGACTCCTACAGCTTTATGTTGCCGTGGCGATGACTCACAGGTCTGGTGTCTCTATCAGAGTTGACCTTAAGATGTGACAAGTCTGGCTGGATGAGAATGGCCCAATGTGAAGACAGAAAGAAAGCATCCATCACTTTGAAATATATAAAATGGTTATAATAATTCAGGTTTTTAAGAGCTGATGGAGGTGAGGGTCAGATAACAAATCAAACACCGAGGTCACACAAGTATTGTAAAAGGTGCTTCTACATGAGCATTCAAATGACTTATGACATGGAAACTTCAGCATGTTTGATATCAAAAAGAGGAACATATGCAATTGTAGTACATGGTTTAATTTATACTTTAAAGCCCAATTCTAAAACCGCCTGACATCAAAGGTTTATTCCACTGATCTCCAGCAGCCAATCTCTGCCTTCTACTCTGCTAATGTCTAACACTTATATACATCTCACTTAATATTATACTATGTTTTATTTATGCCAATCTCTGTTCATACAACTCTCAGTCATGGTCATTTGTCAGACCTTAGTTAAAATGTTGGGAGCTAAAGGAATCTTTAGCTGCAATACCACATTGTAATGTTTCTTGGTAAACTGGTAACGTAAACTGGTTAGAGAAGAGCACGATAACTTGTTTCAAAAGGTTTCAAAAAAGGTTCGATTTTTACCAACAAATACAATACTGGTGTAACAACTTGTTTGTTGTCTTGTTAGGTGTCTTGCTCAAGGGCACATACTCTAAGTACTCCCTGCTGATTTTGTTATGATGAAAAAGTACAACAGAATCTAGATAAACTCTCCTGTTTCTCATTTGACCTTGAGTGAGGTATGTATGTTCAACAATGTGTTGCACATTTTACACAGCAGACCAATCATACACAAACTATGAGCAAATGAAGTTGTTTTGAAGATATGCCAAATGTGAAAATCGAGTATATCCTTTAAAATAAAAAAAGTAAAATTGCTACAAAAAGAGCTGGTTAAAAATTAAAATGAAAAAGTAAGTTCAAATACGGGTAAAGGGTGATATTCCTGAATGTTTGTGATTCATTGGACATTTCATCTTTATCTGATACTAAAACCTAAACTAAAATGTTAAAGACATGTTTAAACACATTTCTGTTTGATTGACATATTCACAAAAAAGATAATATCAAGAGGAGATTTTTTGTCAAGATCGCCCACTCCTGGTATAAAGACTTGAGTTGTTTCCCAAACCTAACAGGTAACAAAACCAAATGTAATCCATACAATAGTAACCATTGGAAACAAGTCAGGTAAAGCTTCAGTTATACTTGTGAAAACCCTATAGTATTATTTGTATGCACTGACCCCACACCCCCTTCCTCCCCCTCCCTGCGCTGGGATGACAGATCGATGGAAGAGTGACAGCGTGTGAGGAAATAGAGAGAGATCCAGGATTTACATCGTCCCGTGACACCCTCATATAAACGCCCTGCCATGGTAGTCACAGTGACAAGGACACTCGGATTCTGCTGCTCACAACTTCCAACATTTGCTGTCTCACTCTCCCTTCCCTCCCTCTTTAGCGGATTTCAGCGCAAAGCGTATAACCTTTGTGAATTATTTAGTTTATTGACCTCTGTGGGGATTTAATATGAAGGTCGTTTCCTGCTGGCAGAGCGAGAGCCGGCGGGGTCCTCAGGTGACACGGCCAAGGTCGCCTGTCTCCCTCCGGTTAATAATATATTTGTCACACGCACGGCCACAACGCCATCGCCTTCCACTTGATTAGTGCAACCAATAAGGACTGCCAAAGATAATAAAGTAGACATTGGCTTAAGGAGATGTGTCAAATGTCCACAGCATCCCTCCCTCCTGCGCCTCCCCCGCCTCCCCCTCTCTTGTTCTTGCTTTATTGTTTCCTAGATGAAGGTTAAAGGGAGATGCTGAACAGACAGAACAGCCCCAGGCCGTGAAGTGGCCTGCCTCGGAAAAATGCCAGCACTCTGGGTATACATACAAGTCCAGTGGAGGGTCAAGAGGGGTTTAGTGGTCACGGGGGCCAAGCATCCACACAGCACAGGGGCATGTGGGTTACCGAATCTGATGCACAGTTAAGGCCAGGAGGGGAGCTGACCGCACCCGTCATGGATAAGAAGCTACATGGTCTTATTAGCGCTCCCCGACAAAATGGCGCCCCATAGGTGAAAACCAGGTGAGTTATTGCACGGACAAGGCAAGGCATTACGGTATGAGGCAGAACGGGAGGCGAATATTTCCTGGCACAGCGCTGCTATGAGGATAAAAAAGTGAGCAGGTTTAAATCGTTCAGGGGTGAACAAGACTTAAGTGCAACATTATTGATTTCATTGTACAGGAGCTGGTGATAATGGAGAATTCTAGGAGGCCCGGCGGTGACAGTGGAAAGGACAGCGGTGTGAAAAGGGAAGGTGGCACAGGGAAGGTTGTGCGGCGCCCGTGTCTCCTCCGGTTTGTCCCTTTCACTGAGCCTGGAATAGTTTGCATGGAGAGGTCAATGCAATGTGACTCGCATATGCAAAGCACATCTGTGAGAGACAAAAGGTGGAGGTGATGTAGAAGACAGAATAGTAGGCAATGTGTAAGACAGAATATGTAGCTGTCAACAAGCTACATGAATACACTTATTTTCAGTTTCTACATATAAAGATATTTCTCTAGTTGTCAACAAGGATAATTAACATACTTAGTAAAATGTCTGTCAATCTTGTTCCGCATAGTAGTGGACTGAACCGCAGCACTTATGTGGAGCTCCGTGCTGGCCTCAGCCTCCATTCTCGGTTACAACAATTTGCTCCCTGCAATTTGAGCTGGTGCAATTATCAAATCAAGACTGCAATTATATAGGTATTAGACTGTCAACTGTAAAAAAAAAGATCTTGTCAGTGGGAAAAACAAATCCGCAAACCATTTAATCTTTATTTTTAGTTAATGCTTCGGTATGTGTTTGAAATGAGTACTCTGAACAAACATCTTGGTCACTTCAATTCAATGCTTTGGCTGTTTTAAATGTGCGCTATTCATTTTTTTAATTATTTTTTTTATTTGATTGAGAATACAGCCTTAGCCTACGTAATCAAAATGAATATACAGTACGAAACTAGATTTTTAGCTTTGTTACTGAGTCCTTGTTACAAACCTCTTCCTTTATGCTACAAACTGTGATTTTTAAATAAATACAAGCATTTTGGCTGACTAACTATAGCTGACAATTTTGGGAGTGAATTAAGTATTGTGAACGTAAATGACATAAATGTAGTTTTCTACTTGAAAATTCATCCAAGCTACACATTTGCAAATGCTATTTCTCAGACTGTAAGGAGACGCCTACTTTAAATCAAGCCGATTCTGTCCCCGTGACCCCTGTGAGCACATAAGAGGGTGTCAGAGGGTGGTGATGAAGCCGATACCAGTCTGAAATAAACATTAGGAGCCGGTGGAGATGGGAGGCCACACCTGCCAGAGTATTAGCATGATGTATGATTTGACTAGAGCGGCGACGCAGTACATTCTCCCTGAATGAATAGATTTGTTGAGTCTATTAATGACCTTCTATTCTAGACCTTTTTCTCTATTATCTGAACTGCCCGGCGCCATCCATAACATGGGCCGCTCCTATCTTATAAATCATTGTTCCAGGCCCATCTCTGCTCTATCATGACAATTAGGCTCAAAGCTTGGATTCGTGTTTGCTAAATCCAGATTAACATGTCCCACCTCTATATCTATAGAACATATGAAGAGGATTAATAGAGACAATGCGCTCCATTATATTTGAGACGGTCTTGTGACAGAGGGAATTAACATTAAGGAGACTCTAATCACAGCAGTTCATCCTAATGCACCAAGGTGACATTTTACAGTCGCACTAAAAATGGGACTTGTGAAGAGCAGCCACAAAGTGTTATATGCAATTCAATTAAAACCATATATCATAGCCACATTTTTATAGTAAGGATTCAATGTATGTAAATTCAATTATATAATTTTATGTCTGTTGAAAAGCTAAATCGCAAAAGAACAAAAAATATTGAGCGACTGCTTGTAAAATGTGTCGGTTGGCACTAACAGTACTTTTTTTTAACACATTTTATTCAACCCTTTTATTAATCATTTACCCTTGAGCAAGAACTTATTTAGCTCTTTGGCCCTATTTCAGTCATAGGTTTTTACCTACTAGTTTAGGATGTATAATATAACAGCCTTTGACCATGTTAAATTCTATAAATAAATAAAGCTTTAAAAAATCAGGTTTTGAGATCATTATGTAAATAGAGTTTCAAAGTAGTATTTAAATATACAACTAGTTGCTAGCTCTCATATAGACAGTACTCACATGCATGAATGTCAAGGCTTTAGAACAGCTTCTCTCAGAGAGCAAAGTGAAAATGGGGTGCACAGTCAATCCAAGCGCTGCTTTTGGCTCTTGCTTCAAGGGCTGCAATTGCTATAATACTTCTTTCTTAGATGCAGAGAGGGTGTACTCATTAACAAGAATAAAGTCGGGCACCTTTGCAAATGTATGTTATATTTATTGAATCCCTAATTCATTTGCGTTTTGAAAATGAATCAATTCACAATTTTTTATGCATTAATTTGAAGGGTTTTCATTTAATCATTTATTACAAATGTTAATTAGACTTTATTATTTACTAGCCCTCTCAACAGTATTAACCTTCCTCCTGGCACACCATATACTACAACTACAGCCTTGACTGGAGCTAACTTTAGGCTCTCGGGTCTCCGTGCACTTCTAAAGTAACTGTGCAACTTAGACCTCATTTGCAACCAGACTAGCCTATTGTAACAGCAAATAAAACAATATTGATTTGGGGCGAGTGGCAACCGGGGCTGTGCATCTTATTGATCCGGATCAAGCACTTATCACTCTCAGACCCGGAGTGTGCCAATGCTAAAGCACAGGTCTTAATTACGTCGGTGGCCTTTACATGATTCCGCACCTGATGATGCTCCGCTGAGTTTGACCTTCGCCGGGTGGATGCAAGGCCCCGCTATGTACAGGGATAAAATTTTACCGCTTCAATCATTTCCAAAGTAGTTCCAACCAAGGATTGTAGGTGGCGCGGGCTTGTTATTTCATATTTAACATCTCTCTGCGGTGTTGAATCTGCCGGTGCATCAATATCAGTGAGTAGCTCTGACCTCGTCCACAAAGTGACTGCTTTGTTAATGGGAGGTTACAGTGCTCCCAGCAGCCATATGTTGTGCTTTAGTGCTGCGGGGCAAGGCACTCAACTTTGACTTAATGACAGTAATGACAGTGGAAAGGTCAATTTAGTTTAATCACAACATGTGTGATGTTTTAGCGGATGGAAAAAGGTGACACAAGGAGAGGGACACCGTGGTCATGTGATTGCTTCCTGTCAAACAATGTCAAATGTAATCATTAGCTAGACTGTCTATTAAAACATCCATAAAGTTTTATTGAATTGACTTATTGTTGATTTACACAGACACAATAGGAAGACCAAGAGCAATGCTACACATTGATATTTGTGTCTTTGTTCCCTTCGTCATCAGTAGTATCTTTTCCCTAAAATAACAAACTTTTGCTACAGATGGTTCTTTTGCCATTCCATCTCTTAAGCATGACTAAGCACTACAGCAACAGAGTGACAATAGAGATGCATCATATCCTCAAATCCAACAACAATGGAGTGCTAAGAGTTTGCTTTGTAGCATGTTATTCTAAAAATCTAAAGTTAAAGAAAGCTACAAAGGGAGACTGCAAAGTTAAAAAGTAGGCCTCCTGCAGAGATTGGGAAGTAATTCAGCAGTGCAGGCCAAAGATGAGAGGATACAAGCCGCTAAAAGAACTCGCCAATATATGTAAAATGCGTGCAAATTTTTCTGGCCAGGCAAGGTCTTGGTCAACGGCAAATTAGCTAACTTCTATTTGGCTCCACAGAAAACCTTGTTAATGGTGTCTGGAACTTCCACACACAAATCATTGAAATGTAAAAGTAGACTGAACTTTGTGTTGATAAATACAGTCTCACTATGACAACGCTTGCTTTGTATAGACCATAGCCTGTATTTCCAGAAGTTTACATACCATGCTTCGGTGTCACGTAACCCATGGATCAGGCCTCAGCCTACTGTGGCTCCAGCATCAAAATGCCCTCAAGATGAACTGCCTGCAATGATAAAAAAAGTAAAATGCAATTACCTCCAACAGATATTTAACCATTACCATTGCAAAGCCAGTGTCGCTTAAAGGTAATAATGTGCACCTTCTGGAAAGGCCTTGGCGTGATCTGCCTTTGAGGAATAGGAGTGTAATTGTGATTCTCAGAAATGTCATGCTGTCTCAAAGACGTAGCGTATTATGAAAATAAAATAAAGGTTCACAAACTCATGAATATATTTACTTAGGCCTGCCAGGTCAACAAACTCTGATACAAGCATGAAGAAAACAAACAGACTGAGTGCATTTCCCCCGTAATGTGGAATACACTCACAATGTGGTGCTAATGCAGTATTATTACTATAGTACTGTAGAAGGAGAGACTCAGTATTGTGATGCACCACACGTTTTGATCAACAGAAGATTTGAGAAGCAGATTCCATAACAGCAGACATAGATTAGGGGGCTAAAAGGAGCATTCCCACTCAAGCTTCTGTCAATTGTTGAATCTCAGTACTAGGTCAGTCAATGGTTCCTGTGCCCTCTCATTTCTCCCTCTGCCTCCTCTCTCAGCAGTGATCTTCTCAGATCTTTGGAGGAGGGAGTAAAATCAATGGAGTAAAGTAATCACTTGGCGGAAGATACAGCAGAGGCCCGGGGCCCACCCAACTACCTGAGTTCCATTTCACGCCTCAGCAGCTGCAACACAAACACACGGCGCTCGCCTGTATTCTCATCTTAAACAACACGAGCAGCCAGTGCTCTGCTCCCAGATGACCTATCAGTCCCCAGAGGAAGCTCCCAGATTGCACTGCAGCACATGGTTCTGTCTACGCACAGCCCACTATTGATCTGCAGTCTTCCTCACAGAGCTCTGACAGCGCCGGCATCACCAGGTTTCCAAAATGCCAAGTGGCACAAACCTGCCCCAGAGCCAGTGACATCAATGGCAAATGTGTGTCAGGTTGAGTCCACATGGCCCTGTAATAATGCAGTGATTTTATGACAAAATGGTGCCTAATTAAGTAGACAAAATTTGAATTCTGCCATTCCTCGACATTTTCTGCGTTTCTGTGTAGCAACAACACTTGGCCAGCATTCAAACATTGGCCAGTGTCTAGACAATGCCACTGTACTGGTTCTTTTACCTTTGGTTCGTATGAGAGGAGAGTGGGCGGAGGGTCACAGTAGGAAGCAGGGCGAAGCAGCAACAAATGTAAAATGCAAATGTGTGTGTGTGTGTGTGTGTGTGTGTACTGTAGCTGCTGTTATAACAAAGGACCAAAGGGAGAGGTCAGCAGTGCCTCAGAAGGGTCACACCAAGGAGAGAGCTGAAGAGCAATGGCTCCAGCATTAAATACTAACTAGACACATTACTGCATGTCCTTAGGTCTTAGCGGCCATGTTGTTTATGTATGGGGTCAATACGGGCCAGTCTTTTTCGCTGGGGTTATCCGTTTTAAGCCGTTCTCACACAGCTTCTGTTGCTTTATTAGTTTGCATAGCAGCAAAGGAGAGAGAGCAGTGAACTCTTAAATATATGGTTGAAATATGAAATATGGCTAGCTTTTAAATACCCTTATTAGAAATGCTGTGTTTTCTCAGAGGAATAAAATAAATATTCAAAGTAGTGGGATGAAAAGAGCATTCAAAATAATAATGCAAATCCTCTAAGTTCTACTTAAATGATTTGTCCAAAACCGCCCCCAGTCAAAACCTACAGTTTTTTAAGGCTCGCAATAAGGAATGGCCTTAAAATACAGAGGCTGTTACTTTGCTGTAGCGACTCCTAAAATTTAATTGTGCTCAAAATGCATGTACATATGTGTTTGTTCTTGTAAATGTGTTGATACAACTATGACCTTTGACCTGCGTATGTGAAATAGTTCAAGTGAACATTTGCAGCAGATGGAAAAAACTCTCCTCAGGCATTTGTAATATTTCAGTGGGATTAAAGTCAAGTCTCCGTGACCCTGACTTTTGACCTCTGAATTTAAATTGTCTGAGTCAAAATATACAAAATTATGATGAATCATATGTTGTAGCCTCGGTTACAAATATCATGCTGTGCTATTTAAACTGCATGTAGAAAGTTGTCATGATATGTATTGTACCCGCGTGGAAAGGATATTGTGGAAATATGGAGAATGCTGCCTTTAGTGCAACCATTGTTGTGATATCTGATAGGTACCAGTACTTGTTCTGCCTTCTTGTGCTATGTAGTTATTACAAATATACTTTTGTGGTCATTTATAAGTATAAATATAACTAAGTCGCACCCTGGCCAAAACTAGAAAGAAAATACGGTATATAGGCCCAGATCGACCACACCAGAGAAGACCCAAGGTGTAGGCTGTGCAAAGGGGGCCCTGAGACAATCCCGCACATAACTGCAGTGTGCAAGATGCTGGCATGGACGGCATACATGGAGCGCCATAACCAGGAGCTGGCATAGTGTACAGAAACATCTGTGCAGAGTACGGGCTGGAGACCCCAAGGACAAGGTGGGAAACACCTCCAAAGGTGGTGGAGAATGACCGAGGTCTTCTGGGACTTCCAGATACAGACAGACAGAATGGTAATGGTGAACCAACCGGACATAGTGGTGGTTGACAAGGGTCAGAGGAAAGTGGTGGTGGACATTGCAGTACCATGGGACGGTAACATCCGGAAAAAGGAACATGAGAAACTAGAGAAATACCAAGGCCTCAGAGAGGAGCTGGAGAAGGCCTGGAGCGTGAAGGTATCGAAAAACATCAGACATCTCCATCCCAGGCCTCGACCCGAGCTCGAAGGGGGATAAATAGAGGCCGCCCGCGGAGGGTGATATATATATATATATATATATATATATATAATCACACAGCAGCAGACAGTTCATAATCTTGACTTCACTATAAGAAGGCATGCTAAACTATAAGTCTTTTCCTACCTTCCCTGTGTGTTTCCTTCTGACAGTTTATTGTTAAGCTCGTCCATTTATCGTGTACAAGCTGAGCCACTGCCTAATTGTTGCCATTTCTTTGAGCCGGCGGTGACCCTGACAGCTCTCTTCCTTGTTGCCACAGACTAATGCACATCTTGGTCAGCCTCAGTCAATTTAAGTAAGAGTTTGTTTTGCTTTGAAGATAGGTAGAGACCATTAAAGCTGACATATATCAAAGCGAGACACCATCTGCTGGGGATGTTTGTGTGAGCCTGCTTCCTTACTCTTACTCTGCTCTGGCAACACTGTCTCTGGAACAAAATATTTCCCCTCTGGTTATTTTAGCGAGTTAGAGTTGTTGCTAATCAGTGATTGTTTAGAGGAGTTTTCGGAGAATTGACAATGACAGGATTTTGGTGGAAAAAATGTAGTGAATAGTGTATATACCATTAGACCTTCAATTTATAAGATTTGCTATTCACAAAGAACATCTTAAACAAGTCTAGGAACTGTAACATTTGGGAAAGAGTGAAATATAAGAAATAAGAATCACTAACATTTCAGAACAAATTTGTAAAAGTCTAAACTCCAGGCACAGCAAGATTTGTCAATAAAGGATGGGATATTTTATTAATTGCAGAAGATTTTCCATCATCAAAATAATTGCAGCCTTTGCAATGTGATAATTGTTATTGATTCAATTGTCATCCGTGGAGTTCAATAAACACTGGGAGAGTTTGGGAGCAACCTGCCTTTAACTTCACAGAAACATGGTCAATGTCAAAATGCCAAAGTTCCCGGGACGGTGACAGTCCTGGGATGATTCCGAGCTAAACTTCTGCTCTTTTTGTTTCTCGGCGTATAGGCAGAGTGTTCCTTCGTGGCTCGAGGTCACCCTGATCTCTAATGCCTCTCCTCCTCCTCTCCCTCGTTCTTCCTCTCCTTGTCTGTGTTTTGGTGATGTTATCTTCTCACTCTCCTCCCACTCACTGCTGTTCCCTGGATGAGTGCTTCATTGTTTTTGTCCTTGCGCGGCTTTGCAGATTTGGGTGTACTGCCTGTGCGTGTAAAGAGGCCTCGCACTCAGTTTGACCTGTTCCATTTTACAACTGCAGAGGTCATGTCTGGGCTAATTACTCTATATGAAAAAGTGTACTCATCAGCAGCCAGTTTATGGGCTTTTTCATTAGTCTCTTCATTACGCAATTAAAAGCTGCGCTGCGTGTTTTTGTTACACACAGTCAAATGTGACGCATATGGCTACTGTGACAAATCAAGGGCACATTGGACACATTAGAGTTTATTTGACTGAAGTAATGTCATGGAGGTGATTATGATAGCAGGCGTGACCCTACTTATCCAGAAAATGGCTGACTACAATACCTGTGGACTAGAGTTAATACATGAGGTACAAGCTTATGCACATTGCACAGTAAATGATAAAAAATACAGGTGGACAAACACATTTGGGATGATATTGTGTATGGTTAAAACACTCTCAGCCTAATTTATGTATGATTGGGATAGAGATGCACATACCTTTACCTTTTAAATGTATCTTGTTCCTTATAAATATTATGATATTAACCTAACATCCAATATATTGCTTTGGATGGCATTTGATTAAAGTAAACTAAAGTTTTTTTCATATTAAATTACAAATTACTTTTAAATGTAACACTAAATTATGGTATTTTCTGACATGGCCAGCTCGAGGAAGGTCAAAGTATGTGCTATCAGGTCATCCATAGGGGGTTATAAACACTAATGTGGAATTGTTAAATTTGTTTTAGCGTTATTTTGTGGTTGCCATTTGAACATTTTTAGATTGAACAAGGGGCTAAAATGTTTGGAGGATCTATGGGATCTAACATTGGCCATCCTACAGGGGACTGGGCAAGTGTGAATGCACCTGTGACATGCAGTTTTGCCAGTCAATATATGAAGCAACTGGTTAAGTCTTGGTGCTTAGTGATTAAATACAAACTCCTCTCCAACTCTCAAAGCTGTTTTTTGTGTTACCAGTCTGGCAGGATGTTTATTTTGCCACTGGCCTCTATTAAATTCTTCATTCCTACCCTCCAGGCAAAAAGCAACTATCAGTTGAATTGCAGGAGTTTTCTTTGAAATGAAATTAAAGATATAGCATCTCATTTAAGTTTGGATGGACTGCTGTTTCAAGATGTAAATTTACATACAGAAGGCTTTACATTGTGCCATATTGTTTTTGACAACTGCCTTGTGCCTAATCAGTGTCTTTCCAGTTGTTGCTCGTTCCGTGACGCCGCCTGGCACCACATGCCGAGGTGCCTTCCATCTGTTTACCCAGTTTGCATAGCGCTTTATTTTCTGATTCTGATCATGCACGCTGGCAAGTTTCACACAAATCAAACACACCTTCAGATGTGGGTCCCTCCACAGGGGCCTGAGTGATCGACAAGGAAGACGCAGTGCCTCCCCCCAGACGGGCCTCCAAATTGATGCGCCCTTTTGGCTCTGGCAACGGTGACCTTAACAATGTGAAACGCTCACGTAGGAGGGCTCCAGCCACTGCCTCACCGCTGATCAATCTCACAGGCTACGTTGTGAACTCGGCTCCCCTTCTCATGATATGTGCTTGAATTGTTGTTCTGCGATGGCAAGTATTAGATGAAGCCAGTACAGTACAAGCAAAGTCTTGTGCATCTCTACATCATGTCACATGTGACAGCCGTGTAAGACGAGAGCTATTAGGAAGCATATAGTCCAAGGATTCAAACATGACAGACCCTGACAAGCTAAAAGTATCTGACAGAACGCAAAACATCAACAAACCCATGTCTTGACCTAACCCAGCTTTGCAATGCATTCCATGATTATTCCCATTGCCCCGGGAGTTCTCATTACGGATTTCGACCTTGAAGGTGTAGCACGCTGTTGACATCTTAAATAAAAAAGACCGGAATAGGCACAATGCACATGCGAGGGACGCTCTGATCGCATTGTCCGTGCTCGAAGACAAGACAACTGGAGCGGAAAAGCCAGTGAAAGTTCAGGAAGAAAAAATGAAATGTGATGAAGTGCTGCAAGGGTAAGATGTCTTTGGACTGACCCCCTCCCTCCCCCTTCTCTGCATCACCGAAAATAAAACCTCTTCCCAAACCAAATCCACCCAAACAGTGTGCGTGCTTCGTAACACACAATCCCTAAAGGCCATTACCTCAACCTGGCTCCCCTCTCTGACCCTGTCATCCTCATCTTTTCCCCTCGACTTATTACTCCCACTCGGCCGATCTCGCTCCTCCACCTGTTCTCTCACCCGCCCTCCCCCATCACCAGCACCACGACTCCCACCTTAGGTCGCTACTGTGTTCATGTCAAGGTAGGAAGCGCACTGCGTAATTCTCCCAGTGATACGGGGATGCTGACCTTTCGTTGCACCTTAAGGAAAGAGGGGGATTTTTTTTTCCCTTTGCCCGGCGTCACTTCTCATCGGTGCTGACGGATCCCGGTGCATTCTGGGACGCGAGATCTGGAATCAGAGATGTAGGATGGAGGGAAGAAGGAGGAGAGAACGTGGGAGGAGGAGAGGGGGCACGGGCTGTCAGAGCGCTGAGTGTCAGGCCTGACCCCCCCAGGTGGCCTAAAGGCAGACAGCAGACAGACCTGCTATTTGTTGCCTTAAACACCTCAGAGGGAGATGTCAGCGGCCATCACAGGCACACATCACCTGCCTGGACGGCTCATGCACTTTTATGAACATGCGCTGTACACTGACCGACCTCTAGTCAACATGGAAAAGCAATCACACTGTAAGAACCCAAATCATAATAGTTGAATGGCACTCCTTCTGACATACATTTGAAAAAATCTCTACCAGAATATTAAAATAGAAAAGACAACAAAAAAGTGGTCTGTAGGGATGAAAAAGAACTCATGTCTGAAAATCATAAACTGCATTACACCAAATTGTGCATTGTTTTTAGCGATGAATAGAAGTAGATATAAAGGTATCTAGCATGGATCTATTATATCTAGGCATTAGAGAAATAGTTTGCTGTCATGGGGAGGAAGGAAAGAGGGGGAAGCATGACAAGGCCTTGAGGAACAAATGTTGCTCGGTCATTTTCTTTTTTTGCAGATTGGAATGACAAATAAAATAACCTTGAACCTTGATTAACTAAACAATCACCGATGAAGCACCACGTGCACAGACGCCTGACTCCACTGTGAACTTTCCCTGATCAACGTAAGATGAATGTGGCCTTTACAAATGTAAAGGTATACACCCTCTGAAAAGAACATTTAAAAAAAAAACAAAGTCCTTAGAATTTAAATTGCATTCAAGATTCTGAATACATTTTGCCTTGACACTTAACACACTGCCTGTGAAATACGCTGATGGGAACACAAAGAACTGATAAGGTTTGTCTTGAAAACGATAAAAAGATGAGCTGTCTGTGAGCTTTTAATTATCAAAGCTTTCAGAAAATGCGAAAATACATCTCTACTCAAATCGCTGTTATTGTTTTAACAGGGGCAATTGAAAAGGGCATATGATTCATTGAATTAGTAATTTGCAATGGCAGAGTGAAGAAACATGGGGAGTGAGCAGGATTTTACCAACATACAAAAAGGACTTTCAGGCTCTAGTCATGTACGGATCAACTGCACTTTAAATGCAGTTTGTTCAAATTCCATTACAGATTGAATAGAAATGACAAAATACAGAAAATAATATCGGTGTGTGCATCCCCGAACTGTAAAGGAAAGTTAATTAGGGTTGGACTACTTTGACAGATCTGATTGCAGTGAAACGCACCCAGATGTATAGGCTGACAGCTCATGGCGGAGCTTCTGTTTATAGAATCTAATGTACACTTCCTTGACAGCCCGCTCCACCGTGGTTCTGCACCAAACATTGGGAGAAATGTCAAAGGATTGTCACAGCTGTTATATATTAGCTGTACATTGAATAACATGGCCTGTCATCTCGCTGTTAATTAGCATGCGGCTTTGAAGGAGCTGGAATGAGATCAAAATAAATGGGCCATGGTACCGATCTTTTGTTTGAAGCCTGACAGACAAAGATAGAGACTAAATTATACACACTACGTTTTCAGGCAAAAACACGCCTTTAATACGCAGCTTTGGGATTGCTTATGCATGTGTTTAATGCAAAGGTCAGCTGGATAGTCTTTCTCTGTGGAGTCTGCATGTTTTCCCCTGTGCTTAGCGCGTTTCCCCCAGGGTTATTCTACTTCCTCAAACCGTCCCCGCACATACATATATCAGAGCACTGGTGGCTCTAAATCGCCCATAGGGAATGAAAGTAGGTGCAAGTGGTTGCGTGTCAATGCGTGTCTCCCAAGTGCTGGCCCTGCAATTACCTGGCTATTGTCCTGGGGTTGTCGCACAATCTATGCAACTGAGACTCGACACGACAATGTTCAAACTGTAAATGTGGTAAAATGTGCGGATAAAGCTCTCGTTTTGTGGTGTTGTGGTGGTGTTTAGGTTGTGTTTACTGCACAAAATGTGAATTAACTGTAAAACTAACACACACATTTTAGACAATACAATACACAACGTTCTAATTTTGCCAAAACAATAGTTGGAATATTCATTGTAATATATATTTTGGTATATATTTCTCACTTCTATAAGACAAACATGAAAGGAACCATACTTATAAATGAGCTGAACTAAATGGAACAAAGCAAAATAGCACAGAAGGGAGGATACATGTTTAAAGAAAAATAACCTTGTTGCTTTACACCACAGACTAAAGCCACTTGCTTCCACTTGCCTTGTGTGGCTTTTGACAAATGTCCTTATTGGTCCTTGATTGAACACCTCTTTACCCTTAACAGTAAAGTGACACAAGATGCACTGCAGTAGAAAGTCCCCTGACTCGAAGGCCGATGGGGAAGTGATAGTGTGTGGCAGAAGTCATGATCCCGTTTTCTGTCCGCTCTTGTGACGCTGTGGTTCATAGCTCCCAGTCTGTGTGTGCTCTGTGGTCTACCATGAAGAAAAGGTGTTTGGTTTCACCGCAGCAAAACAATTTAATGGAAGAAAACACAAAACCAGAACATATGTACACGTAGGAAGCGGCCTATGAACATTATGGAAGATTTGTTGTATTGCATAACACTACGTAGACTACATTGCGTCATGTTAAAAAAGGTCAAATCTTTCTGAAAGTCACAAAAACATGAAGCCTATAAAATAGAACTAGGACGTTTTGATAAACTGTTTATTTTGATTAATTGAAAAGTTAAATGTATAATGAATTTTGATCATAATGCTACATTTGTCAGGTCGGTTCAACAACAATTTGAGTTTTTCTGAGGTCACCCACAACTCTACCGCTTTGCATATGGGAACTAGGTGTCAGATTCCTCACTGACACTGACACGTACTAATTATCACAAATACATGAAAATATTTCACTCTGAGGGCACTATTAATACGTATAGACTGTTTTTCACTTTATTGACTATTCAAACAAATTGAATTAAAACAAATATTAAGATACTAAAGTACATTGTCGCCAAATGTCCTCCCTGGACTTCTTTGTCAGGAATTCCTTGAATTTGCCCATCGTTCCAAATTAAGAAACACAATTATAGCAAAACCACACGTTGCCTACTTAATCCTTTTAAATGAGACCTTTAAAACACTTCATGGGATGTTTCAGTGCTTTATTGGTGCACGAACTATAGCTCTGTGATTTTGGTAAAAGATAATTGCACAATGGCCCATCCACTGTGCCACATGTGCTGGACACGTTTCTGTGCCTGTCCCGCTGCCCTGAAACCTTTCTGGGCATTTTAGTTCAGGTGTCTGTGGATTTAAATCTACAATTATTAGATCTACGTCATGCTGTTTCACGAGTTATATCAGAATCTTATTGTCACGTTTGCCCCTTTTGAAAACTTTGAACCATGAAATAAATCAAAATGCCAGTATAGAAATGTGACAAATATCAGTAAACATGTATTTGAGAACATGGACAGTAAAGAATACATCTCTTATTTTTCTCTATATCCACTTTCACTGTGAGCAACGAATGTTTCCAGGCTCACAGTGCTTACACTTGTTTCAAGCAGGGCAAAATAGTTTTAAAGCCCTTGTGCTATCTTCAGATGACCCACAGGCACCTGTAGTAGAACCCCTCCTCTCTCCCTCCACAGCATGAACATTGTGTGGGTTTATTTGTTTGTTTTATGTTTGTTTTTGTTGTTTTATTAAAAAATAAAATAGTTCAAAACAACGTGCATTATCTTTGTAAATATTGCAGGGGTTGAATTGTCTTGCTCTGAACAAATTATGCCTATGATGGCAGCGCTGGGCAATGTCCCACCAGGAAACACATAATTGTACAGTATAATTGGTACAGTCACTCTTTGATGGTCACTTTACTCAGATGCTCAACATGGTGCTTAAATTTCAGGTTATTCGTGATTATCACACCTGACCTATCATAAATGTTTTCCCTTGCTCAAGAAGGAACTATTATGACCTTCAAAGATGACCTGCTTGTCGGATAGATTGCTTAAAGACTGTTTGGAATAACATAAACACATAGTCTTGGATGTGTTAAATGTCATGCCCCAGGTGCTGGCCCAGTTACTTGCAGTAGCTAGTACGTAATTCCAACCTGTGACTGCTAAGGCTGGATGTGCACTGGAAAGAGTTATGAACTGTCATCTGCATATGCAGCTAGTATAACTTTAATGTGTTTGTGAAACAGTAAAATGATAATAAGAAGAGCACAAACAGGGGTGGGGCAATCACACCACCCTGAGGTACTCCAGATTGCACTGGTGGAGAGGAAGAGTTAGACATTTGAAATCTATTTCTCAAAAGGCATTGTTTGATTGTTGATTCAATTAGGGAAGAAAAGAAAAGAAGGCTTATATTGTTGATATTGTTTTTATTTGTACTGCTGAAATTGACTTTTCCACTGCACATGTTCAAATGTAATGACTTAAAATTGCACATAAAGATATTGAAATCATGACAATAAATCATTATTTTATGTGACAAGCCTTAACACTATGTATGACAGACATTCTATAATAATTCAATAATATAGGCCATGATATATTTGACTAATCAAACCGTTTTTGGTCAATGCGCACTGCAAACCTTTAAGAGTGATGAAAACACCTTCTTACCTCTTGATTGCTTATACTGATTTGAGAATAAATTAGATTAACCAATTCTCCCATGGGTCATACTATTCTTGCAGTATCCCGCAAACAAACGCTTTGCTTATTACTGCAAAGCTCTCTTTCAATGGCAGCTCTGGGTTGTAAAAAAACACCTTAATTTGATATCCTGTCTACTTCTTATGGCTTCAAAGGCCCTTCTCTGCCTAATTTATACACCCAGCCAGGAAAATAGATAATTGCTGACCAGAAAACAGGTCTATTGTGGTATCATATCAAAATAACACACACGCTTCATCTGAAGGGGCTACAAGCTCCTCACACTTGGTTCCAGATGGGAGGGACAGTTGTTCATGTCTGTTTCGGAGGAGGTGCTGGTTGTCACACTGCTAAAGACATTCCCGTGTGGAACAATAGTAATGTTCTTTTTATGAGGCATAGGGGGATTGTAGATGCTTAGGCACCCAGGGGAAACTGCTTTTTAATTATTATATTTATTCTTGACAATAGAGCCCACACAGGGACAGAAATGGGTCACAAATGGATTATCTTTTTGTGTTTGTGATTTTTGACACTGCTTTCGTTGTGTGCTATATATATAGATCTTATACGAACAATTTCAATGCTGAGCCTTTGATAAACAAATGGAGTGGCATAACATAGGATTAATAATTAGGGCAGCAGACAGTACTGGATCTTTACTTACATTGTAAGGAAGTAAAAAATGCTCAAATTCGTAATTTGATTGAAGTAAAATCACATTACTATTACTGATTCTTTTACGTATGACTACTATGACTGACACCACCACCATTGCCATCATTAATACACTTCTACCACTTTCTACCATTTAAATAACAGCATTGCTTTTTGCAATGACTAATTACAACTATTACCGCTACTTAAATGTGTTACTAGCACCTCTAATATCAGAGAATATTACCGACTATCGCTACTGTATTTTTTTAAATTATCAATACGTATTTTCCTCAAATCAACAGTACGTTAATTATATACATACAAATTGGCAATAATTCAATACGACAATAATAATAATAATAATGTATTGTAAAAAAAAACTAACTACTAAAAAACTAAACACTAAACAGTAGTTACAAAAGGAGCAGATCGAAGGTCATTATGTGGGCCTGCCCAGTGAACATTGGAACAGCTACATAAAAAAGTCAACCAAAGGTGAAGGTTAATCTAAAACTTAGTTGTATAAAAACAATACCTAAATAGCAACAGTTGACCTTTGAAGCCACAAGAGAAAATGAATGAAATATAGGTCATAATGTGTGGCGTGTTTGACAATGATAACATTGAGCAATGGGTAAGAGAGTGGACTTTTGAACTTGTGGGCAGATGTTTCAGTGTGTCTAGGTAGCATTTTGCAACCATAATATTCAAGAGTTGTAGTTCTAGTGTGTTTTTATTTGTTGTTATTTGCAACACTAAAACTGTAACTAACTTCTAAATTTGTCTCATCTAGTTGTTCACAAGATATGCAAATATGAATGCTTGGATGAAGATCGATTAAAAACAACGAAAAGCAATATTTCCTTGGTACATCTGTGTTTGGTGTTAGAGTTATGCATTTCCTTATAATACTTAATACGTATAAGCACCAGTACATTTAATAAAGTAAAAGTTCCTTTTACATTCTGCATTGTTGCCTCTGACACCGGGTTCATGTCTGTTCTGGAGGCAAAGCTCGCACGGAGCCGTGTAGATTGTTTTATTGTGACGCACTGACACACCTCGTCCTTTATCAATCCAGCAGCAGCATTTCCAGTGCTTTGTCATGCCGGGGTTATAACTCCCTTTATGGCTGCTGCCATCACACAGTGTGGTAATTAGCTTGGCCGTCGCCACACTGGTGGGAATGAAAAGGCATTTTGTGACCCCTGGGTCGGGTCAGGTCAAAGGTCATAATTGGGCCAATACTAAGACTGGAGTGTATGTGTAAAAGTATACACACAGCTCTGACAAATCTGTCAGCTCATTATATTTATTTGAGTTTACAGTGACACAATGGATTATGTAAAAGGCAGTAAACAGTAGCCTGAGCGCAGTCTGGCTGGCCTCTCCTCTTTGCTACAACACTAAGAGGTTGAAGGGTGAATGTGGCCCTGGGGACACACGCACTACATGTGATGGGCCAACTGAGAGTGACATTTAAGATAGAAATGACATCAAGTGTGGCACCGCTGTGCCCTGTGGCAAGTCACCACATGGAGCCACTGTCAGCTGATCTGACTGATCCTCCCTTTTCTGTAGATTCTCGACCACAGATAGCACACTCACACAGATCATCTTTCACATGTCAGCTCATGTCAAGTGACAGTCAACACGATCTGCCACCTTCCAGATGTGGAAGCCTCTTCTGCCTTTGGGGAGATTTGAACATTTGCCAGAAATTCCCACTGAAGGGTATTTTTAGGTGTTTTAAGTTTAACACGAGGCAATACATCGTTGCTAAAATCATCAGCATTCCATCAACATTGATGTTAAGATCAACAAACTAAGCTAACATAATTGAAATAAGCATACGGTATACATACCAGGAAGTTGGATTTGACACACATAAACCGTTAACATTAAAACTAATTTCTTTATGTATTATTCAGATGCCAGATTTGGGTTTGCTAACACTGACAAAGTCTGTTTATGATCATATGAAAGGCACACTCACTGTGTCACATTTTCATTTGTGCCCATGTGAATTACAGCAGTTGAGGCGAGAGGATGCATCACCTGGTAAGCTCTTGGTATCAGCAAACCACAAAAAACAATTATCTTATTCATACATGGTACAATGACCTTTGACCCTACATTCAAATGGTCAATTTTAGCAACCGTCAGCAAGCTGAAGTGAGCTATGAGAAATCGTTTTTTCCTGTTTGCTGTAAGCTTATCTAGAGGAGGTGCAATGTTTTATAAGAGATCTGTTTGGTGTCCCGCATAAGTCATCAGAACTACAACTCCCAAGGAGAATAGCGATCAGATAGGAAGGTCCGGCATCAAGGACAGGGAAGCCATTTAAAGGTGACATTTCAGTCAACGCAGCAGATGCCACCAATCTATCTTTCCTTGGCTTTACGTGCCACGCTCCCTCTATTCCCCTATCTCTCCTTTCCTCTGCTCTATCCCTCGCTTTTTATTCTGTCCTTTAAACTACTCTGTGCCCTTCTCTCCTTCTTACTTTCTCCCTCCCCTCTCCCAAACTCCCTCCCCCAGCCCCACTGCTGACGAGGCAAGAGGGTGGAAGTCCTGTAATAAAGGGAAGCGCTAATGAAAGGTCACCAGGGGTCAAGCTACTCACATACCTTTGCTGGACAAGGGCACAGGAGGTCGCTCACTCGGAGGGGACAAACTGTTTCACTTTTTGACTGGGAGGTGTCCGCTCCTCTGGAGGTCATCACAGAGGTTACAGGGTCATCGCCCTCAGGCTGATATTGTGCCTGTCCTGAGGTTAAAGGTCACCAGAGGAATGCTGGGTAAAAGGGAGGCAGGGCAAAGGGTTAAAGGTGCAGTTCCCGCCCACTTCGCAGATGATGTAAATGACCAACATTTCAGCCTAGTACCTATCCTAAAAGTGGAGGTCAGAATTGGCCTGCAGCAGTCTGTGGATGAAAGCCAAAGGTGTAACCGTGATTTAATATTATAATTACACACAAAGGGAGGATATAATGGGAATTGATGGATCATATTACATTCAGAATGTCACCAGAAGAATTATGCATTTTAATTAAACTTTTCAGGAATAACTGTTGCAGTGGTTAAAATTTATGCAAGTAATATAAGATCCCATGACAGCAATTCCTCCAAGGCCCACACTGTACCGCGCTGCATACTGTAAGTTATTACAAGGCTGATGAACGTCAACCCAGACAGACGCACATGGACTATTTAAACCAGGGCTTTTAAGGTGAGGCTTAAAATACAGGCTCTGCTAAATGTCTCCAACACCTGAGCATTGCTAATAAAAGAAGCTGGTAGCAGAGGCAAAGCTGTGAGATCTGATGACAGGTGAGAAAGGCTTATTTACAAGGAGCAGTTGGAGAGGCACTGCCATCTAGAGGAGAGGAGAGGATCAGCCAGAGGAGAGACTGAAAAAGGATCTTTCTACTTGAATCTCAAAGAACATCTATTCTCAGTGTTCATGCACATTGATGACTTAACCATGTCTTTTCTATCTCGTATTGAGTGGTGAGTCGACGTCCCCAACGATCATCAACACAAGCTATCCGTATCAATTAAATCTATAGTAGTTACAAAATAGTCCTCAAATTTCCAGCTGTACAGAAATAATGTGGCTTTGTTGAGTAACTCCACATTGTTAAAACATTTTTTCTTTTTACTTCTCGTTTTAATCACAGGGTCGTGCATTTGGGCCTGAAAGGTTGAACATGTTGGATGGACCATTACATTGAGGTTCAATCTTCTCTTTTTTTCTGTGAATTGTAACAGTTAAGTGGTGATTAGAATAAGTCAGAGTCTCTTACCAGACCAGAGTGGGCAGAGGCCGTGCTCTGGATCACAGCACACATGGAAAGTGCAAACCTAACCAAACCAACCAAACAAAAGGTCTGGCCCCTGGACTAGAGTGAAGCGACTGGGTCTGAATGGCAGAAGTTTGAGTCCCACTGCATTTGTAAATTAAACAAAAAGAAAAGAAAAGGGAAAAGGCTGTGATAATTAATCATGATAAAGTATACATTAATATACATAGCCTATAGGCTACATGAATAAATAATGATGACGTGAGCTCAAAAACAAACAAATTAAATTCACCTTTGATGGGGCTTTGAATATTATTCTCACCTGTGGTGTTGGGCCAATGAATAAGCAGCAAGCAAGTTTTTCATCATGTTTAATGTCACTTTTGGCAGACTTGGGACAGACTGACAGAAACATGGAGACTATTATGTACTGTGATTAAACAAACATGTTTAAGATTATAAATAGTGTTGAGAGTGTTCTTTCTTGGTACATGACACAAAATAATTTCATGTTTGACCCTCCAAGTCTTATTTTCAGCTATAATTGTCATAGATTTAATCCTACCCAAACTTGCTTAACAGCAGAAAATGTAACACAGATGGAGAGGAGCAGCCTACTTTTTGACAACTTGTGCAATTCTTTCTTTTGATGCGTGTTGTTTTGTCCTCATTTTCTGACCTAATTCTGCAGCATGGCCCTGATCACAACACCATGAAACGATCTTCTCTTTTCTGAATGAAAGACAAAACGACAGCTCTGCAGAAGGAGTGCAAAGAAGAGGTTTAACTGACAGACAGAAGAGATGTTATTATGAACTGAACTATTGTGGATGAAAAGGCAGCTTAAAGATTTGGAACATAAACTAAAAAAAACCAACAACATTTCCTTGTGTTTATAGATTTATAGGATCGTCAACGGAGCAGCATTAGTATTTCTATGAACAAGTTGTTTGAAATAGAATGAAACCGCTGTAAAGCTTGTGGCAACACCAGAGCTGTCTGCTTCTATCTGATGTTGGGGTTTATTACTTTTTCATTGCTCATGAATACAATTGTAATGCACCTGTCAAAGCCATGTTGTTCTCCCAACATGCTGAAAAATACATCAAATACCGATATCTGCAGCTTTGAAGGTGCAATAGCCTGGATGAATCACAAATTTAAAGGTTTAAGCCTTTTAAAAATAATTTTCTTTGGACATGTCACGATTATTCAGTTGATCGATGATGGTGATTATTTAGGTCACAATATAAAACTTACAAATTACGAACATGATTGTAATTGTGACAAATTTAGAAGCAAAATTGGAGTCCCTGATTTTCACGCCACAAAGAAGGAAGTTTGCATTTTACTATATGTTTAACTCGTCCCTTGCACTCACACGTCAGGCTCATGCATGGCTTTGGAACAGCTTTTTTCAGACGTGAAGTGACACTAGGGCGACCACCCAAGCACAGCCAATCAGAGCACAGCTTTCGACTCTTACTTCCAGGTTGACGAGAGAAAAACACTTTCTTTTCAGCTGCGGACAGTGGAATCCCCCCACACACACAAAATATACTACAATATATTCTTTAGGGGAAAACCAAAAATGTACTCATTAAAAAAGGGCATTCTAGCTTTAAGTAATTCTCAAATGAAATTGTTAGTCTAAAAAAGTAAACCTACAGTAAATGTAAAGTGCTTTTCTGTTGTACATTATCATTCAGAATGTTTTATTTCTTAAAGCGGGTCACAGACTTTAGGAATGGGAATGTGATATACAACAACTTAAAAGAATAGTGAAGATTTCCCTGATGTTTGATCAATGTTTGTGAATAATCGTTAAATCGTGACGTTCCTTCTCACAATAATTGCAACACTAAAATGTTATATTGCTACATCCCTAACCGACATTTCAAATGCATTAAGGGAAAAATAAATGACACTAAACGTGATAATATTGCTGAAATGGCCTGGCACCAAACCTGTGTCCCTGGTCCCTGGTCCCTGGTCCCTGGTCCCTGGTCCCTGGTCCCTGGTCCCTGGTCCCTGGTCCCTGGTCCCTGGTCCCTGGTCCCTGGTCCCTGGTCCCTGGTCCCTGGTCCCTGGTCCCTGGTCCCTGGTCCCTGGCACTGCTCTGTGACTCCTGACAAAGTGTCCCAGCAGCACTAAAAGGCAGGTCAAATGCAGAGGAGACATTTCCCTAAAGGATGATAAAACAAAGTGTCCCTTAACCTTACCTTTAATATTACAATGTGCTTACAACCAATAGAATATCCCAGTCCAATAGATAGTGAGTTCCCCGTCCCTTCTGATAACTTAATCTCTCTTCTGACATTACGGTAATCGTCGCAGACACAAGCCAAACAAAGGCTGTCTGTGCTTGTTTATTGTCTTGTTGTTGGGTGGCCGGGCTCTCCCTGTGGCCCCTGTTGGACGGCTCTGTGCTTCTATTGGATTACGTGAGGGATTTTGAAGTTGGGATTAGGCTGTAGGGCGGGCGGGCTGTGGAGCGGGCGGTAGGGCGGGCAGCATGGGGGCTGTGTGAGCTTTACCATGGCACAGACATGTGTGTGAAAGTGTGTTGTTTTGTCCTCTCCTCAGGCCACGCCGCTCAGCTCGTCTCCCCATCAAAGCCTTTGTCTTCCAGCACAGACTGTCAGACATGAACCTGTTTTGCTTCACACTGGTAAGAATTGTTTCTTTTTAATATATTTTGTGCTTTGCTTTTCTGCATTGGAAGTGCTTATTTACATTGTTTCAGAGTAGATTTCCATAGCCATAGTGCTCCAAATTTGTACTGAAGTATTACTCTAGTTCTGTTACTTTTTTCTAAACAGCATTGCCTGTATATACAACTATATATGAAGTCAATACCTTTTAGGCCCATGTACTATATGTAACTTTTACTTCTATCATCACTTTTACTAACGTTGGACCTAAATTTACTGCTAAAAATACTTTGCTGCTACTTATATGCCAACATCTAAACTGTGTTCTAATTCGACAGTAAATTTGTAACCATAATCACTACTACTCTAACATTTAATTATCTTTGTTTTAATGCAAATTGTCATTGACTTGGAATTCCATTAGTGATTGTCACATCAAGAGAGCGTATTTTTAGATTATAAAACGATCACAAGCTAAATTTGCACCTTTGATTCAAGTGTATCCTGACTTTTAATACTCCCTCCAGGCCAGATTTAGACTTAACACTTAGCTGAATCCTGATTTACACTAAGTTACACAAATGAAAATAGATGACACGGAAGCACTTGTCCTCAGACCTCAGACACCATCACAGATCGATGTTTCGACATGGAAAACTTCATTGCTCCACAAGGGAAATGACTTGGGCACACTTGAGCTCACACATTACAAAATAGTAATAATAAAGAGCAAAATGACTTATCTAAATGGGAAAAATGGCATGAGAAGAGATACTGCTGAAAGGAAAACTAAAATAATAATGTATTTGGAGAGCTGAAAACATGGAACACTGTGTAATATAATAGATGTCCCGGGGTTTACTGTAAGAGCTTAGGATATCTGTGTCAGAGTGTTTTGGTTGAGATGATTGAGCTTCTTGCCCTTTGTGCCAATCACGGACATAACCAACTGCAGCTACATCTTTGTCCGCAACTGATTCTGACGGTCAAACTCAACTGAAGCTGCTAGAATGCAGTTATTGGTATAGATGCCCTTCCTTTACTATATACCTGCGGTTGAGGCTAAAAAACAAACAGAATATTGATAATGAATTGTGATAAATCCACTAGTTTTGAGTTTTGTTCAGGTTTCTCTTCCCACTGCGTGCCAGTCTACAAGTGACTTCATGTTGACTGATGAGAACATTGGTATTTCATGTTTACTGTGGATACTTTTTTACTCTAACTTAACTACATTTGCGAGCAGGAATCTGTACCGGACTGAGAAGTAAAAGTACTTTCTGTATTGTTTGAGGGATTGTTTTTAGCACATTCAGGTTTTGAGTTCAAGTCCTGGCTTTGAGCAAATAAAAATATACATATACAACGTTCAGAAACACACAAATTCTGCTTTTTTATTACGATAACCACATTTCACCCTTTAATAATCTGCACAAAATACTTTTTAGATTTTAAATGTGTACTTTACTACTTTGACGTAAGCTGCTTTTTCTATGTGATGCTTTTATTTTTACACATTTACACATACTAGAGTAAATGCTTTTATCAATTATTTGTTACTCTTGCGTGAGTAATTTCTTGGAACACTACTTTGTACTTCTACTTGTGTAACATAATGTACTGAGGTAAATGTTTGGCTCCTCACCCCACCCGTGTGTCCCGTCCAGGAGGGCTCCACAGAAAGCATGTATGAGCCGTCCCACAGCCTCAAAGAGGAGCGGCCCATGTTCCAGTGCAGTCCTGCCGTGCTGCGGAGGAGGCCAGAGTGGGGAGGCTCCGATCCCTCCATCAACTGTGTACGTTCTGTTTATTCTAGCAAACGACGGACAGAATGTAGAATTGTGACAAACGTGTGCTCAAAAATATTCTTTTTTCTTTCAGAGCAAATCACAGAGCACAAAAATAAAAAGAAACCATGTCAAGTGCGTACAAATTATTATATACAGCATGTAAATCAATTCATTGTTTGGAATTTTATTTCAACTTACAATGAGATCAACTCTTGTGTGGTTTTACAGGTCATGCTTTGTAACATCAGCCTTGGACTGTGAAACAATTGGTAAGTCCACTCGCTTCCTCACTCGCTTCCTCACTCGCTTCCTCACTCGCTTCCTCACTCACTCACACTCACTGTCCCTCATTTAATTAGCTGCTCCACTGAAGGACAGCCTGTCACATGTGTTACACCCTCTTTACATATTACCATACTTGCAGATATTCACAGAGCATGTTGGATTTCATCTGCTGATAAAAAGGACCAAGCTCATCAAAAGAGAGTACCAAATAAAGGTATTGTACTGCTTGTACTTCATTCAGTCACTGTACTATACTCCGTGTAGAATTGTAGAGCGCTTGAATGAAGACATAAAATCTGTAAAGTGCAGAAAAGGTTTTCTTTAATAACATGATTTTCTTTCCTCTTCAAGACATGTGTAAAACATCAGGAGACACTGCAAAAACACCTGGAATGGACCATGAAAGCATAAAGACAGATCCTACTCTTCAGGTAAAAAAGTTAGTCAGTCTTGGGACAAAGAGAAGTTGTATTTGTCCTGTTTCACTGAATGTTTACTCTGTCTCCCATTGATGCATTCAGTTTGTGGCCAGAGCCAGAAAGTGAATGAGTTATGTCTGTAATCCTGTGCCCACATGGCCCTGTGTGGAGTACCTGTTGCACCTGCTGCACCTGCATGTGGACCTACATATGCACATGCAGGTGCACATGCGTGGGGGAAAAACACCAACTTATCTTCTATATTCTAATTCTTCTTACGTAACAACACGTGTACATTATAAGTAGAGACTCAGTGTGGTCGTATAGTGCTGCAGTAGGAGATTGGTGTTTATAAAATAATTCAGACATTACATTTATAATCCTCCTAGTTTTGCATTTGCCTCAATGTTTGCTTCTAAAATGAAATACACTGGTGTTTCTCATACTAAACAATATGTCGTAATCCTAACAGATTGTAGAGAAAGTGAGAGGTCAGCCGCATGTCAGCCAGATCTGATCCACTGTTCACTTTAATCTGGTTCTTTAATCTTTCCAGCCCTTTTGTATCTGCTCTCGAGGACACCTGGATTCAAACATGTTTTTAATGTTAGAACATGCCAGCTCTGACAGCAAAGATCACAAGAATTCTTCTCAGCTTCTTACAAAAACATACCCACAAGGGAAATGACATGGACAAGCTTTTGGTTCAAGCGGTGATATGACAATTTAATAATAAGTCTATATTGCCGACGTTTTTTCCAAAGATTCCTATATTCTCAGACTTTGACCACAAGCAAAGGGATGAGAAATGGCTTGTACTTTCTAATGCAAAACGAAACACGCTTAGCCTTGAATGTGTGCACGCTGCACATATTGTTCTTTATTGCAGGCCAGCAAAACTGCCGCTGACACAGCAGAATCAATAAAAGCAAGAAGTCTAAAGAAGTTACAGAATCTGATGCCAACTACGAAAGGAGGACAACAAAGAGCAAGTGGGAAAGAGAGGAGCGTGTCTGAGGATTATGGTGAGTGTATTTAGTCACTGTTCGTGCACACATTTTGAGCCCGTTTGTGCCCTTGTTTTATTTCTTTATTCATTTCTCTGTTCCTTTGTATTGTATTGATTGGACATTTTAATATCAGAACAGGCAGATCATTACTGCTATTTATTTGACTTATTCCAGAACAGAAAAGGAAGAATCTCAATTAAATAATGCATTATGTCACTTTTCTGGGGGAGGGTCGGCCACTTGTTTGTCTCCATGGAATTGTTATTGTTTTTTAAGACTGGGATTTAATCCCTCTATCGTTATGTAGACAAATAGTCCACATTAAGGTTAAGGTTAAGCTACACTTTGTTGTCCTCGTAGGGAAATTTGACCCAATCCTTCAGTGCCGCTGGGACATATCCTCAGCAGCAGTGCAGTGCCTGGGGGCCCATCTACAGATCTTTGTGCTAGGCTTGGTCAGGACGACTGTAGCTGGAGGATTTTATCTATGGTGCGGTTAAGACTGTTAATGTGTATAAATGTATCAAGGTTTGAGTAAAACATCTGTTACTGAATAAATACTGGATGGATAAGTTTTAGGGTGCACGGTGAAGGCAAAGGCGGTTAGCGCTCTTGCCTCCCAAGAAGGAGATCATGGGTTCGATTCCCGGACCAGACCAATATCACATGAGCTCTCTGGGTGGAGTCTGCATGTTCTCCCCGTGTTACCGTGGGTTCTCTCCGGGTTCTCTGGCTCCTCCCACCGTCCAAAGACATGCATGTGTTGGTCAAAATTGGTGACTCTAAATTGGCCCTAGTGAATGAATGTGAGAGTGACTGTCTGTAATGTCTATGTCTCTGTGTTGGTGACGAGTTGGCCACTGTCCAGGGTGTGCCCCGCCTAAGGCCCGAAGTCACTGGCATAGGCTCCAGTCGCCCGCGACCCCGAAAGGGAACAAGCGGTACAAAATGGGTGGATGGATGGATAAGTTTAATGTGATACTGTTTTATTCCAGGCAAAGCTAATTCACATTGGGAGGAAGCAGGTGGCTGACCAAAAAGTTACTTGACAAAATATTATAATTCATTGTAAAATACAATTATGATATGAGCATTACTTAATGACTATACATTTCACTTGGTTACTTATTGTGACTTTTTAGATCATTTGACAGACATCTATAACCCAGTTTTGACCTGCATCGGTCTGGGAAAGAGGGAAAAGAAGTCCTCAGTCCCTTCACCATCACCGCAGCAGTCTGACAGTCTATCACATGAACATTCAGAGGTGGAGACAGTCTGGAGCCCTTTGGAGAGCCCCTGTGAGCTGTGGAGACCCCCGCACCAGAGCTGTCCTGAGGCTGGGCACACGTCCAGACATGAGATGTGGGAGTGTGGCTCTCCCCTGTCTCTGTCTCGGACTGCGGCCTGGGATCGCTTTGAGAGCCTCATTCAAGAACTGGACAGCAAAGAACCAGACCCCGGGCTTCCTCACTTGGTCCGCTCCATCACTGACCTGGACTTCCACCAAGATGAGGTAAGAGTCTCCTGAATAACAACGAGAGATTTGGAATGTTTTCTTTGTTTGTCAATGTTTCAGAAAAATATTAAGCTGCGTGTTTCAGAGTAAGAATTGCGTCTATATGTGTTATGAACGTGAAATTGTATAAATGACAGTAAAATGGTCAAAGTCAAAGAACTTCTTAATTTAGGGTTCTGGATAACTGACAATTTCAAGTTGTTTCAAGTTGACAAACAAGTGGACCATGTTTGCTAATAGGTGCTAATAGGTGCTAATAGGTGTTAATAGGTGTCAATAGGTGTTACTCTATATTCTATGTATAACTCAGTCTTTCTCCTGTGAAGACTCTCTCTCTGGAGTCACTCATGCACTTCAATTAAGACTGTACAAGTGCTATACTTTGCCCCACTTTTAGTATGCATCACCTGTCTGGGTCTCACTCAACATTAAACAAGCCGACAGTTTAGAAAAGCTCCTGCTATTCCTACGCAATTCATTCAAGCTACCTTAAAAACATAGGAGACATTTCCCCTGTGCCATGGATAAAAGCTGCTGCATGGTTTAATGCCCCGAGCTCTTCTCTCATTTAGACCAATAACTAAACCTACTATTATTGAAACAAACACCAAAAGTCTCGATCAGCCCTGCATAATGCATCCTACAGCAGAACATTAGGCCGCTCACCCTAACCAAGCTTTTAAATCAGGTTCAAGAGCTACGGGATTGTTCCACCTTGGATATTTTAAGAACAAGCTTTTAAGGACAAATAAGACGATTTTTGACATGCTGTTTTAATAAGAAAAGCTACCAACAGTTATCATTGTGGATGTGCTAAAAAAAAAGTGCTATATTTTGTCTAAATATCTGCTGCCGATACAATTTGCTAATTGCAACAATACTTCCCAAATACCATAATAGCTATACTTGTTTTTGGAGTGAATGTTTGATGATAAAACGCTGTGATACATTTTTTATTCCCTTTGACTAGAAGCTTTTAATAAGAACGTCAAGAGCATCATCAAACAATCTCCGGGTGGTTCATGCATGTCCTCTACTCGCATCTGTCCTTCACATGAAATGGGACTAAATTATTTCTATGGAAATATGGAAATAAAGTCATAATACTCAAGACACAAAACGAGAAGTGGGAGATACATTGTATATATTATAATATTGACATTTGAAGCTATGAATAATTACAACCATGACTATATAGAGAGACTATAATAAAGAAAATATTAAAAACAGTCCACTCAACCAAGATGTTTTAGTACATTCCTGAAAGACTACAAAAATATGAAACATGTTACTTCATCTGTCTCATTTGCCTCACATTTATTATGGTTCAGGCTAAAACTTCCTATTGCCACAAAACCACGGTTGTGTTTTGTTTAGGACAGTTATAATATTGTTGCTTATCCATCCAGTGAGTGCGCCCCTCTCTAACAGTGTTGGGAATGAGCCAGCAGTGCGTGTAACAGCTGCTGTGAGAGGCGCGCAGAATGACCGCTAAACTAAAGTTAATGGCCAACCGCTAAGGAGAGCCTCATTGCTTTCATCCTGCCTCCACCATTTGGCCACTAACAGTTCATTATTCCCAAACAATAACAGAATATGCATCAACAAAATGGTGCAAATAAAGGAGACAGGAGCCGCACTGTGACAGCCAATAAAAAACAGAGCACCAGTTGTTACGCTAATTCAGGAAAAATGTTACAAATGGGAATAATAAACAAGGACTGGGGTCAATGGCGCAGAGTGGGCAGATAACGTGCCATCTGTCAGGAGAAAACACACATTTTAATCTGTCTTTGACCTAAACAGACGACCAGATTTGGCGCCTTTAGACAACAGTGGTCTTCGACAATGCAGAAGGATAATGGAAGGCGCTGCATGGTAAGAGGCGTGTCATAACTCTGCCAGTCTGTCATCCAGCTATCTACTTTCACTACACCAAAGATTTGTAAATGCCCTTTAGTCCACAGAACGTACAGTATATTGATTGCATAAAACTCCCAAACAAATATTCATCTTTATATAAACCTTTATGAAATCTAAATAATACGCTAATATATTACCACAAACATAAATGTGCAGATGAACAAGGTTTTATATGTTAGTAGAGTTGCAGAAGTGGTTTCAGTTGTGTAATAGTAATAGTAATAGTGAAATAGTGATAGCCACAGCAGAATGTTCAGTATTAGTAATAATAGTAGCACATTTTATTTTCTTTGACAGTTTTTCATTCATAATTTTCCCTCTTCTCCCGTTTCGCCAAAAAACAGATGAATCCAGTTCGAGGGTCAAACCTCACGTGTCTGAAGGAGGAGGCTGAGGTGAAGTCACAGAAAGACAGAAAGCAAATCAAGACAGATGATGCCAAATCCATCAATGTACGTACATAGAAACACAAACGAAGCATGATTGTCATAGTTTCAAATCAGACTTCTTCTTCAGAGTTTATCAGCTCACAGCTGCTGTCTCTCACAGAGATGACAGCCTCACACTTGTGCTGCCTTCAAAGGCATTGTATAGGGACTGTAAGGAAAGGCTTAGGTACATTACACTTGTCAGTGACAACATAAATGTAGCACTTAAATGTAATTCTCAACACTTTTCAAAAGTGTTGATAGCCAGACATGTCACTTTGAGAACTGTAATCTTGTTTTATCTTGGCTAAGCAGGGTCGGGCCTGGATAGTATTGGGATGGGAGACCCAGGTGCCACTGTGGGGCGGTGGGTTTTGTGCATACTATTATTGTGTCCTTAAGCAAGACACTTCACCCACCTTACCTATGAATGTGGTGCATGTGGTGTGAATTAATAATAAACAAAATTGTAAAGGCGCTTTGTGCTTCTGGAAAGTGACGTATAAGACTATTGTTGTAATATATTCATCAATAGTTATATATTCCCTGTTTCCTTCTTAGCAGTAATAATATTGTTGGAAGCCTACTATGATTAATCCTTTTAGAATTATTCAAATTTGACCTGACACATTTTTACAACCAAAATGGTTCATCTTTCACAGTTATCAACATGTGTAATCTTAGTCCATTTGTACATCCTCCGTACTCTACTTACTTAACTACAGTTCAACCCACTTTTCACTTACACGTCTCGCTTTTGCCCCACTTCCAAAACTATGTCAAACGCTCTCAGAAGCTCTCATGCTGCTACTGACAGAACAGAAAGACAAAAGAAAAGCACAGGTAGTTGGGGATTATGCTCTTGTTTCCACACTTCTAGGTCTTGGCTATAAAAAGCTAAGCAACTCTTGCAGGATTAAGTCTATTTCTTGTCACTGCACACCGTTGGGACCCTGAGCTCCTTGTCACATATGGAATCAAACAGCAGCAGACTATTGCCCTAAGTCAGCATTTTGGTTGGTTCATGCTAGCTTTTTTGTCTGCCCTGCAAGAAAAGTTGACCGGATTTTAGGGAAGTGGTGTCAGTGTTTTTGTAGATCGCAGAGCACAGAGTGGACATATACACCTAAAACATCTTTAATCATTGATGTTTATTATAAATATAAGTGGATAGGAAGAAGTCATACATGTTTTCAAATGTTTTCTATAAATTGCTGGATCAAAACCTCATCCTAATATTCTTTCCTTTGGCACAATAGGTCATTTGTGTGAACAATGCTAATTCAAGTCAAAATGTTCTTGTTTTGCAGGTGAAGCAGAATCTTCATGGGAGAGATCTTACCAAACGACACAGTAACTCCATGGAGAGCCTCTACAGCAGTGGGCAGAGCTCCTCCAGTAAGAATCCATTGACCTCTGACCCTAATGTACACTCTGCCTGTGATTGTGCGACTAGGATGGTTAGGCTCTTCTGTTACTCTTTTAACCGCGGCCGTCAGTGACAACCCCACTGGTCCCAGCACCAGGACAGTTCAGGCAGAGAGTTGAATTTGAATTATTCATTGTGGCTTTGACTTTACCCTGTTGTTCCTGTGGTTCTCAGGCGGAGTCACCAGCGGGTCAAACTGCTCCAGTAACAGGGCCAGTCTGAGGCTGGACGAGGAGCTGTCGTCCCCCAGAACCTTCTGTGGACGAGCCCGAGTGCATACGGAGTTTGTGCCAAGTCCATACGACACCGACTCACTCAGACTCAAGGTGACACACATCTGGGAATATGATAAATAACTGAAGATCATAGATATCATTAAGTATTCATTTATGTTATTCTCTAAATGTCAAGATTATAAATTGTTGTACTGTAATATGTATAATCTTGGTAATACATCATATCTATAATTTAAATTTTCTTGTCTGCCCTGCTCTCTCCACAATTTCATCCTATACTGTCCTATCTAATAAAGCATACAGGCCAAAAAACATGTCATTTAAAAAAATACACAAAATAATAAAATGTATGCGATTTACCGTAATTCATTTGCAGTTCATGGGCTGTTACGCTTTGCTTGTGCCGTATGGATTTATGAATCAATGTGCATTTGTGCATACATGAATAAAAAGCAACTTGTTTTCCCCTTTTTCAGGTAGGAGACGTGATCGACATCATATCCAAACCTGCGATGGGAACGTGGACAGGAATGCTCAACTACAAAACAGGTTACTTTAAATTTATCTACGTGGACGTATTAAAAGAAGAGCCCATAACCGGAGACAGCACATATGTTCATGACTTTCTTCAGCGCTTCGATTTAGAGGTAATGCATTTTCTTCTACGTCTACGCTCATCTTTCCGCAGGGTCACTAAGAATGTCTCCTTTTATCCCAGGAGTATTCGTCGACTTTGGTGTCGCACGGTTACAAGGCATTTGAAGACTTGGTGAGGCTGAGGGAGCGCGATCTGACCGAGCTGAAAGTGACAGATCCCAAACACAGGCGGCGTCTCCTCTTCGCCGTCAGCACACTCAGGCCTCTGCACCGTGAGTGATAGTGAACACGGGAAAGGGCACTCAAAGACGGCCTTATCACAGCACGCTTTACGGCACGATAAAGAA
Source organism: Eucyclogobius newberryi (assembly GCF_026437365.1). Lineage (NCBI taxonomy): Eukaryota > Metazoa > Chordata > Actinopteri > Gobiiformes > Gobiidae > Eucyclogobius > Eucyclogobius newberryi. Next base: position 21,843,553 of record NW_027315779.1, on the reverse strand, counting down.
TAAAGCAAATCGGAAATAATACACTTATTACTGAAGACATTACGCAGCGATAAGACTAGAACGCTGTTTAGTTTCCCACTAATCAAAGCGACTGGTCAACAGGATAAAAAGCGAAGAGCGTTTGCGTGAAACAGTGGGTGTGGGATGATGAGGGCTTTGGAGGTCGTGACAAAGAAGGATTATTTATATATGTTTGTTTTTCCTGTTTACAGCTGACAATCAGGAGGCTGCGGACGTTAAAAACTGCCCCAGGGACTCGGGCTGTGGGATGCTCAGTCCGGACAACGCCGCTGAACTCTACTCTCCGTCTGAATACACAGATCTGGTCACAGTCTGTTGAAATAGTGAAAATAAACTGGTTTTCATTCATTGTTGTGTACAGTTTGATACGAGGTGGCATGTGTAGGCTCGGTTGACTTGAAGCAATTGACAAAAATAAAGATTTTTTATATTTCAGTTGTTGTTACAGGGATTATTCGCATTTCTACACTATTTTGATAGGATAATTAGAGAATTCAAGGTGTTGTAACAGTTCAGAGCGCAACCAAATTGTTCCTTGTGTTTTTTCATGTCACACAAACACTTATTGTATGAAAGTACAATACGAAACAAGAAACAACAAAGCATCCAAAAAGTGGGAAACATCATTTATTTTTTGGAATTCTCGCCTATCAAAAAATTGTACAGAGCTCATTTTAAACTCTAAGTGACTTTTTGAAGCTACACATAACATGTCACTCCAGATGTACAAGATTAGGAAAAAGGCAACCATGTGAACAATACTACCTTAAAAGAATTATCAGGTGTTCAACAAGCATTCAATCTTGTGTCCAAAACGCTTGAATATGAATGTAAAAGAAAGAAATATTCATAATAATGCGTACACAATACTGCAGTTCATGCTCTTACAGGAAAATACACAGACCCCAAGTGTTTTTACAGAATGTTCCCTTAATGTACAGTAGTATTCAAATCAACTGTATATACACTTGAAAGCATTGGTCATTTTGGTAACAGTGTGAAGTAATCAAATACTTAAATCTGGACTCCAGGCAGACATTTCAAACAGTACATTTATACTGGCATTTTTATTTAATTTCAAAATAATGAAGAGTGAAGCAAATAGTTTGTCAGATTCTCGCGATCCACAGTGTCCAGAATAATCCTCCCAAAGTGTTGAGTTGAAGCAGTCATTTTACAAAAGTCCTCCTTGCGAGTAGGTTGCATACCCATTGTCAGGATAAAGGCAAATCTCCTCTGAACTGCTATGACCGTTACTGAGCTCTGGAAAAGACATACGACATTCCATATTTATCTTCATACAAAACTACTCAAAGATGTTATTACATTTCCTATGTGTGGTTTGTAAAAGGACTATCGTTGTACCTGAGAAGATGAGTTTCTCCTTCATTATGTTGAGCTCTCGGGTTGGTGGGCGCCCAACAGCATTCAGCACTATCTGCTCAGGGTTACAAGTCTGGATTCCACTAATCTTCCACCTGAATACAAGCAAGCACAACATACGTGAATAAAAAGAGTATTCCGTGAAGGAGGTAAACAGTCAGGATGAAAGGATCGAGAGCTTGGCCTTGAAGCGTCAGGCACAAAAGGCACAAAAGGCACAAAAGGCACAAAAGGCACAGGGAGCCGGACAGAAGAGGCAGGGAGGAAAGGCCAAGGCGGTGGCAGCAGCAGTTACCTGATCATATGATAGCTGACAGATGCCAGGGAGCAGTGCAGCAAGGTCACATGCAGATTAGGCACGCAGAAGAATAAGAAGAAGCAAAACAAAAACATCCACACAAGAGCGGCAAAAGACAGAAAAGAAGAATGAAGAGTTATAATTAGATTTGAAGGTGAAGCAGTTTGAACAAAGGGCAAACAAAGTGGTAATAAAATATTTGTACTGCAATGCAAGAATAATTGTATTCTATTTCCTTTTTGTAGACTTTAATTTTAACAGTTGGCACAGAATTCCTGAGATTAAACAATAAGCACAGAATGGTTGAGACAAACATTTAAATGTATGTGTGAATTATACATCTTTGACTTTGCTCATATCCTTGGACTTACTTCTGAAAGGAGAAAATCATAAGGACGACTGCGAGTGACAATAGATCTGAGGCGATCCAGATGAAGTAGTAAGCAGTCTGGCTCTGTAGGACATGAGATAGAAGAGTCAATTCCACCTGGCGCCACTGGAGGTCAGCGTCAGCACCGAGCATGTCTCCAGGCACCAACTAATGCAAAAAGCTGCCAGACAGCTGCTTTTTGGTCTCTTTGTGCCCTTGTCCAAAGCTGTGCTGCACGTCTCTGCCTCCGTCTCAGCGTGTTGTTATTCCCTTGTACCACGCTGAGCTGAAGGCTGCCCACAAGCTCCCGCCCCATTTCTCCAGTGTCCTTGCCCTCCAGTCTAGCGTGGGCCCCTCGTCAGTCTCTGTCCTCTCTCCTGCTGTCCCCTTGTCTCTCTGCGTGACCTTGCCTATGTGTATGTATGTGTGTGTGCGCTGGGAGCAGATGAGAGAGAGGAGGAGTGTTTACCATAAGCCAGATGGGGTAAGGCACCTTTCTGAGGACTTGGGGGGCATCAGAGGACACAGAAGGCACCCCACTACACCACAGTGTGGAGTAAAGCCAGGCCTCGTTCACTGGGTACACGGTCACGCTCATGTTGTTTGCCAGATATTCCCTAAGGAAGAGGAAAGGCACTAGTCATTGCTGACTAAAAATATGGCTTCCCTTTCAGCTCTTGGCACCTTTTGCTTCTCTGCCACATAACTCTACATCAAAACAGGCATTTTTACAGGCACAGTAAATACGGTCATTTCCACCGCTCATAAATCAGGCATGCACAGACTGGGAATCTTAAACGGAGTTGAGAAAAGTTTACATTGCTTTACTGACATTGTAACTTTGAGCCGTTGCCGGGCGTGCGCAGCCTGTCTGTCAGGGGGTCATTTGTCTTACTGTATGTCTTTGTGGTTGGCCTTGCTGTAGTGGAGGGTCAGGCTTGTAATTCCCCGCTGCCTCATTTCTTGCACTGACAGCTTCTCTTGTGTGGTCTGCTGAAAGCCCCGCACCCTCCCCCTGTCGCTGTCCGGGCTCCATGTCACCTGTCCCAAACACAAGGGACACATCACATGAGACAAGCTTTTGTGTTTTGCAAGTGTAAGTGGTATATTTATAGTAAGGTAATAGTGTATTCAGTAGGTCTTGTATAGTACACTAGTCAACAGGAATGCACATATTAATCCATTACTTACAAAACGTAAAACTTAAATGGTCATTATGCTTATGACTACACATTAAGGAAAATAAAAGTGATTATTGAAACTGTGTAAAAAAGGTGGAAAGTTATCAAAGTAGAAAGTATGGACATGATGGCGTATTAGAAGATGATAAAGTTGACATACAGTCCTCACCCGCTTGGTGGGGATGGCTGCCTTCTGCACAGCCCACAGACTGTCCATGAACCAGCTCCTGGCGCGGGGGTGTTGCGCGGGGGGCTTACGGATATTCAGCAGCGCAGAGGCATTTGCTCGGGCTGCAAGTCGCAGCATATCCACCAGACTGCACACCGTCTGGTTCTCGATTCTCACTCTGTCCTTAGACGTGAGGGAGGCTGCTGTCCAGAAGGGGTCACTCTAGAGCAGGAAACAGTGGCCTTAAGATATTTTAAACTGTCAATGAAACAGGAAGCAGTCTAATGGAAAAAATCTAAACTGTACATTTGACACATTCATTGAAGTTCCTATGGGAGGTTGAGTAATAATTCAATTTAGATTTGTGAATAGTCTTACCTCTAGGAACCATTTGCCAGCATTGAGAGTGCGTATCTCTGTCCAGTTGAAGAATGAAGCTTCTTCATATTGTCTGGATGGAAAGACCTTTCTTACATTTGTGGTTCGCCTCAAAGTGCGATCTCTCATGAGGAATGGGACTCCATCCATACTGTAAAGAAATAGTACATGTTTATTTGAAAGATGGGTTGTACTTGAATGTGAGATCTAGTTATTGATCTACGAGAAGTAACCTTTCTATGAGTCTTATACAAAAAGCCTAAACCAATGTAGCGTAGCGTAATTGTCAGACAGCTGCCCTCCTGACCTGATGGTGACGTCGGCCTGCAGGGAGGTGGCCCCTTGTTGCAGCGCTCTGTTAAAGGACAGCACGGTGTTCTCTGGAGCCAGCTACAGCACAAACACAAGGACGTTAGGCTATTAGTATTTAAGCTTATGACCACTGGATCGTAACAGTACAAACATATAGTAACTATTGTTATCAGTGTTGCAATGCTAAAACTATTCAGGAAAAGTACAAATGTGTCCTATTTTTGGTGGTTTTCTTCAGTATTGATTCTTGTTCAAACAAATTATTGAGTTTCAATAATAGTTTTAGTATCAATTAGTACCTGGCTACATATTATTTGACGAGCCTAATTGAGTCTTCATTTGAGACACACATTGCTATACATTTGTTCTTCATTTGATCACATGAAACAGTTTTTGTTTGCACAGCTGTGAAATGAAGCGCTGCAGACTGTCACATGCTCACTTGGTGGACAGGAAAGTTCCACCAATGTGTGTGTGTGTGTGTGTGTTCGTGTTTGTGTGTGTGTGTGTGTGTGTGTGTGTGTGTTCGTGTTTGTGTGTGTGTGTGTGTGTGTGTGTGTGTTTGTGTTTGTGTGTGTGTGTGTGTGTTTGTGTGTGTGTGTGTGTGTGTTTGTGTGTGTTTGTGTGTGTGTGTGTGTGTGTGTGTGTTTGTGTGTGTGTGTGTGTGTTTGTGTGTGTGTGTGTGTGTGTGTGATTTTTTTTCATGATCGATGCCAATACCAATGTTTTTGAATCTAGAGCAGCCGATGGCCCATATTTTAAAGCTGGCATAGAGGACATATTTGGACAATTTCCCCAAAATGATGATATGTAAAAACTTTAACTGAGTCAAGTTAATACATGGCACTGCTCTACATGATAAAAAGCCTGTCAGAGAACTGTCATCACATTTTGTGCAGTGCTACGTTCTTATAGGCTGAAGTTAATGCACCACTAAAGAGAACAAAGCCCCATGTATCTCCTTTAGTCAGGTTTTTTGACCCAAACTAGACGTTCTCCGTGCCCCCGTCTCATCCATGCATATTTCTGTTTTGTTTTACTCACCACACTTACATAACCCACATACCACCAGTTTATTTTATAGTTGATGAATGTGATTTTGAGCATGTTATTTCCAGTTTGGTATTTTAGGAGTTGGTCCCCCCCATTTGTTGTGGCATTTATCCAGTCAAAATGATTTGATCTAAACTCTAAATGTGTTTATGGAATAGGAATCCTACCGTCTGCATGGGATGCTACAGGCAATTTAGCCCAGTTTACATTTGGAAATATTAACTGGATCAGACAGGGGGGCTGGCCCAGCACCAACTCACCATGGGCGATCCCCGGCGGCCGATGATTTCTGGCCGAGCTTTGAGGCTGTGGCGGTCCATGACACAGGGGCAGGTAAACAAGAGCGGAGCCAAATACAGAGCAACCAGGATGACGAAGTACACTGTCAGAACTATCATCTGGAAGTCTGACAAACAAGTGAAACCAGTTGAGACTGTTGAAACCAACTGTGAAAATTGAATTGCAAAAACACAAAAAAACATACTGGATCTTTCTCTACGAACCACGTATCCAGCAACTAACCAGCCGACAGCGGTGACTGTTACCAAGGCGCCAATGTGTAGAAACGGCGCAGTGGCCTGAAAAGCAGACAAAAATGTGAGTTATTTCCATTATTACGGCATTTATCATTAGAGCTCAGATTTGTAGATATATTTGGCATATATTTTATGGCAGATGCCCTTCCTGAATCATTGAAGAAGAGTAAATCCTAGTAAATAATGCGGTGTTATGAGAAATAAAACTGACTATGACACCTTTTTTATGACTAACCTGCAAGGAAATAAATAGAATCTCCCACTCATCTCCCCAGATGTCGTCCACAGACACCACTCCAGAGATGGTGGTGGCTAATGTCGCTAACACGCCAATCTGTAATGAGAGAGGCACAAACGTTCATGATAATGTAGTGAAAGTTGGAACATACTCAATTTAAAGCTGCACTGTGTAACTTTTCTGGTGGAGGTACGCTGCCTGCTTGTCTACATGGAGCTACAGGCACCGTACTATCTACTGAAAAGTTGCACAGTGTGCCTTTAGTTAGATATTTTTTAAAAGCCAAAATACCTTGTGCACCCAAAAGAGGTTGAGTTGCTGACCGAGAGAAATGTGGAAGAGCGCCAAAATCTGAAATAGACCGGAGCAGACGTTAAATTAAACCAGTATTAAATAAAATATAGAACAACTCTCAAACTGGTTTATTTACCACTAAGAATGTAATGTAGCTGATGCCCACAGAGGTAGAGACCACAATGGGAATGGTCTCGTCTGTCCATTCTCCAGTGCGGTTGTATACTGACCTGTAATGTTTCAGTGCAAAGAATTATACATTATTTTATAACATGTGGAGAAATGATGATGTGACTATAATGTACCAATTGAAGTCATTGAAGTCATTTTGTGCCACAAACCAGAAGTAGGTCCAGAAGAGGAGGAGGAAGAAGGAGCAGCAAAGGATGCTGAACCAAAAACACTCCCACTGTAGACAAAGCACAAGAAAAGAAGTAAAACTAATTATTTTAGCATAAACATTTAGTACAAAGTGATGAGATATTACATTTAATAAAAAACAAATGGTTATTTGATATTGAGTAGACTATAAACGTTCTAAAACTATTCAGGAAAGTATGTCGGTGTAATCCCTCATTCGTCCAGGCATGTTCCATTGTAGAAAAAGCTTCAGTTGTAGTCATCTGGACTCAGTTTGAAAAAATAGACGTTTCGACTCTCATCCAAGAGTCATTGTCAATAAAAGAATTTAGATCGAGAACTCCGATATTAATACTGTTCTGTGGTAAGACCCACCCATTGGGAGGAGCCTTCCTGAAGTAGAAGGGCCTAAAACCTTGGATTTAGTTCGGGAACTCGAATCTGTAGCCAGGAAACTAGCAGACAACAGGAATCACTTGAGGTTCAATCTTAGATGCAGACAGAACAACATGATCCCGAAGAGCCTGCAGATCAAATCACCGGTCAGAGGACACAGAGCAGAGAAGATTTGGAGAAGGAGCCTTATGCAGATGCTCAGTGAAAGGATCCAGGAAAACAACGTCAGATTTGATAAATTGAAAGACAGAACAGGAACTTTACAGGAGAAATTAACCAGCATACTCCCTGAAGAAGCTTTCAAAAGAGTGCTGGATTTTACACAGACAGCACAAGAAGCACAGCACAAGAAGAGCAAGGAACGCCAAATCAAGAAGTTCAACATTCTTTTGAACAAAAAGAATGCAGGTGAGGTCGAGCTAGACATTAGGACTGAGACAGACAAATTAGCGACCAGCAAAAACAATTAGATTAAGAACCTATCAGATCGTGTTCTGACACAGGCAGAAAAGGAGGTGCTCTCTAAAGGTCTCAACTTTTCTGTCACCTCTAAACACATCCCTACAGAGGACTACATCACAGCCACTGAAACGGCAATTAGGAACAACAAAATGACTGAATCGGAGGCTACAGACCTGAGGTTACGTGTCACAGCGACCCTGAAGAGTGCCAAACCACCGCCTTCAAATATCACAGCTGAAGAGAGGAAAGCACTTTCAGCACTGGAAAAAGATCATAGCATCAACATCCTCCCAGCAGACAAGGGACGTTGCACTGTGATTCTCAACGCAGCTGATTACGAAGCCAAAGTCCACACCCTCCTCGAGGACACGACCACATACGAGCGCTTGAAAAGAGATCCGACCAGTGGCTACAAGAAGAAAGTGATAGACTGTTTACAAAGGCTGGAAAAAGAGGAAGCGATAGACCGGCCTCTGTATTACAGACTGTATCCTGGTGAAGCCATGCCTTGCATTTATGGCCTTCCAAAAATACACAAAAAGGAGGTTCCACTCAAACCCATAGTGTGCAGCACAGATTCCATCACTTACAATGTGGCCAAGCATTTAACAACTATATTGCTCCGCTTGTGGGGAATTCGGAACATCATGTGGAAAACACGCACAACTTTGTGGATAAAGTGAAACATCTCCAACTGGACCCAGATGACCTCATGGTTTCATATGATGTTGTGTCCCTGTTCACCTGCATCCCGACCTCTGAGGCAGTAGCAGCAGTGAGGATCAGACTGCAGGAAGACACCACCCTACAGGAAAGGACCAAACTGACACCTGAACACATATGTAAACTGTTGGACATCTGTCTGAACACCACTTACTTTCAATTCCGGGGACAATTTTACAGACAGATTCATGGCTGTGCCATGGGCTCGCCCGTCTCTCCCATAGTGGCCAACCTGTACATGGAGCACTTTGAGAAGAAGGCACTGTCCTCATTCTCAGGCATAGCCCCAAAACTGTGGCTTCGCTATGTCGATGATACTTTTGTAACAATCAAGAAACAAGAGCTGGAAACCTTCTCTGATCACATCAATGCTGTGGACCCACATATCAGGTTTACAAGAGAAGACGCTAAGGAGAATCGCTTGGCCTTTCTTGATTGTTCCACGATCAGAGGAGAGGACGGGAAACTCCAAATAGAGGTATATAGGAAACCTACACACACGGACCAGTATCTGCTCTTTGGTTCCAACCACCCACTACAGCACAAGCTGGGTGTGATCAGAACCTTACAACACAGAGCTCAAGGTGTGCCCACCAGCTCAGAGGGCAAGAAGAAAAAGGAAAAACATGTCCGAAATGCCCTCTCAGCCTGTGGTTACCCCGCTTGGGCTCTCAACAGAGTGAAGAGAACCAAGAAGCAGGACAAAAGGGAAACTGAACAGAGAAGGAAGGGTGTTTCTATCCCTTATGTGTCTGGCCTGTCGGAAAAACTGCAGAGAATTTTTAGACAACACGAAGTCCCTGTTTATTTTAAACCAGGAAACACTTTAAGACAAAAACTGGTTCACCCTAAGGACAAGTTGCCGACTCAAAAACAGAGCAATGTAGTTTATTCGATCCAATGCAGTGAAGAAAGCTGTAAAGAACGTTACATAGGTGAGACCAAACAGCCTCTACACAAGAGGCTTTATCAGCACAGAAGAAATACAAGTTCAGGACCTCAGAGCGCCGTGCATCTCCATCTTGAAGCCTCTAATCACTCGTTTGAAGACGGTGAGGTGAAGGTTTTAAGCAGGGAGAAAAGATGGTTTGAAAGAGGAGTCAAGGAAGCTATTTTTGTTAAAAAAAGAAAGACCTTCTTTAAACAGAAATGGAGGGCTTAGGTTTAATCTTCCTGTTATTTATAATGGGTTACTGAACCCCTGGAAAGGTAGAGGACCAGGACATTTAGATGCTAATCAGGTACTCAGGGTGGTTGAGCCAGGGTCTCACAAAGACAAAGAGGATTCTAATAGCCCATTAAGATTCTGAATAGGCTAGCTCGGTAGATACAAGGGGGGAGTTTCTGTTGAAACAAACAACTCCTTCTACTTCAGGAAGGCTCCGCCCAATGGGTGGGTCTTACCACAGAACAGTATTAATATCGGAGTTCTCGATCTAAATTCTTTTATTGACAATGACTCTTGGATGAGAGTCGAAACGTCTATTTTTTCAAACTGAGTCCAGATGACTACAACTGAAGCTTTTTCTACTATTCAGGAAAGTCATTTTTTGTAATTTAATGTAATTATTTTTGTTCAAATGAGTATCAAGGTTAGTTTAGCTTATTTTTTTTTATTTGAGCAATGTCAGTTGAAAGAGCTGTGAAATAGTTTCTATATTATACAGTTAGGATTTGTATGCTATCTAGGTGTTGCAGTGACTTTATGGATGGACAAGCACACTTGGGGTTCATTAATATTTGTGGATAACATTTGCTCACAAATTTGAAAAAACTCTCACGCAAAAGTGAGATTTGAACCCCTCCTCCACATGAAGGGCGATCGCCTATCTTCCTCCCATACCTGGAAGAGCAGCTGAATGGAGTAAATAGGCTCTGGTTCTAAAAGCTTGCTTCAGGTAGCGTAACATGAACAGGCCTCTGAACACGGCAACAAAATGAAAAGGGGAGGGAGAAGAAAAATCAAGCTTCCTGCAGTACTGCTCAGCGGCCTGTAGTGGGCACTAAAATACATTGTGACTTCCAGCCAAACTTCAGCAGCAGAAGTGAGGGGAAAACCGGCTAATTTGGATGTATTTTGGAGCAATTTAAATATAGCTGAGACACACGGTCATTTAAAATATTATTGGTCAATCACTGCTTACCTTGATTGCCCTGACCACTGAGGTCTTACCTTTGACAACGCAACATACTGCCAACAAAGACAATATAAAGAGTAGTCAAATTAAATAACATCAAATTTGTTCCTTCCAAAACATGTATTTAACTTTTATTAATAAAATCACAAAGATTTTAACACTTTCAAGCATTTCATGATCTCAATTATTTTTGTCAGAAGAATGAATAGTATAGAGTTATTAAAATGTTCGAGGAAGTCTTGCAGGTTGCAGCTCTTGTGAGTCAATGGCACTGAAGGACACTTCCCTTCAGTAGTTAACAGGATTAGCAGCTAACGCAAGTGAGAGAATGTGTTGAATATGATCACTCACTGGATCCTATTGAGCATTAATCATCTTTACAACACTGGGACTGGACAGATTATAGAATGGAAAGAGAACTAACGTAATCTGTTCATCAGTTAAAATCATTTTGTTTTTTTCCAGTGACGGAAGTGATTAAGTCGAACGCTTACACAGGTTGTCAACTGAGGTGAGAAGAGACGGTTGTGACAGGCCTGTTTTAATTAGTTTAGCTGATAAACACTGGTCAAACACTGAGGCTGAGCCAGAGTCACGTTATAGGCTTCATCTCCTGCACTGAAAAGAAACACTCAAACAAGATTATTTTGCTTTGTGTGCAACTGTGTGTATAGTTCAAATCGGAGTCTTAAGATTTGTCCTTTTGATACATATGGACCTGTGTGGAGGAACACAGAATTCAAACCTAGGACAGTCCATTTCAGGAGATGTGTGCTCTAACACATGGGCCATTGTGAAAAAAAGAAAAGAAGAAAAAACATACACACAGTTGTATATTCCCCATTGTGGGACAAATAAAGGCTTATCTTATCTTATACAAACTTTTTTGGTAGCCTACATTTTTTTGGGGAACTTTTTGCAACAATTACACGTTTTTCCTTGAGGCAGGCAGCAGAGTGGCAGTTTTTGTATTGTCATTAAAATCTTTGAAGCAAGTGAATTGATGAATGAAAATTCATGAAATACAGAGTATTATCCAGCAGGACTCTGAGCGGCTGCTTGCTCTGGTTCACAGCTGGGTGTCTGGCTCATCTCGCTCTGTTCACAGTAGCCAGGGCCTCAACAGAACACATCCAGACTTTAGGAAATCTGATGACTGGGTTTGTTTTGGAAACACGCTTTGTCATTTACAAGAACACCAATGATGTGCATTGTCATTGTTAAAACAGATTCATAAAATAACTGGAATGTCTAATATGTGTATACCAGACTTAAAAATACTAACTAATTTTACAATATTTTTGCAATAATATATTGAAATGCAATTTTACATGACAACCTCAAAATGGCCTGCAACTATAACAAGGCTTTCCTGAACAACAATACGTTGTGTTCATGTGGTGTCATAACATTCTACAATCTCTATTGTTTAACATGGAGCTGGTGCAGAATTTCTGTGGTTCCGCTGTCAGATTGCAGCTAAAATAATGATGAGGGTGTGTTTTCACCAACCCCTGATTAATATGACAGGTTTGTGGAGCCAATCCCAAACAAAGAATGAAATAATGACAAGGTTCAACATTTATTTTGAACATTTCCTTCAACCATCTGAGATTATGAACTCACCTATTCTCCAAACACAAGACAACCTACCAAAAACGAAACAATAATAATACAGGATGAGTCAGTGACAAAGCTTACCTTGGAGGTGTCGTCTTGGGAACGCTGGTAGCGTTTCCAACGGCAACCATAGATGCCAGTGATGAAGGACAAGAAGATCTGCTTCTCATAGACCTGCAAGGGTTGGTGTTTCACCATGCTCCTTTAGCCTCGCACTGCTGGTGTGTCAGCATCCCACACCGCACACCAAACCTGCACAGCACAACACAACCCGCTCAGTAACACACAGCACCACAACACAACCCGCTCAGTAACACACAGTAACACACAGTAATGCAGAGGCAGACCAGGTCACGGCGTGTAGTGGAGGTATTTTCACTAAACACGCAGGATCTGTTGACAGGCTTTGCACTTGTTTGGAGTGACAACAGACCCCAAAAGAAGTCAACAAAGTCCAATTGTGAGTCATGTCTGGGACGGACAATAATGATATGTTTCTATAGACTGCACAGTCAGTGGGACGTCAGCCTTTTCAGTGCAAGGCTTTGGGAACTTTTCATTATCTAAGCTACTGAGTCTAGAATAGGGCGGGGCAATAGGACAAACAATTCCATTTCCCCCCTCTTATTGATCAATCAATCAATCAATTAATCAATCTTTGATTTATTTGTTTATTCAGAATAAAAAACAAATTCCTCCAAAATATGAACTCTGCTCCAAACCTCAAACTAAGGACTGGCTGTAGACCTCTTAATTAATCAATCTTGATTGAAAATTTTATTATAGCATAGCCCCAGTTTATAAATGCAAAGATATGTACGAAGGCTGTTTTTATATTAACCTTGGCTCAGACCGGCCATGAGCTGGAGATTATGGTATTGCTTAGTTTAGTATACAATTAAATATACCTCCACAAATATCACTTTACATTTCATTAAAATGACTGTATTATTTCCACACACACTCACTGGACTCTCAGATATGGCCCGTTGCCCTGGTCCACCACACACAGAGCTGGAGGCTGAAAAGCCCCAGCTTCAATGACTTCCCTAAAATGTCACAGTGACACGCTTTCAAAACAACTGCTTTATTTCAGTGTTTTGAATGGCGTCTCATGCCCTGTTGTTTCTGCATCAGTCGTTCCATTATGTGTTATGCTATGTATATTAAACTTTTATGATCTTATAACCATGTTATAACAGTTTTCCCTCATCATTATCTTGAGCTGAGCAGTATTTCGATTAAAGGCTGGGTGTGGCCCCCTATCAGCGCCAACTCTTATGTCTCACACGTGCAGGGTTTAAAAAAGTCACCTAGTTTTTTTTCAACAATAAAAACATGTAGTTGAACATCTATTGCTTGAAATGGTGAAATGCCACTATCAGTTCTGCAGTTTTGAACTGGAAGTTAATGGACACATTCCTATTCAGCCGCTTTAGATCAATATTGCTGTTTACAATGAACAAAATGTAAAATAATAATCTACATGTTATACTGTAGCTACAAAACTAGTTATAAAAAAAGTATTATGTGTCTTCTCAAGTTAAACATAAACCTGAGATTTTAGATTTTTTTAAGATAAAGATCTTTTAACGCCATCTTTTGTGTGTTTTAATTAAAAAAAAACTTAATTAAATGGTCAAATCAGTAAAGGATCTGTTTCCAGGTAACTCTCTCTCCTGCTGTCTGGAGATAGAGGCAGAGCAGAACAGGAAAGAACAGCTTTCAGCATCTCAGTGGATCTGATAAGAATGTAATAAATATGCTTTCTAATTTTAGATGTAGGGCCTGTTCTGATTGTTGAGAAAGAGAGCCTGTAACTGCAGAGGAGGTAAAAGTATTCTACCTTCTGTTTTGTATAATGCGAGAACAAATAATTGAAGTTTGCCATTTCAGCACTTTATAAAATGTTTCTTTTACTTTCCCCCTCATTCTTGCATCTCTGACCACAAAGCTAGAGTATGCAGCACACAATTCTATCTTCTGTGATTTAAGTCATTCAAATCTCAATGTCAGTGTGAGTAAAGAAGCCCGTGCCTTGGCTCTTCTCGTGGATTGGCTTGAAATCTTTATAGCTTCGTCCTTGGCCTGTGAAGTACATTTTGGCAATGTTTTATTAAAAATCAGCAGAGAACGTTTTCCAGTATAATTCAGCAGCTGATCACGTAACCTTGGTGAGGGTAATTAAAGTAAATGGGAGTGATAAAGTATCTTGGTGAGGTGCCTCAATGAGAAGGATGCAGGCTGTGAGAGCAGGCTTACTGTAGGACACGGTCACAGAGTTTAACAGACTTGATCAAAACGATAAGATCTGGATTAGAGGAAAGAAAGAAACACTCCATGTTCTAGAATGTCACACACTATTTACAAGGACATTTCTGATATTCAGATATTTTGATGTTGGATCTAAAATATTCTAAAGCTAAATCAAAAACCTTGCAAAACCTGCATAAAAAGTGTTGGACTTAAAGACTTATTTGTTGTTCTATTGTTCCATTTCACACGTAGATCATTATTTAAGACTGTGTTCATTACAAAAAGGTGCACTATAGGAGCCCCGTTTAGCACAAGATGATTGGACAAGAGAGAACACAGACTCAGGTCAAAACGAAACGGCAAAAAGCAGATATGAACACAAAATAATTCCTTCCCAAATGCTGGCTTGAGCTAATGACAAAGCGCCGTGTTTCCAGTGATGATAACTTTATTTGTTGAGCCACGTGTAAACGAGCTAGTGCACTTTAAGATCAGCTGTTTCCTGTTTATTGATGCACAGGACTCCAGTACATTATGTATGTAACATTTAACATGATCTAAACCCAACACTTTTCAGAAAAAATACATGAAAAAAGTTGCATAGAGGTGAAGGAAATCGGGGAAAACGCCAAAAAAGTTGACAAAACCTGGAAGTTGCTCTAGCTTACTTACTCTAGCTTTAGCCATGTGCCACAGCGCCACAAATCTGGAATTACTAAATGTTTTTTTGTGAATTTCTGTGTGTTGTCGGGCTGCAGTGCCGGCCCGGCCTCTTCACAGCTGCATTTCAAAGGCGCGTCTATGTTGAAATAAAACAAAGATGAACCGAGTATCCAACACTGACAACGTTGGACTTTCTAAACCCTCTCGCATCTAATGTCCGCGCCCCGCAGGTTGAGACTCCCTGCTCTTAAACGTTCGTCTGTAAATAAAACCGTGGCCATAGTTGAGCTGCCCTGCTCTCCGAGGGGCTTTCACACGACCTCTTGTTCCTCTGGCTTATGGGATGTCTGTTATTACCTGAAGACCCAGCTCTGTCGCCACTTCTTTGCTCACATACACTTTGTAACCTGGGTAACCTAGTAACTGGCCCTTAAAGAGTGCAGGTGTCTCATTGTGCCAGTTCGAGTCGTGAGCTCATTGAATAATAAGACTAATCCAGCCAATTGTCTCCATGTCCGTGGGTGAAGCTCCTATTCTAAGCCCTGTATCTCGGTCACTGTCCCCACTTTCCAGGCTTGAATAGCTCTTTATTAAATGTGTATATGCATTAATAATAGCCACAATCTCTGAGAAGATTCAGCCCAAAATAGAGCTCGCATTAGTCCATTATCGAGGCACAGTGAGGGATAGGGGAGCAAGCGGGCTGGAAAGTTGCCCTTAATGCTGGGCTTAATCATCACGTCCCTCGGTCAAGTGCTTGTCTGAAGAGTCTGAAGAGCTGCACGCTATCGCTCAACCTGGCAACCTCAGACATGAAGATACAGATATGGCAATAACCGGACTCAAAGCTTGGGATGTCAACTTGAATAGGAGATATTTTTACCTTACATTTACTCATATCACATCATTATTCAGCATCTACATGAATAGAAGATTTCATTTGATTGTTTTGCCTCAACAAACATCAGACAGTTTAGTTATAATCCATTGATTAGATTAAAATATACCAATAGATTAAGCAAACACTGCACTGTATTGCACAAATGTGGCAATTGATTATATTAATTAAATTATAAAAAATGATGATTTGCAGATAAGCAAGAATAGCACAAAGAATTGGTTTGTTGAGGAATCAAATTATATGATGTATTTGCTGTGTGACTAATCACATCTTTATGTTTTACTCAGGTGCTTAGTACGGAGCTATAACGTAAATTGATCCTTATTTAACATTTTATCTAATTTAAACCACAATATTGATCTGGAATGGCTTAACAATAGAAACAGGTCCATTGACTTCCTGTTCAAATCTGCAGAACTGATAAGCTCCGCCTCTTCATAGTGACATTTCATGTAACAAAGTGAAGCCAACATGCGTCACTTGGAGTCCTAATGTTTCAAATAATCTCAACTAAGCACAGGTGTGTGGGCAGGGATAGGGGGTAGGTGAAAACAGAACTTTCTGAACAATACAGGATTATTCAAACATGTATAAATCAATAAAAATGTAACTTTGAGTATACTGATGATGAGGAAACACTGTCGTAACAAGGTTAAAAGCTCATGCATATTTTTGCATATGTCCTCTTTAATAGTATAGATCTAATTGTTTCAAATCGTCAAGGATAAGAGTGATGTTTTTTAATCAACAGATATACAGCCAGTGGTTCAGGGATGAGGATGGACACAGATATTAGGCTGTTTGGCCTATATAACAGAAAAATATCAAATGACATCAAATGGAAATTGCATGGATGTGGATTTTGTGTAAAGGTGGATTTCCATTGTAAACCTTGATAGTAGACCACATTATGCCTTATTATCACAAGCCATGAAATTATATAAATCATGTTTGTTGTTAAATTCATGCTACTACCAGGCCACTTAGACTAAATAAATGTGTATGGACTTAGCCGCGATCAGATGGCAGCAACAACATATTATAGCCAGTACTTATCATAAACTCATGAACACGTTTATGTCTAATGCTTATAGGATAATTAGCAGTTAATCGGATGAGGCGCAGACAAACACATACCTTAGCTCCACAAAAGACTTTATTCTTTGGGTCCCATCAGTTCACCTTCACTGGACGATGTCGTCAAGGCTTCTCACTCCGTCCCGGGACTTTCAGGAGAGAAATCCTGGGAGTTGTCAACAGCAGCCGCTCTCAGGCGCAAAACGACCGCCACCATGAGCGCACTTTTCACGCGGACGTCAGACATAGACCTGTTGAGACTTCTTTACGCAGGCGCACACGACAGTATAGATGTGTAGGGTTGAGTTGAGCAGGAGCAGAGAGACGCAGCTCTCAGAGGAGTTAAAATCACAGTAATCCCCCCCGACACCGTGTGGGCGGGGCGGGAAAGATGCGCACTGTAAAACACAATCTCAGAGTTATTTATGGACGAGTGACGGCGTGAAGCTGCGTGTGGATCTGTCACTGCTCAGGAGATCGGGTCAGATCATAGAATAGATCCATGGGTCAGATGTACAGCAGATAAACCAGCGGTTCCCAAGGAGGGGTCGGGGCCCGCAGGGGGGGGGTCACGGGGCACGATCAGGGGGGAGGGATGTGCGTTCTAAATTATGACACTGTGTTAATTCTCCTTTTTTATTCAACACAGTTTGTTTTGGTGAAGTTGGATCGGATAACACAAGATACTAAATAAAATACAAATAAACCTGATTTTGATTGGTTGTTTTGGGGTCCTGAGCTGAAAACCCCTGATTTAATCAATGAGATCCACAGTTTACAGCCAAGGCCTTCATACTCGCTTAAGGCCAATTGTTTCAGGATTTACATTTTACATATAACAGCATTCTACCTACTGCATTAAACAATCATTATTTCAAGGAGCCCAATTATCCTTCTGGAGTTTCAGTACATTTTAGGCCTATAAATTAATATGAAATATGAACTGTAATGTTTCTTTTAGGGCAAAACACAACAGACAAAACATTGTCCAATCTGCAACTAAAGATCTAATATTATTTTATTTATTTTTATTTTATTTATTTTTTTACTTAAATCAATAAGGTGAAATCTTTATGCCCATTTTCAGTAAGATCTACTTTATAAACAAGATATCTATAATCCCCTCTGTAATGGAGCAAATAATTCAAACCATTTAACAGACCTATATTATAGTACAAAGTTACAAAGTACACATAAAATGCCTTATTTATTTATTTATAAGGTATGAAAACATTACGCAATGAAACACTTGTAATACATGTTTTTAAACCACATAAGTAATTGATATTTCTAAATGTAAGATTTTCCCATGAACCCAAATGCCATTTTAGTTCAATCCACCTTCTGCTTTAGGTGTGAATGTCACCATGAGAAGACCAGACTTGGTTTCATTAAAGCCCCCAGTGGGAGGGCTGCAGTTGCCGGGTAAAGCAGGCATCCCTTCGAGATCTTAGGGTTTCTTGGAATGTACAAAGAAAAAGCCACAATGAGGAGGTGTTTAAACAATCCCTGAATGTTTTTTTAAAAGACAAATAGAAAAGTGTGGAAACAGTGCCTGAAAGCAGCATTTTCCCATCTGAAAATTGTGTCTAATAGTTTTATATCTAAACTAGTTAAACAATAATGGCATTAATAATGGTAGCTATTGTTAAATGGGGCAAAAATACCATATGAAAATTCACAATAAAATAATACTCAGACAAACTTTATTGATCCACAAGGGAAACTGTTCAATACATTTCACATTCACACATCTAAGCATCTCACTAAAACAGTTTTCTCATGTGTTGCAAATGTGTGCTCCATCTTTGCCTGTGCCACACCTGGTGACGAGGAGCAGTGTCTTGTAGGAGATCTATTCCAGGCCCAGCAGCAGATTAGCCCTGGGCCCTTACGTCAGAACCCTTTAATCCCAAACAATTCACTAGTACTTATGAAACACCAACAACCAGTCCTCAGTGGGTCCTGCCTTTACTCCAGTGGTTACTGACGACCCCAACATCAAACTCCCATGTCAAACTACTGTCTGAAGACAAATGACAAAATTACTGTCAGATTTTAGTAGATGCAAGTAGTTTGGATCACTTTTTTAAAGACTCTTTGGTGGCTCACACGAGCTCTGGGGACACCAAGTGGCCCCTAAAGATCCTAGCCCAGTTTTATTTGAGAGCGTCTTTGTCTGTGGTCTGTTCATTCTGCATCTCTCTGTTGACCTCTGGTGGTCACAAAAAGAACAGGACAAATCTTTAACTTTAGTATAAAATATAAACAATACACACAAATATGTTCTAGGGTAATACAAAACATATATTTTCAAAGAACAAACCATTGTACTGGCTGAATATATGATAATGATAAATAATATGTAAATACTATGCAAAAACGAGTAGTTTTTTTCCAGAAAACAATGATCCTTTTGCATCTGATTATTTTTGACACTCACTGCAGTAGTGCAAGACTTTGGAGCACATACATCCGGTGCATCCACATTCAAACCCACACACACCCACACAGAAGAGGACACATGGGACACCAGGATACGGACAGAAACAATAACCACAATGTTTACTTACAGAATGGTTTTAAGGCTGAGCATGTGCTGTGAATCTATAAACACTGCTGCTGCAAAAGCACATTATACATAACAAGAAAACATGCCTGAATGAAAGTAACATTTTGCCATTAAAACTGGATAACTAATCTTCCGCTTCTGGGTTTGAATGTACTTGTCACAAGTGGCAGGTACAAGTACATTAGAAACTGCACAACCAGACTGAAAAGTATCCTGTGCATTTGCCTACAACGTCATATTGTGCTGTATTTATATAATTTGCATAACTTCTATTACAAACATATGATGACATAAAATATGACCTGCTCATAAAGTGGTCTTCTATTCAGGCTTTAGGACCAAGAGGGGCAGGATTCTCCCCCCACTTCCCACTGATGCATACTCTGGGCGGGACTGCAGGAAACTGAATTCCTTTCCCCAGATTTTCCTGCTTTTAAGTCCCAGCATGAAAACTAGTGCCACTTCTACTACTGACACTTTCTAACATTTGCACTTTCTAACTTTTTTCAAGAATCACTGCAAGGACAACTGCTGGACTTGTTGGCCGCAGCTATTAAGGTAAAATAAACAGTGGTACTATGGGGGAAGGGAATTGCCCTGGGAAATGTTTAGGCATGTAAAAAGAGGCCACTGTGTCAGATCAGGAGATATGGGATTCCACTGTGATGGGAACAAAAGACCTAAAGTTTCCAGGAGCTTGTAGGAAAAGACAAAAGGCACAAATCTTTTGTACGTTGATGATGCAAACTTTTTCATTCATTGCAGTCATACTTTTTGTATCATTATTGTGTGGCCACAAGTGAACGCACCCTTGTGACAGTAATGCAAGGGTGAATCAGAGATCTGCACATGCAAGGGCATCTGACACAACTGTAAGAGTCATATTAAAAAGCAAAGCCCTGCAGACTCGGGACGGCCATCTTATTTTAAACTACTATTCCTGACTAAATGTAATATCTGGTATGAACAGACTTGATATCATTTGCTATTTCTGAAACTTGTGACCTCAACTGCACAATGTCTGGAGGTGTAGGATCCCCATGACGAGACAGAGGAGAAGCACCAATCAC
Source organism: Eucyclogobius newberryi (assembly GCF_026437365.1). Classification (NCBI taxonomy): domain Eukaryota; kingdom Metazoa; phylum Chordata; class Actinopteri; order Gobiiformes; family Gobiidae; genus Eucyclogobius; species Eucyclogobius newberryi. Next base: position 21,823,082 of record NW_027315779.1, on the reverse strand, counting down.
CTTTGGAAAGCACTACTTGTGTGATAAAGATCCCTTTTGCACTCTGAGGACATGAGATGAATCTGTAAAACGAGCTAATGCTGTGGCTTACAAACATGCAGCTGCCTACGTGGCTGTTATGGTTATGTAAGACCTGGACCAAAGCAACATTTAAGAAATAGATCTTTAGATACTGTAGAAAAACTGTAATACAAAGAATACAATATGGTAGCACTTTCCTGTATAGCATGGTAATAGCATGGTAATAGCATGGTAATAACATGGTAATAGAATAAAAATGGCATCGTAAATAAAGCATCTGTCTGTCATTCTACTGTATTTTATGACAAAACATGGTTAGTAATTTGGTATTTAAGTAATTATGTGGAAACAGGGCTGCAAAATGTATTTATCCTTTGTTACCATCTTATCATCCTATTACCAGGATATTACTATGTTATGAAGATCAACCAAAGCACTTTCTCTTCATTTTTTGGGAATTCAAGCTAATTTGTTGTATTATTTCTATTAATTAAAAATGTCCTTTGTTTTAGGATTCAAGATGTGGTTGACGAAGGTGGTAACCCTTGCACTGATCATAAACGCTGCCTCCGCTGCTGCCCCGAAAGCCTCTGCACCGGCCAAGAAGGTCCTCAGTACCCATGCCACCATCCTGGCAGACAATAGTGGCAACCTGGGCTTCACGCTCTATAAGCACATGGCTAAAGCAAAGAATGAGGAAAATATTGCCATCTCTCCTGTTGTAGTCGCTTCGTCTTTAGGGCTGATAGCTTTAGGGGGGAAAGCGTCCACAGCATCCCAGGTCAAGACAATTCTAAAGGCAGCTAAAGTGAAAGACGACCAACTGCACTCCGCCCTCTCTGAACTGCTGACAGAAGTTAGCGACCCCACAACGCGCAATGTCACCTGGAAGATCAACAACCGCCTCTACGGGCCCAGCTCTGTCAGCTTTGTGGACAACTTTGTCAAGAACAGCAAGAAGCACTACAACTGTGACCAATCCAAGATCAGCTTTAAAGACAAGAAGAGTGCACTCAACTCTATCAATGAGTGGGCAGCAAAGTCGACGGATGGCAAGCTCCCGGAGGTCATGAAAGAAGTGGAGAACACCGACGGGGCCATGATTGTAAACGCCATGTTCTTTAAACGTGAGAATAACCACTATGATTGTGTTTTGTGCTTGTACTTGTTTGAGCTGGAACGGTCATGTCGCTTGTTGTCACAGCTCACTGGGATCAGCAGTTTCATCACCAAATGGTGGACAACCGAGGCTTCATGGTCCCTCAAGGCTACACTGTCTCTGTCCAGATGATGCATCGCACAGGTATTTCCACCAGGACAAGTGCAGAATGTATCCCTGTGTTATCACTGTGTCTAACTTAGTCGACACCCACATTTTTGATGCTAGATTAGATACAAGTTTGTCTGTTGCGATGTCTGTTTGTCTGTGTAAAAGGCTGAGGCATAATGTGTGTCCAGCCCAGACAGAATGGATCTTCTCTCACTAGAGTTAGATATAGACAGATCTGCAGCCGGTAGACAAGAGAGTATTAGTTGATTTTGTTTAATTTTTTTCCGATTTTAATATTATTTTCACATTTTAGTTACTTTCAACTCTTATGTATTTGTTTTTCTTATTACTGGCGCCCAACTTTATCTCATACTAGATGAAGCATTGTGATAAAAATGTATTATCTGATCCATGCAGCAATGTCTCTTGTCTTGTGTATGTTTTTGATGATATAAGGCAAGACACTCCTGGCTAATAACGATTTTTTTTCCCTATTTTGCTCTCTTAATATATGTACTTTGACAGAAACAACATTGTCCAATCTACACCATATTTTTTTATTTGTTTAATCTAATCAACTTGCACCCATCGATTTATAAGGGACTTTGTAACTTCAATGTATTTATCTCCTATAGGCTATAAACATCATTATTAATTAGTTCTTACATACACAAAACCTTACAGTCTGGTACGGAACAAGATTTTGACTGATTTTACACAAGGATTTGACATATTTGATATCTATATGTTTTTTATTGAATTTTTACGCCAACTTTTAAGAGCTCATTTACTCACATGTTAAATAGAACATCCAAACTGTGACTTGTTTTTAGGACAAAACGAAGCAAGAAATATAAACCTGGCTCCATTAAGTTTTCAGAGTCATATGTTCCAAGTAGATGCAATTTACTTTCACATCACATTATATTCATGTTCCTATGTTTCATAACACACTAATATTGAATTGAATTTGTCACAGGTTTTTACGGCTACTTGAGTGACACCACTAATAAGTTGTCAGTCCTGAGCATGCCCTTGTCCCAGAAGAAGTCCAGTATGTTGTTCATCATGCCTCACCACGTGGAGCCCCTGGACCGACTGGAGAAGATGTTGACGAAGAAGCAGCTGGACACGTGGCTGGGCAAACTCAAGGAGACTGCGGTGGCTGTGTCTCTGCCCAAGGTCAGCATGGAAGTCAGCCACAACCTCCAGGTAAGAACAACCTGCTGAAACAATACATAAGACTTTATTTTGACCGGCTGCTTTTTGGTAGAAGGGCCCATGTTTTATTCAATGACACGGCCAAACGAATCACAGAACATTCTAACACTCTTTCTGTGTGTTTGTAGAAATACCTGGAGGAACTGGGCTTGACAGAAGCAGTGGATAAATCTAAAGCCGACTTCTCCAATATGTCTGGGAAGAAGGACCTGTACCTGTCCAGTGTGCTCCACGCCTCAGCCCTGGAGTGGGACACAGAGGGGAATGAGATGGACACCTCCATCTACGCGTCCGACAAACTCAGAAACCCTAAACTTTTCTACGCCGACCATCCTTTTATCTTCTTAGTCAAGGACCAGAAAACCAACAGCATTCTGTTCATAGGCCGGATGCTGAGGCCCAAAGGTGAGAAAGTGAGGGACGAGTTGTAACCACTGAATTGTTAAATGGGTTTGTTAAATTAAGAAACAGTGTAAGTAGATGTAGCATGACTGAAACAAAGCCTTCTTAAGACTGCTGTTGTATTTTATTAATGCTATTTTCACAACACTTCTCAGGATGTAATGATGAAAGAAAGTTTATGAAAAATGTAATGCAAAATCGATGCCTTTTTGATACAGTCCTAAAGCACCACTCTTTTCTATTGATGTTTCTGAATTTATTGTCAAATAAAACACCAGTCTGTGTAGTCTGTATCTATTTCTTCAGCAACATCCTCATGGTTTTACGCAGCAGTCGTCTTAAGTCAGAGGTGTCCAAAATATACTGGGGCCCAAATGCGACCATCAGGCCTCCATGGGCCTCAAGTGATCATAGTACTAGGATTTGAATAATTCTACCACTGTAAAAGTAATAAATGATCTTACATTGCATAACACCTTTAGGAGCAAGAACAAACATCTTGCTTCTTATGAAGTTTGAAAAGGCCTAAGGTTTGATCAGTGGCTCTGTCAAAGCTGTAATATGAATCACTGCATTAAATGTCACTCTTTGATCTGAGGCCCTTGGTGGTTTGGAGGCCCCTCTCATAAGTATTTAGACTGGACCAGAACATGTGTTACCTTGTGTTCTTCAATCAGCAATATGCAGGTCTCTACTTAAGTGTTTCATTTAACCAAACTGTTTTGCACACACATTATCATGACTGCTCTAGTCTAATGCCTTAAATGAAAACTGGTTTGAAAAACAAACAAACATTAGAATAAACTTCAAGCAATAAACACTGTTCTAGTTTTATCATAGGCCATAGATCAATGATGATGAAATGATTTACAGTCTGACTTTTGTCTTCCTCAGCCGCAGCCGGATGTGTGCATTCTGCCATCTACAGGTCAACTCTTGTAACTGCTAAACACATACTTTAGGCTAGTAAAAGGCTAATAGAAATAATATAACAAAATCATACAAGAGTAATCAAATAAGACCATTTTTATTTTCCACACCCTCAGTACAATAGACTATTGCAGTTATACTTTTGTGTATTCTCCGGTACAAAAACACATTTAATTGAATTTCCTTGTTCCCATGTGGACAAAATGTGCACATTATGAGTGACAGACGTGTTGTGAGCAACATGCAAACGCCCAATGACAACACGGATTCACCTATAAATGCAGAGAGCAGCGCCTCTGTGCCCCTCACACACGTGTCTGCCTCTGTGCCCCTCACACACGTGTCTGCCTCTGTGCCCCTCACACACACGTGTCTGCCTCTGTGCCCCTCACACACACGTGTCTGCCTCTGTGCCCCTCACACACACGTCTGCCTCTGTGCCCCTCATACACATGTCTGCCTCTGTGCCCCTCACACACACGTGTCTGCCTCTGTGCCCCTCACACACACGTGTCTGCCTCTGTGCCCCTCACACACACGTGTCTGCCTCTGTGCCCCTCACACACGTGTCTGCCTCTGTGCCCCTCACACACGTGTCTGCCTCTGTGCCCCTCACACACACGTGTCTGCCTCTGTGCCCCTCACACACGTGTCTGCCTCTGTGCCCCTCACACACACGTGTCTGCCTCTGTGCCCCTCACACACACGTGTCTGCCTCTGTGCCCCTCACACACACGTCTGCCTCTGTGCCCCTCACACACACGTCTGCCTCTGTGCCCCTCACACACACGTGTCTGCCTCTGTGCCCCTCACACACACGTGTCTGCCTCTGTGCCCCTCACACACACCTCTGCCTCTGTGCCCCTCACACACGTCTGCCTCTGTGCCCCTCACACACACGTCTGCCTCTGTGCCCCTCACACACACGTCTGCCTCTGTGCCCCTCACACAGACGTCTGCCTCTGTGCCCCTCACACACACGTCTGCCTCTGTGCCCCTCACACACACGTGTCTGCCTCTGTGCCCCTCACACACACGTCTGCCTCTGTGCCCCTCACACAGACGTCTGCCTCTGTGCCCCTCACACACACGTCTGCCTCTGTGCCCCTCACACACGTGTCTGCCTCTGTGCCCCTCACACACACGTCTGCCTCTGTGCCCCTCACACACACGTCTGCCTCTGTGCCCCTCATACATGTCTGCCTCTGTGCCCCTCACACACACGTGTCTGCCTCTGTGCCCCTCACACACACGTCTGCCTCTGTGCCCCTCACACACACGTCTGCCTCTGTGCCCCTCACATACACGTCTGCCTCTGTGCCCCTCACACACACACGTCTGCCTCTGTGCCCCTCACACACACGTGTCTGCCTCTGTGCCCCTCACACACACGTCTGCCTCTGTGCCCCTCACACAGACGTCTGCCTTTGTGCCCCTCACACAGACGTCTGCCTCTGTGCCCCTCACACACACGTCTGCCTCTGTGCCCCTCACACACACGTCTGCCTCTGTGCCCCTCACACACGTGTCTGCCTCTGTGCCCCTCATACACGTCTGCCTCTGTGCCCCTCACACACGTGTCTGCCTCTGTGCCCCTCACACACACGTGTCTGCCTCTGTGCCCCTCACACACGTGTCTGCCTCTGTGCCCCTCACACACACGTGTCTGCCTCTGTGCCCCTCACACACACGTGTCTGCCTCTGTGCCCCTCACACACACGTCTGCCTCTGTGCCCCTCACACACATGTCTGCCTCTGTGCCCCTCACACACACGTGTCTGCCTCTGTGCCCCTCACACACACGTGTCTGCCTCTGTGCCCCTCAAACACACGTGTCTGCCTCTGTGCCCCTCACACAGACGTCTGCCTCTGTGCCCCTCACACACGTCTGCCTTTGTGCCCCTCACACACACGTCTGCCTCTTTGCCCCCACACACATGTCTGCCTCTGTGCCCCTCATGCACGTCTGCCTCTGTGCCCCTCACACACACGTGTCTGCCTCTGTGCCCCTCACACACGTGTCTGCCTCTGTGCCCCTCACACACACGTGTCTGCCTCTGTGCCCCTCACACACACGTCTGCCTCTGTGCCCCTCACACACACGTCTGCCTCTGTGCCCCTCACACAGACGCCTGCCTCTGTGCCCCTCACACACACGTGTCTGCCTCTGTGCCCCTCACACACACGTCTGCCTCTGTGCCCCTCACACAGACGTCTGCCTCTGTGCCCCTCACACACACGTCTGCCTCTGTGCCCCTCACACAGACGTCTGCCTCTGTGCCCCTCACACACACGTCTGCCTCTGTGCCCCTCACACACGTGTCTGCCTCTGTGCCCCTCACACACACGTCTGCCTCTGTGCCCCTCACACACACGTCTGCCTCTGTGCCCCTCATACATGTCTGCCTCTGTGCCCCTCACACACACGTGTCTGCCTCTGTGCCCCTCACACACACGTCTGCCTCTGTGCCCCTCACACACACGTCTGCCTCTGTGCCCCTCACATACACGTCTGCCTCTGTGCCCCTCACACACACACGTCTGCCTCTGTGCCCCTCACACACACACGTCTGCCTCTGTGCCCCTCACACAGACGTCTGCCTCTGTGCCCCTCACACACACGTCTGCCTCTGTGCCCCTCACACACACGTGTCTGCCTCTGTGCCCCTCACACACACGTCTGCCTCTGTGCCCCTCACACAGACGTCTGCCTCTGTGCCCCTCACACACACGTCTGCCTCTGTGCCCCTCACACACGTGTCTGCCTCTGTGCCCCTCACACACACGTCTGCCTCTGTGCCCCTCACACACACGTCTGCCTCTGTGCCCCTCATACATGTCTGCCTCTGTGCCCCTCACACACACGTGTCTGCCTCTGTGCCCCTCACACACACGTCTGCCTCTGTGCCCCTCACACACACGTCTGCCTCTGTGCCCCTCACATACACGTCTGCCTCTGTGCCCCTCACACACACACGTCTGCCTCTGTGCCCCTCACACACACACGTCTGCCTCTGTGCCCCTCACACAGACGTCTGCCTCTGTGCCCCTCACACACACGTCTGCCTCTGTGCCCCTCACACACACGTGTCTGCCTCTGTGCCCCTCACACACACGTGTCTGCCTCTGTGCCCCTCACACACACGTGTCTGCCTCTGTGCCCCTCACACAGACGTCTGCCTCTGTGCCCCTCACACACACCTCTGCCTCTGTGCCCCTCACACACACGTGTCTGCCTCTGTGCCCCTCACACACACGTGTCTGCCTCTGTGCCCCTCACACACACACGTGTCTGCCTCTGTGCCCCTCACACACACGTGTCTTTCTCTGTGCCCCTCACACACACCTCTGCCTCTGTGCCCCTCAAACACGTCTGCCTCTGTGCCCCTCACACACACGTCAGCCTCTGTGCCCCTCACACACACGTCTGCCTCTGTGCCCCTCACACACGTGTCTGCCTCTGTGCCCCTCACACAGACGTCTGCCTCTGTGCCCCTCACGCACATGTCTGCCTCTGTGCCCCTCACACACACGTGTCTGCCTCTGTGCCCCTCACACACACGTCTCTGCCTCTGTGCCCCTCACACACACGTGTCTGCCTCTGTGCCCCTCACACACATGTCTGCCTCTGTGCCCCTCACACACACGTCTGCCTCTGTACCACTCACACACATGTCTGCCTCTGTGCCCTTCACACAAGTCTGCCTCTGTGCCCCTCACACACAAGTCTGCCTCTGTACCCCTCACACACATGTCTGCCTCTGTGCCCTTCACACAAGTCTGCCTCTGTGCCCCTCACACACAAGTCTGCCTCTGTGCCCCTCACACACATGTCTGCCTCTGTGCCCCTCATACACGTCTGCCTCTGTGCCCCTCACACACAAGTCTGCCTCTGTGCCCCTCACACACATGTCTGCCTCTGTGCCCCTCACACACATGTCTGCCTCTGTGCCCCTCATACACGTCTGCCTCTGTGCCCCTCACACACGTGTCTGCCTCTGTGCCCCTCACACACACGTGTCTGCCTCTGTGCCCCTCACACACGTGTCTGCCTCTGTGCCCCTCACACACACGTGTCTGCCTCTGTGCCCCTCACACACACGTGTCTGCCTCTGTGCCCCTCACACACACGTCTGCCTCTGTGCCCCTCACACACATGTCTGCCTCTGTGCCCCTCACACACACGTGTCTGCCTCTGTGCCCCTCACACACACGTGTCTGCCTCTGTGCCCCTCAAACACACGTGTCTGCCTCTGTGCCCCTCACACACACCTCTGCCTCTGTGCCCCTCACACACGTCTGCCTTTGTGCCCCTCACACACACGTCTGCCTCTGTGCCCCTCACACACACGTCTGCCTCTGTGCCCCTCAATCACTCGTCTGCCTCTGTGCCCCTCAAACACACGTCTGCCTCTGTGCCCCTCACACAGACGTCTGCCTCTGTGCCCCTCACACACACGTGTCTGCCTCTGTGCCCCTCACACACACACGTGTCTGCCTCTGTGCCCCTCACACACACGTGTCTGCCTCTGTGCCCCTCACACACACGTCTGCCTCTGTGCCCCTCACACACGTCTGCCTCTGTGCCCCTCACACACATGTCTGCCTCTGTGCCCCTCACACACACGTCTGCCTCTGTGCCCCTCAATCACTCGTCTGCCTCTGTGCCCCTCAAACACACGTCTGCCTCTGTGCCCCTCACACAGACGTCTGCCTCTGTGCCCCTCACACACACGTGTCTGCCTCTGTGCCCCTCACACACACGTCTGCCTCTGTGCCCCTCACACAGACGTCTGCCTTTGTGCCCCTCACACAGACGTCTGCCTCTGTGCCCCTCACACACACGTCTGCCTCTGTGCCCCTCACACACACGTCTGCCTCTGTGCCCCTCACACACGTGTCTGCCTCTGTGCCCCTCACACACGTGTCTGCCTCTGTTCCCCTCACACACGTGTCTGCCTCTGTGCCCCTCACACACGTGTCTGCCTCTGTGCCCCTCACACACGTGTCTGCCTCTGTGCCCCTCACACACACGTGTCTGCCTCTGTGCCCCTCACACACACGTGTCTGCCTCTGTGCCCCTCACACACACGTCTGCCTCTGTGCCCCTCACACACATGTCTGCCTCTGTGCCCCTCACACACACGTGTCTGCCTCTGTGCCCCTCACACACACGTGTCTGCCTCTGTGCCCCTCACATACACGTGTCTGCCTCTGTGCCCCTCACACACGTGTCTGCCTCTGTGCCCCTCACACACGTGTCTGCCTCTGTGCCCCTCACACACACGTGTCTGCCTCTGTGCCCCTCACACACGTGTCTGCCTCTGTGCCCCTCACACACACGTCTGCCTCTGTGCCCCTCACACACATGTCTGCCTCTGTGCCCCTCACACACACGTCTGCCTCTGTGCCCCTCACACACATGTCAGCCTCTGTGCCCCTTACACACGTCTGCCTCTGTGCCCCTCACACACACGTCTGCCTCTGTGCCCCTCACACAGACGTCTGCCTCTGTGCCCCTCACACACACGTCTGCCTCTGTGCCCCTCACACACACGTGTCTGCCTCTGTGCCCCTCACACACACGTGTCTGCCTCTGTGCCCCTCACACACACGTCTGCCTCTGTGCCCCTCACACAGACGTCTGCCTCTGTGCCCCTCACACACACGTCTGCCTCTGTGCCCCTCACACACACGTGTCTGCCTCTGTGCCCCTCACACACACGTCTGCCTCTGTGCCCCTCACACACACGTCTGCCTCTGTGCCCCTCACACACACACGTCTGCCTCTGTGCCCCTCACACACACACGTCTGCCTCTGTGCCCCTCACACAGACGTCTGCCTCTGTGCCCCTCACACACACGTCTGCCTCTGTGCCCCTCACACACACGTGTCTGCCTCTGTGCCCCTCACACACACGTGTCTGCCTCTGTGCCCCTCACACACACACGTGTCTGCCTCTGTGCCCCTCACACAGACGTCTGCTTCTGTGCCCCTCACACACACCTCTGCCTCTGTGCCCCTCACACACACGTGTCTGCCTCTGTGCCCCTCACACACACGTGTCTGCCTCTGTGCCCCTCACACACACACGTGTCTGCCTCTGTGCCCCTCACACACACGTGTCTGCCTCTGTGTCCCTCACACACACCTCTGCCTCTGTGCCCCTAAAACACGTCTGCCTCTGTGCCCCTCACACACACGTCTGCCTCTGTGCCCCTCACACACACGTCTGCCTCTGTGCCCCTCACACACGTGTCTGCCTCTGTGCCCCTCACACAGACGTCTGCCTCTGTGCCCCTCACGCACATGTCTGCCTCGGTGCCCCTCACACACACGTGTCTGCCTCTGTGCCCCTCAAACACACGTCTCTGCCTCTGTGCCCCTCACACACATGTCTGCCTCTGTGCCCCTCACACACATGTCTGCCTCTGTGCCCCTCACACACACGTCTGCCTCTGTACCACTCACACACATGTCTGCCTCTGTGCCCTTCACACAAGTCTGCCTCTGTGCCCCTCACACACAAGTCTGCCTCTGTACCCCTCACACACATGTCTGCCTCTGTGCCCTTCACACAAGTCTGCCTCTGTGCCCCTCACACACATGTCTGCCTCTGTGCCCCTCATACACGTCTGCCTCTGTGCCCCTCACACACAAGTCTGCCTCTGTACCCCTCACACACATGTCTGCCTCTGTGCCCCTCACACACATGTCTGCCTCTGTGCCCCTCACACACATGTCTGCCTCTGTGCCCCTCATACACGTCTGCCTCTGTGCCCCTCACACACGTCTGCCTCTGTACCCCTCACACACATGTCTGCCTCTGTACCCCTCACACACATGTCTGCCTCTGTGCCCCTCACACACATGTCTGCCTCTTTGCCCCCACACACATGTCTGCCTCTGTGCCCCTCATACACGTCTGCCTCTGTGCCCCTCACACACACGTGTCTGCCTCTGTGCCCCTCACACACGTGTCTGCCTCTGTGCCCCTCACACACACGTGTCTGCCTCTGTGCCCCTCACACACACGTCTGCCTCTGTGCCCCTCACACACACGTCTGCCTCTGTGCCCCTCACACAGACGTCTGCCTCTGTGCCCCTCACACACACGTGTCTGCCTCTGTGCCCCTCACACACACGTCTGCCTCTGTGCCCCTCACACAGACGTCTGCCTCTGTGCCCCTCACACACGTCTGCCTCTGTGCCCCTCACACACACGTCTGCCTCTGTGCCCCTCACACACACGTCTGCCTCTGTGCCCCTCAATCACTCGTCTGCCTCTGTGCCCCTCAAACACACGTCTGCCTCTGTACCCCTCACACAGACGTCTGCCTCTGTGCCCCTCACACACATGTGTCTGCCTCTGTGCCCCTCACACACACGTCTGCCTCTGTGCCCCTCACACAGACGTCTGCCTTTGTGCCCCTCACACACACGTCTGCCTCTGTGCCCCTCACACACATGTCTGCCTCTGTGCCCCTCACACACACGTCTGCCTCTGTGCCCCTCACACACATGTCAGCCTCTGTGCCCCTTACACACGTCTGCCTCTGTGCCCCTCACACACACGTCTGCCTCTGTGCCCCTCACACAGACGTCTGCCTCTGTGCCCCTCACACACACGTCTGCCTCTGTGCCCCTCACACACGTCTGCCTCTGTGCCCCTCACACACACGTGTCTGCCTCTGTGCCCCTCACACACACGTCTGCCTCTGTGCCCCTCACACAGACGTCTGCCTCTGTGCCCCTCACACACACGTCTGCCTCTGTGCCCCTCACACACACGTGTCTGCCTCTGTGCCCCTCACACACACGTCTGCCTCTGTGCCCCTCACACACACGTCTGCCTCTGTGCCCCTCACACACACACGTCTGCCTCTGTGCCCCTCACACACACACGTCTGCCTCTGTGCCCCTCACACAGACGTCTGCCTCTGTGCCCCTCACACACACGTCTGCCTCTGTGCCCCTCACACACACGTGTCTGCCTCTGTGCCCCTCACACACACGTGTCTGCCTCTGTGCCCCTCACACACACACGTGTCTGCCTCTGTGCCCCTCACACAGACGTCTGCCTCTGTGCCCCTCACACACACCTCTGCCTCTGTGCCCCTCACACACACGTGTCTGCCTCTGTGCCCCTCACACACACGTGTCTGCCTCTGTGCCCCTCACACACACACGTGTCTGCCTCTGTGCCCCTCACAAACACGTGTCTGCCTCTGTGTCCCTCACACACACCTCTGCCTCTGTGCCCCTAAAACACGTCTGCCTCTGTGCCCCTCACACACACGTCTGCCTCTGTGCCCCTCACACACACGTCTGCCTCTGTGCCCCTCACACACGTGTCTGCCTCTGTGCCCCTCACACAGACGTCTGCCTCTGTGCCCCTCACGCACATGTCTGCCTCGGTGCCCCTCACACACACGTGTCTGCCTCTGTGCCCCTCAAACACACGTCTCTGCCTCTGTGCCCCTCACACACATGTCTGCCTCTGTGCCCCTCACACACATGTCTGCCTCTGTGCCCCTCACACACACGTCTGCCTCTGTACCACTCACACACATGTCTGCCTCTGTGCCCCTCACACACACACGTCTGCCTCTGTGCCCCTCACACACACACGTCTGCCTCTGTGCCCCTCACACAGACGTCTGCCTCTGTTCCCCTCACACACACGTCTGCCTCTGTGCCCCTCACACACACGTGTCTGCCTCTGTGCCCCTCACACACACGTGTCTGCCTCTGTGCCCCTCACACACACACGTGTCTGCCTCTGTGCCCCTCACACAGACGTCTGCCTCTGTGCCCCTCACACACACCTCTGCCTCTGTGCCCCTCACACACACGTGTCTGCCTCTGTGCCCCTCACACACACGTGTCTGCCTCTGTGCCCCTCACACACACGTGTCTGCCTCTGTGCCCCTCACACACACGTGTCTGCCTCTGTGCCCCTCACACACACCTCTGCCTCTGTGCCCCTCAAACACGTCTGCCTCTGTGCCCCTCACACACGTCTGCCTCTGTGCCCCTCACACACACGTCTGCCTCTGTACCACTCACACACACGTCTGCCTCTGTGCCCCTCACACAAACACGTCTGCCTCTGTGCCCCTCACACACACACGTCTGCCTCTGTGCCCCTCACACAGACGTCTGCCTCTGTTCCCCTCACACACACGTCTGCCTCTGTGCCCCTCACACACACGTGTCTGCCTCTGTGCCCCTCACACACACGTGTCTGCCTCTGTGCCCCTCACACACACACGTGTCTGCCTCTGTGCCCCTCACACAGACGTCTGCCTCTGTGCCCCTCACACACACCTCTGCCTCTGTGCCCCTCACACACACGTGTCTGCCTCTGTGCCCCTCACACACACGTGTCTGCCTCTGTGCCCCTCACACACACGTGTCTGCCTCTGTGCCCCTCACACACACGTGTCTGCCTCTGTGCCCCTCACACACACCTCTGCCTCTGTGCCCCTCAAACACGTCTGCCTCTGTGCCCCTCACACACACGTCAGCCTCTGTGCCCCTCACACACACGTCTGCCTCTGTGCCCCTCACACACGTGTCTGCCTCTGTGCCCCTCACACAGACGTCTGCCTCTGTGCCCCTCACGCACATGTCTGCCTCTGTGCCCCTCACACACACGTGTCTGCCTCTGTGCCCCTCACACACACGTCCCTGCCTCTGTGCCCCTCACACACACGTGTCTGCCTCTGTGCCCCTCACACACATGTCTGCCTCTGTGCCCCTCACACAAACGTCTGCCTCTGTACCACTCACACACATGTCTGCCTCTGTGCCCTCCACACAAGTCTGCCTCTGTGCCCCTCACACACAAGTCTGCCTCTGTACCCCTCACACACATGTCTGCCTCTGTGCCCTTCACACAAGTCTGCCTCTGTGCCCCTCACACACAAGTCTGCCTCTGTGCCCCTCACACACACGTCTGCCTCTGTACCACTCACACACATGTCTGCCTCTGTGCCCTTCACACAAGTCTGCCTCTGTGCCCCTCACACACAAGTCTGCCTCTGTACCCCTCACACACATGTCTGCCTCTGTGCCCTTCACACAAGTCTGCCTCTGTGCCCCTCACACACATGTCTGCCTCTGTGCCCCTCATACACGTCTGCCTCTGTGCCCCTCACACACAAGTCTGCCTCTGTACCCCTCACACACATGTCTGCCTCTGTGCCGCTCACACACATGTCTGCCTCTGTGCCCCTCACACACATGTCTGCCTCTGTGTCCCTCATACACGTCTGCCTCTGTGCCCCTCACACACGTCTGCCTCTGTACCCCTCACACACATGTCTGCCTCTGTACCTCTCACACACATGTCTGCCTCTGTGCCCCTCACACACATGTCTGCCTCTTTGCCCCCACACACATGTCTGCCTCTGTGCCCCTCATACACGTCTGCCTCTGTGCCCCTCACACACACGTGTCTGCCTCTGTGCCCCTCACACACGTGTCTGCCTCTGTGCCCCTCACACACACGTGTCTGCCTCTGTGCCCCTCACACACACGTCTGCCTCTGTGCCCCTCACACAGACGTCTGCCTCTGTGCCCCTCACACACACGTGTCTGCCTCTGTGCCCCTCACACACACATCTGCCTCTGTGCCCCTCACACAGACGTCTGCCTCTGTGCCCCTCACACAGACGTCTGCCTCTGTGCCCCTCACACACACGTCTGCCTCTGTGCCCCTCACACACGTGTCTGCCTCTGTGCCCCTCACACACACGTCTGCCTCTGTGCCCCTCACACACACGTCTGCCTCTGTGCCCCTCATACATGTCTGCCTCTGTGCCCCTCACACACACGTGTCTGCCTCTGTGCCCCTCACACACACGTCTGCCTCTGTGCCCCTCACACACACGTCTGCCTCTGTGCCCCGCACACACACGTCTGCCTCTGTGCCCCTCACACACACACGTCTGCCTCTGTGCCCCTCACACACACACGTCTGCCTCTGTGCCCCTCACACAGACGTCTGCCTCTGTGCCCCTCACACACACGTCTGCCTCTGTGCCCCTCACACACACGTGTCTGCCTCTGTGCCCCTCACACACACGTGTCTGCCTCTGTGCCCCTCACACACACACGTGTCTGCCTCTGTGCCCCTCACACAGACGTCTGCCTCTGTGCCCCTCACACACACCTCTGCCTCTGTGCCCATCACACACACATGTCTGCCTCTGTGCCCCTCACACACACGTGTCTGCCTCTGTGCCCCTCACACACACACGTGTCTGCCTCTGTGCCCCTCACACACACGTGTCTGCCTCTGTGCCCCTCACACACACCTCTGCCTCTGTGCCCCTCAAACACGTCTGCCTCTGTGCCCCTCACACACACGTCTGCCTCTGTGCCCCTCACACACACGTCTGCCTCTGTGCCCCTCACACACGTGTCTGCCTCTGTGCCCCTCACACAGACGTCTGCCTCTGTGCCCCTCACGCACATGTCTGCCTCTGTGCCCCTCACACACACGTCTCTACCTCTGTGCCCCTCACACACATGTCTGCCTCTGTGCCCCTCACACACATGTCTGCCTCTGTGCCCCTCACACACACGTCTGCCTCTGTGCCCCTCACACACACGTCTGCCTCTGTGCCCCTCATACATGTCTGCCTCTGTGCCCCTCACACACACGTGTCTGCCTCTGTGCCCCTCACACACACGTCTGCCTCTGTGCCCCTCACACACACGTCTGCCTCTGTGCCCCGCACACACACGTCTGCCTCTGTGCCCCTCACACACACACGTCTGCCTCTGTGCCCCTCACACACACACGTCTGCCTCTGTGCCCCTCACACAGACGTCTGCCTCTGTGCCCCTCACACACACGTCTGCCTCTGTGCCCCTCACACACACGTGTCTGCCTCTGTGCCCCTCACACACACGTGTCTGCCTCTGTGCCCCTCACACACACACGTGTCTGCCTCTGTGCCCCTCACACAGACGTCTGCCTCTGTGCCCCTCACACACACCTCTGCCTCTGTGCCCATCACACACACATGTCTGCCTCTGTGCCCCTCACACACACGTGTCTGCCTCTGTGCCCCTCACACACACACGTGTCTGCCTCTGTGCCCCTCACACACACGTGTCTGCCTCTGTGCCCCTCACACACACCTCTGCCTCTGTGCCCCTCAAACACGTCTGCCTCTGTGCCCCTCACACACACGTCTGCCTCTGTGCCCCTCACACACACGTCTGCCTCTGTGCCCCTCACACACGTGTCTGCCTCTGTGCCCCTCACACACACGTGTCTGCCTCTGTGCCCCTCAAACACACGTGTCTGCCTCTGTGCCCCTCACACAGACGTCTGCCTCTGTGCCCCTCACACACGTCTGCCTTTGTGCCCCTCACACACACGTCTGCCTCTTTGCCCCCACACACATGTCTGCCTCTGTGCCCCTCATGCACGTCTGCCTCTGTGCCCCTCACACACACGTGTCTGCCTCTGTGCCCCTCACACACGTGTCTGCCTCTGTGCCCCTCACACACACGTGTCTGCCTCTGTGCCCCTCACACACACGTCTGCCTCTGTGCCCCTCACACACACGTCTGCCTCTGTGCCCCTCACACAGACGCCTGCCTCTGTGCCCCTCACACACACGTGTCTGCCTCTGTGCCCCTCACACACACGTCTGCCTCTGTGCCCCTCACACAGACGTCTGCCTCTGTGCCCCTCACACACACGTCTGCCTCTGTGCCCCTCACACACACGTGTCTGCCTCTGTGCCCCTCACACACACGTCTGCCTCTGTGCCCCTCACACAGACGTCTGCCTCTGTGCCCCTCACACACACGTCTGCCTCTGTGCCCCTCACACACGTGTCTGCCTCTGTGCCCCTCACACACACGTCTGCCTCTGTGCCCCTCACACACACGTCTGCCTCTGTGCCCCTCATACATGTCTGCCTCTGTGCCCCTCACACACACGTGTCTGCCTCTGTGCCCCTCACACACACGTCTGCCTCTGTGCCCCTCACACACACGTCTGCCTCTGTGCCCCTCACATACACGTCTGCCTCTGTGCCCCTCACACACACACGTCTGCCTCTGTGCCCCTCACACACACACGTCTGCCTCTGTGCCCCTCACACAGACGTCTGCCTCTGTGCCCCTCACACACACGTCTGCCTCTGTGCCCCTCACACACACGTGTCTGCCTCTGTGCCCCTCACACACACGTGTCTGCCTCTGTGCCCCTCACACACACGTGTCTGCCTCTGTGCCCCTCACACAGACGTCTGCCTCTGTGCCCCTCACACACACCTCTGCCTCTGTGCCCCTCACACACACGTGTCTGCCTCTGTGCCCCTCACACACACGTGTCTGCCTCTGTGCCCCTCACACACACACGTGTCTGCCTCTGTGCCCCTCACACACACGTGTCTTTCTCTGTGCCCCTCACACACACCTCTGCCTCTGTGCCCCTCAAACACGTCTGCCTCTGTGCCCCTCACACACACGTCAGCCTCTGTGCCCCTCACACACACGTCTGCCTCTGTGCCCCTCACACACGTGTCTGCCTCTGTGCCCCTCACACAGACGTCTGCCTCTGTGCCCCTCACGCACATGTCTGCCTCTGTGCCCCTCACACACACGTGTCTGCCTCTGTGCCCCTCACACACACGTCTCTGCCTCTGTGCCCCTCACACACACGTGTCTGCCTCTGTGCCCCTCACACACATGTCTGCCTCTGTGCCCCTCACACACACGTCTGCCTCTGTACCACTCACACACATGTCTGCCTCTGTGCCCTTCACACAAGTCTGCCTCTGTGCCCCTCACACACAAGTCTGCCTCTGTACCCCTCACACACATGTCTGCCTCTGTGCCCTTCACACAAGTCTGCCTCTGTGCCCCTCACACACAAGTCTGCCTCTGTGCCCCTCACACACATGTCTGCCTCTGTGCCCCTCATACACGTCTGCCTCTGTGCCCCTCACACACAAGTCTGCCTCTGTGCCCCTCACACACATGTCTGCCTCTGTGCCCCTCACACACATGTCTGCCTCTGTGCCCCTCATACACGTCTGCCTCTGTGCCCCTCACACACGTGTCTGCCTCTGTGCCCCTCACACACACGTGTCTGCCTCTGTGCCCCTCACACACGTGTCTGCCTCTGTGCCCCTCACACACACGTGTCTGCCTCTGTGCCCCTCACACACACGTGTCTGCCTCTGTGCCCCTCACACACACGTCTGCCTCTGTGCCCCTCACACACATGTCTGCCTCTGTGCCCCTCACACACACGTGTCTGCCTCTGTGCCCCTCACACACACGTGTCTGCCTCTGTGCCCCTCAAACACACGTGTCTGCCTCTGTGCCCCTCACACACACCTCTGCCTCTGTGCCCCTCACACACGTCTGCCTTTGTGCCCCTCACACACACGTCTGCCTCTGTGCCCCTCACACACACGTCTGCCTCTGTGCCCCTCAATCACTCGTCTGCCTCTGTGCCCCTCAAACACACGTCTGCCTCTGTGCCCCTCACACAGACGTCTGCCTCTGTGCCCCTCACACACACGTGTCTGCCTCTGTGCCCCTCACACACACACGTGTCTGCCTCTGTGCCCCTCACACACACGTGTCTGCCTCTGTGCCCCTCACACACACGTCTGCCTCTGTGCCCCTCACACACGTCTGCCTCTGTGCCCCTCACACACATGTCTGCCTCTGTGCCCCTCACACACACGTCTGCCTCTGTGCCCCTCAATCACTCGTCTGCCTCTGTGCCCCTCAAACACACGTCTGCCTCTGTGCCCCTCACACAGACGTCTGCCTCTGTGCCCCTCACACACACGTGTCTGCCTCTGTGCCCCTCACACACACGTCTGCCTCTGTGCCCCTCACACAGACGTCTGCCTTTGTGCCCCTCACACAGACGTCTGCCTCTGTGCCCCTCACACACACGTCTGCCTCTGTGCCCCTCACACACACGTCTGCCTCTGTGCCCCTCACACACGTGTCTGCCTCTGTGCCCCTCACACACGTGTCTGCCTCTGTTCCCCTCACACACGTGTCTGCCTCTGTGCCCCTCACACACGTGTCTGCCTCTGTGCCCCTCACACACGTGTCTGCCTCTGTGCCCCTCACACACACGTGTCTGCCTCTGTGCCCCTCACACACACGTGTCTGCCTCTGTGCCCCTCACACACACGTCTGCCTCTGTGCCCCTCACACACATGTCTGCCTCTGTGCCCCTCACACACACGTGTCTGCCTCTGTGCCCCTCACACACACGTGTCTGCCTCTGTGCCCCTCACATACACGTGTCTGCCTCTGTGCCCCTCACACACGTGTCTGCCTCTGTGCCCCTCACACACGTGTCTGCCTCTGTGCCCCTCACACACACGTGTCTGCCTCTGTGCCCCTCACACACGTGTCTGCCTCTGTGCCCCTCACACACACGTCTGCCTCTGTGCCCCTCACACACATGTCTGCCTCTGTGCCCCTCACACACACGTCTGCCTCTGTGCCCCTCACACACATGTCAGCCTCTGTGCCCCTTACACACGTCTGCCTCTGTGCCCCTCACACACACGTCTGCCTCTGTGCCCCTCACACAGACGTCTGCCTCTGTGCCCCTCACACACACGTCTGCCTCTGTGCCCCTCACACACACGTGTCTGCCTCTGTGCCCCTCACACACACGTGTCTGCCTCTGTGCCCCTCACACACACGTCTGCCTCTGTGCCCCTCACACAGACGTCTGCCTCTGTGCCCCTCACACACACGTCTGCCTCTGTGCCCCTCACACACACGTGTCTGCCTCTGTGCCCCTCACACACACGTCTGCCTCTGTGCCCCTCACACACACGTCTGCCTCTGTGCCCCTCACACACACACGTCTGCCTCTGTGCCCCTCACACACACACGTCTGCCTCTGTGCCCCTCACACAGACGTCTGCCTCTGTGCCCCTCACACACACGTCTGCCTCTGTGCCCCTCACACACACGTGTCTGCCTCTGTGCCCCTCACACACACGTGTCTGCCTCTGTGCCCCTCACACACACACGTGTCTGCCTCTGTGCCCCTCACACAGACGTCTGCTTCTGTGCCCCTCACACACACCTCTGCCTCTGTGCCCCTCACACACACGTGTCTGCCTCTGTGCCCCTCACACACACGTGTCTGCCTCTGTGCCCCTCACACACACACGTGTCTGCCTCTGTGCCCCTCACACACACGTGTCTGCCTCTGTGTCCCTCACACACACCTCTGCCTCTGTGCCCCTAAAACACGTCTGCCTCTGTGCCCCTCACACACACGTCTGCCTCTGTGCCCCTCACACACACGTCTGCCTCTGTGCCCCTCACACACGTGTCTGCCTCTGTGCCCCTCACACAGACGTCTGCCTCTGTGCCCCTCACGCACATGTCTGCCTCGGTGCCCCTCACACACACGTGTCTGCCTCTGTGCCCCTCAAACACACGTCTCTGCCTCTGTGCCCCTCACACACATGTCTGCCTCTGTGCCCCTCACACACATGTCTGCCTCTGTGCCCCTCACACACACGTCTGCCTCTGTACCACTCACACACATGTCTGCCTCTGTGCCCTTCACACAAGTCTGCCTCTGTGCCCCTCACACACAAGTCTGCCTCTGTACCCCTCACACACATGTCTGCCTCTGTGCCCTTCACACAAGTCTGCCTCTGTGCCCCTCACACACATGTCTGCCTCTGTGCCCCTCATACACGTCTGCCTCTGTGCCCCTCACACACAAGTCTGCCTCTGTACCCCTCACACACATGTCTGCCTCTGTGCCCCTCACACACATGTCTGCCTCTGTGCCCCTCACACACATGTCTGCCTCTGTGCCCCTCATACACGTCTGCCTCTGTGCCCCTCACACACGTCTGCCTCTGTACCCCTCACACACATGTCTGCCTCTGTACCCCTCACACACATGTCTGCCTCTGTGCCCCTCACACACATGTCTGCCTCTTTGCCCCCACACACATGTCTGCCTCTGTGCCCCTCATACACGTCTGCCTCTGTGCCCCTCACACACACGTGTCTGCCTCTGTGCCCCTCACACACGTGTCTGCCTCTGTGCCCCTCACACACACGTGTCTGCCTCTGTGCCCCTCACACACACGTCTGCCTCTGTGCCCCTCACACACACGTCTGCCTCTGTGCCCCTCACACAGACGTCTGCCTCTGTGCCCCTCACACACACGTGTCTGCCTCTGTGCCCCTCACACACACGTCTGCCTCTGTGCCCCTCACACAGACGTCTGCCTCTGTGCCCCTCACACACGTCTGCCTCTGTGCCCCTCACACACACGTCTGCCTCTGTGCCCCTCACACACACGTCTGCCTCTGTGCCCCTCAATCACTCGTCTGCCTCTGTGCCCCTCAAACACACGTCTGCCTCTGTACCCCTCACACAGACGTCTGCCTCTGTGCCCCTCACACACATGTGTCTGCCTCTGTGCCCCTCACACACACGTCTGCCTCTGTGCCCCTCACACAGACGTCTGCCTTTGTGCCCCTCACACACACGTCTGCCTCTGTGCCCCTCACACACATGTCTGCCTCTGTGCCCCTCACACACACGTCTGCCTCTGTGCCCCTCACACACATGTCAGCCTCTGTGCCCCTTACACACGTCTGCCTCTGTGCCCCTCACACACACGTCTGCCTCTGTGCCCCTCACACAGACGTCTGCCTCTGTGCCCCTCACACACACGTCTGCCTCTGTGCCCCTCACACACGTCTGCCTCTGTGCCCCTCACACACACGTGTCTGCCTCTGTGCCCCTCACACACACGTCTGCCTCTGTGCCCCTCACACAGACGTCTGCCTCTGTGCCCCTCACACACACGTCTGCCTCTGTGCCCCTCACACACACGTGTCTGCCTCTGTGCCCCTCACACACACGTCTGCCTCTGTGCCCCTCACACACACGTCTGCCTCTGTGCCCCTCACACACACACGTCTGCCTCTGTGCCCCTCACACACACACGTCTGCCTCTGTGCCCCTCACACAGACGTCTGCCTCTGTGCCCCTCACACACACGTCTGCCTCTGTGCCCCTCACACACACGTGTCTGCCTCTGTGCCCCTCACACACACGTGTCTGCCTCTGTGCCCCTCACACACACACGTGTCTGCCTCTGTGCCCCTCACACAGACGTCTGCCTCTGTGCCCCTCACACACACCTCTGCCTCTGTGCCCCTCACACACACGTGTCTGCCTCTGTGCCCCTCACACACACGTGTCTGCCTCTGTGCCCCTCACACACACACGTGTCTGCCTCTGTGCCCCTCACAAACACGTGTCTGCCTCTGTGTCCCTCACACACACCTCTGCCTCTGTGCCCCTAAAACACGTCTGCCTCTGTGCCCCTCACACACACGTCTGCCTCTGTGCCCCTCACACACACGTCTGCCTCTGTGCCCCTCACACACGTGTCTGCCTCTGTGCCCCTCACACAGACGTCTGCCTCTGTGCCCCTCACGCACATGTCTGCCTCGGTGCCCCTCACACACACGTGTCTGCCTCTGTGCCCCTCAAACACACGTCTCTGCCTCTGTGCCCCTCACACACATGTCTGCCTCTGTGCCCCTCACACACATGTCTGCCTCTGTGCCCCTCACACACACGTCTGCCTCTGTACCACTCACACACATGTCTGCCTCTGTGCCCCTCACACACACACGTCTGCCTCTGTGCCCCTCACACACACACGTCTGCCTCTGTGCCCCTCACACAGACGTCTGCCTCTGTTCCCCTCACACACACGTCTGCCTCTGTGCCCCTCACACACACGTGTCTGCCTCTGTGCCCCTCACACACACGTGTCTGCCTCTGTGCCCCTCACACACACACGTGTCTGCCTCTGTGCCCCTCACACAGACGTCTGCCTCTGTGCCCCTCACACACACCTCTGCCTCTGTGCCCCTCACACACACGTGTCTGCCTCTGTGCCCCTCACACACACGTGTCTGCCTCTGTGCCCCTCACACACACGTGTCTGCCTCTGTGCCCCTCACACACACGTGTCTGCCTCTGTGCCCCTCACACACACCTCTGCCTCTGTGCCCCTCAAACACGTCTGCCTCTGTGCCCCTCACACACGTCTGCCTCTGTGCCCCTCACACACACGTCTGCCTCTGTACCACTCACACACACGTCTGCCTCTGTGCCCCTCACACAAACACGTCTGCCTCTGTGCCCCTCACACACACACGTCTGCCTCTGTGCCCCTCACACAGACGTCTGCCTCTGTTCCCCTCACACACACGTCTGCCTCTGTGCCCCTCACACACACGTGTCTGCCTCTGTGCCCCTCACACACACGTGTCTGCCTCTGTGCCCCTCACACACACACGTGTCTGCCTCTGTGCCCCTCACACAGACGTCTGCCTCTGTGCCCCTCACACACACCTCTGCCTCTGTGCCCCTCACACACACGTGTCTGCCTCTGTGCCCCTCACACACACGTGTCTGCCTCTGTGCCCCTCACACACACGTGTCTGCCTCTGTGCCCCTCACACACACGTGTCTGCCTCTGTGCCCCTCACACACACCTCTGCCTCTGTGCCCCTCAAACACGTCTGCCTCTGTGCCCCTCACACACACGTCAGCCTCTGTGCCCCTCACACACACGTCTGCCTCTGTGCCCCTCACACACGTGTCTGCCTCTGTGCCCCTCACACAGACGTCTGCCTCTGTGCCCCTCACGCACATGTCTGCCTCTGTGCCCCTCACACACACGTGTCTGCCTCTGTGCCCCTCACACACACGTCCCTGCCTCTGTGCCCCTCACACACACGTGTCTGCCTCTGTGCCCCTCACACACATGTCTGCCTCTGTGCCCCTCACACAAACGTCTGCCTCTGTACCACTCACACACATGTCTGCCTCTGTGCCCTCCACACAAGTCTGCCTCTGTGCCCCTCACACACAAGTCTGCCTCTGTACCCCTCACACACATGTCTGCCTCTGTGCCCTTCACACAAGTCTGCCTCTGTGCCCCTCACACACAAGTCTGCCTCTGTGCCCCTCACACACACGTCTGCCTCTGTACCACTCACACACATGTCTGCCTCTGTGCCCTTCACACAAGTCTGCCTCTGTGCCCCTCACACACAAGTCTGCCTCTGTACCCCTCACACACATGTCTGCCTCTGTGCCCTTCACACAAGTCTGCCTCTGTGCCCCTCACACACATGTCTGCCTCTGTGCCCCTCATACACGTCTGCCTCTGTGCCCCTCACACACAAGTCTGCCTCTGTACCCCTCACACACATGTCTGCCTCTGTGCCGCTCACACACATGTCTGCCTCTGTGCCCCTCACACACATGTCTGCCTCTGTGTCCCTCATACACGTCTGCCTCTGTGCCCCTCACACACGTCTGCCTCTGTACCCCTCACACACATGTCTGCCTCTGTACCTCTCACACACATGTCTGCCTCTGTGCCCCTCACACACATGTCTGCCTCTTTGCCCCCACACACATGTCTGCCTCTGTGCCCCTCATACACGTCTGCCTCTGTGCCCCTCACACACACGTGTCTGCCTCTGTGCCCCTCACACACGTGTCTGCCTCTGTGCCCCTCACACACACGTGTCTGCCTCTGTGCCCCTCACACACACGTCTGCCTCTGTGCCCCTCACACAGACGTCTGCCTCTGTGCCCCTCACACACACGTGTCTGCCTCTGTGCCCCTCACACACACATCTGCCTCTGTGCCCCTCACACAGACGTCTGCCTCTGTGCCCCTCACACAGACGTCTGCCTCTGTGCCCCTCACACACACGTCTGCCTCTGTGCCCCTCACACACGTGTCTGCCTCTGTGCCCCTCACACACACGTCTGCCTCTGTGCCCCTCACACACACGTCTGCCTCTGTGCCCCTCATACATGTCTGCCTCTGTGCCCCTCACACACACGTGTCTGCCTCTGTGCCCCTCACACACACGTCTGCCTCTGTGCCCCTCACACACACGTCTGCCTCTGTGCCCCGCACACACACGTCTGCCTCTGTGCCCCTCACACACACACGTCTGCCTCTGTGCCCCTCACACACACACGTCTGCCTCTGTGCCCCTCACACAGACGTCTGCCTCTGTGCCCCTCACACACACGTCTGCCTCTGTGCCCCTCACACACACGTGTCTGCCTCTGTGCCCCTCACACACACGTGTCTGCCTCTGTGCCCCTCACACACACACGTGTCTGCCTCTGTGCCCCTCACACAGACGTCTGCCTCTGTGCCCCTCACACACACCTCTGCCTCTGTGCCCATCACACACACATGTCTGCCTCTGTGCCCCTCACACACACGTGTCTGCCTCTGTGCCCCTCACACACACACGTGTCTGCCTCTGTGCCCCTCACACACACGTGTCTGCCTCTGTGCCCCTCACACACACCTCTGCCTCTGTGCCCCTCAAACACGTCTGCCTCTGTGCCCCTCACACACACGTCTGCCTCTGTGCCCCTCACACACACGTCTGCCTCTGTGCCCCTCACACACGTGTCTGCCTCTGTGCCCCTCACACAGACGTCTGCCTCTGTGCCCCTCACGCACATGTCTGCCTCTGTGCCCCTCACACACACGTCTCTACCTCTGTGCCCCTCACACACATGTCTGCCTCTGTGCCCCTCACACACATGTCTGCCTCTGTGCCCCTCACACACACGTCTGCCTCTGTACCACTCACACACATGTCTGCCTCTGTGCCCTTCACACAAGTCTGCCTCTGTGCCCCTCACACACAAGTCTGCCTCTGTACCCCTCACACACATGTCTGCCTCTGTGCCCTTCACACAAGTCTGCCTCTGTGCCCCTCACACACATGTCTGCCTCTGTGTCCCTCATACACGTCTGCCTCTGTGCCCCTCACACACAAGTCTGCCTCTGTACCCCTCAAACACATGTCTGCCTCTGTGCCCCTCACACACATGTCTGCCTCTGTGCCCCTCACACACATGTCTGCCTCTGTGCCCCTCATACACGTCTGCCTCTGTGCCCCTCACACACGTCTGCCTCTGTACCCCTCACACACATGTCTGCCTCTGTACCCCTCACACACATGTCTGCCTCTGTGCCCCTCACACACATGTCTGCCTCTTTGCCCCCACACACATGTCTGCCTCTGTGCCCCTCATGCACGTCTGCCTCTGTGCCCCTCACACACACGTGTCTGCCTCTGTGCCCCTCACACACGTGTCTGCCTCTGTGCCCCTCACACACACGTGTCTGCCTCTGTGCCCCTCACACACACGTCTGCCTCTGTGCCCCTCACACACACGTCTGCCTCTGTGCCCCTCAATCACTCGTCTGCCTCTGTGCCCCTCAAACACACGTCTGCCTCTGTGCCCCTCACACAGACGTCTGCCTCTGTGCCCCTCACACACACGTGTCTGCCTCTGTGCCCCTCACACACACACGTGTCTGCCTCTGTGCCCCTCACACACACGTGTCTGCCTCTGTGCCCCTCACACACACGTCTGCCTCTGTGCCCCTCACACACGTCTGCCTCTGTGCCCCTCACACACACGTCTGCCTCTGTGCCCCTCACACACACGTCTGCCTCTGTGCCCCTCAATCACTCGTCTGCCTCTGTGCCCCTCAAACACACGTCTGCCTCTGTGCCCCTCACACAGACGTCTGCCTCTGTGCCCCTCACACACATGTGTCTGCCTCTGTGCCCCTCACACACACGTCTGCCTCTGTGCCCCTCACACAGACGTCTGCCTTTGTGCCCCTCACACACACGTCTGCCTCTGTGCCCCTCACACACATGTCTGCCTCTGTGCCCCTCACACACACGTCTGCCTCTGTGCCCCTCACACACATGTCAGCCTCTGTGCCCCTTACACACGTCTGCCTCTGTGCCCCTCACACACACGTCTGCCTCTGTGCCCCTCACACAGACGTCTGCCTCTGTGCCCCTCACACACACGTCTGCCTCTGTGCCCCTCACACACGTCTGCCTCTGTGCCCCTCACACACACGTGTCTGCCTCTGTGCCCCTCACACACACGTCTGCCTCTGTGCCCCTCACACAGACGTCTGCCTCTGTGCCCCTCACACACACGTCTGCCTCTGTGCCCCTCACACACACGTGTCTGCCTCTGTGCCCCTCACACACACGTCTGCCTCTGTGCCCCTCACACACACGTCTGCCTCTGTGCCCCTCACACACACACGTCTGCCTCTGTGCCCCTCACACACACACGTCTGCCTCTGTGCCCCTCACACAGACGTCTGCCTCTGTGCCCCTCACACACACGTCTGCCTCTGTGCCCCTCACACACACGTGTCTGCCTCTGTGCCCCTCACACACACGTGTCTGCCTCTGTGCCCCTCACACAGACGTCTGCCTCTGTGCCCCTCACGCACAAGTCTGCCTCTGTACCCCTCACACACATGTCTGCCTCTGTGCCCTTCACACAAGTCTGCCTCTGTGCCCCTCACACACATGTCTGCCTCTGTGTCCCTCATACACGTCTGCCTCTGTGCCCCTCACACACAAGTCTGCCTCTGTACCCCTCAAACACATGTCTGCCTCTGTGCCCCTCACACACATGTCTGCCTCTGTGCCCCTCACACACATGTCTGCCTCTGTGCCCCTCATACACGTCTGCCTCTGTGCCCCTCACACACGTCTGCCTCTGTACCCCTCACACACATGTCTGCCTCTGTACCCCTCACACACATGTCTGCCTCTGTGCCCCTCACACACATGTCTGCCTCTTTGCCCCCACACACATGTCTGCCTCTGTGCCCCTCATGCACGTCTGCCTCTGTGCCCCTCACACACACGTGTCTGCCTCTGTGCCCCTCACACACGTGTCTGCCTCTGTGCCCCTCACACACACGTGTCTGCCTCTGTGCCCCTCACACACACGTCTGCCTCTGTGCCCCTCACACACACGTCTGCCTCTGTGCCCCTCAATCACTCGTCTGCCTCTGTGCCCCTCAAACACACGTCTGCCTCTGTGCCCCTCACACAGACGTCTGCCTCTGTGCCCCTCACACACACGTGTCTGCCTCTGTGCCCCTCACACACACACGTGTCTGCCTCTGTGCCCCTCACACACACGTGTCTGCCTCTGTGCCCCTCACACACACGTCTGCCTCTGTGCCCCTCACACACGTCTGCCTCTGTGCCCCTCACACACACGTCTGCCTCTGTGCCCCTCACACACACGTCTGCCTCTGTGCCCCTCAATCACTCGTCTGCCTCTGTGCCCCTCAAACACACGTCTGCCTCTGTGCCCCTCACACAGACGTCTGCCTCTGTGCCCCTCACACACATGTGTCTGCCTCTGTGCCCCTCACACACACGTCTGCCTCTGTGCCCCTCACACAGACGTCTGCCTTTGTGCCCCTCACACACACGTCTGCCTCTGTGCCCCTCACACACATGTCTGCCTCTGTGCCCCTCACACACACGTCTGCCTCTGTGCCCCTCACACACATGTCAGCCTCTGTGCCCCTTACACACGTCTGCCTCTGTGCCCCTCACACACACGTCTGCCTCTGTGCCCCTCACACAGACGTCTGCCTCTGTGCCCCTCACACACACGTCTGCCTCTGTGCCCCTCACACACGTCTGCCTCTGTGCCCCTCACACACACGTGTCTGCCTCTGTGCCCCTCACACACACGTCTGCCTCTGTGCCCCTCACACAGACGTCTGCCTCTGTGCCCCTCACACACACGTCTGCCTCTGTGCCCCTCACACACACGTGTCTGCCTCTGTGCCCCTCACACACACGTCTGCCTCTGTGCCCCTCACACACACGTCTGCCTCTGTGCCCCTCACACACACACGTCTGCCTCTGTGCCCCTCACACACACACACGTCTGCCTCTGTGCCCCTCACACAGACGTCTGCCTCTGTGCCCCTCACACACACGTCTGCCTCTGTGCCCCTCACACACACGTGTCTGCCTCTGTGCCCCTCACACACACGTGTCTGCCTCTGTGCCCCTCACACACACACGTGTCTGCCTCTGTGCCCCTCACACAGACGTCTGCTTCTGTGCCCCTCACACACACCTCTGCCTCTGTGCCCCTCACACACACGTGTCTGCCTCTGTGCCCCTCACACACACGTGTCTGCCTCTGTGCCCCTCACACACACACGTGTCTGCCTCTGTGCCCCTCACACACACGTGTCTGCCTCTGTGTCCCTCACACACACCTCTGCCTCTGTGCCCCTAAAACACGTCTGCCTCTGTGCCCCTCACACACACGTCTGCCTCTGTGCCCCTCACACACACGTCTGCCTCTGTGCCCCTCACACACGTGTCTGCCTCTGTGCCCCTCACACAGACGTCTGCCTCTGTGCCCCTCACGCACATGTCTGCCTCGGTGCCCCTCACACACACGTGTCTGCCTCTGTGCCCCTCAAACACACGTCTCTGCCTCTGTGCCCCTCACACACATGTCTGCCTCTGTGCCCCTCACACACATGTCTGCCTCTGTGCCCCTCACACACACGTCTGCCTCTGTACCACTCACACACATGTCTGCCTCTGTGCCCTTCACACAAGTCTGCCTCTGTGCCCCTCACACACAAGTCTGCCTCTGTACCCCTCACACACATGTCTGCCTCTGTGCCCTTCACACAAGTCTGCCTCTGTGCCCCTCACACACATGTCTGCCTCTGTGCCCCTCATACACGTCTGCCTCTGTGCCCCTCACACACAAGTCTGCCTCTGTACCCCTCACACACATGTCTGCCTCTGTGCCCCTCACACACATGTCTGCCTCTGTGCCCCTCACACACATGTCTGCCTCTGTGCCCCTCATACACGTCTGCCTCTGTGCCCCTCACACACGTCTGCCTCTGTACCCCTCACACACATGTCTGCCTCTGTACCCCTCACACACATGTCTGCCTCTGTGCCCCTCACACACATGTCTGCCTCTTTGCCCCCACACACATGTCTGCCTCTGTGCCCCTCATACACGTCTGCCTCTGTGCCCCTCACACACACGTGTCTGCCTCTGTGCCCCTCACACACGTGTCTGCCTCTGTGCCCCTCACACACACGTGTCTGCCTCTGTGCCCCTCACACACACGTCTGCCTCTGTGCCCCTCACACACACGTCTGCCTCTGTGCCCCTCACACAGACGTCTGCCTCTGTGCCCCTCACACACACGTGTCTGCCTCTGTGCCCCTCACACACACGTCTGCCTCTGTGCCCCTCACACAGACGTCTGCCTCTGTGCCCCTCACACACGTCTGCCTCTGTGCCCCTCACACACACGTCTGCCTCTG
Source organism: Eucyclogobius newberryi (assembly GCF_026437365.1). NCBI lineage: Eukaryota > Metazoa > Chordata > Actinopteri > Gobiiformes > Gobiidae > Eucyclogobius > Eucyclogobius newberryi. The sequence goes on along the minus strand of NW_027315779.1, from coordinate 21,792,939 downwards.
TGCCCCTCACACACACGTCTGCCTCTGTGCCCCTCAATCACTCGTCTGCCTCTGTGCCCCTCAAACACACGTCTGCCTCTGTACCCCTCACACAGACGTCTGCCTCTGTGCCCCTCACACACATGTGTCTGCCTCTGTGCCCCTCACACACACGTCTGCCTCTGTGCCCCTCACACAGACGTCTGCCTTTGTGCCCCTCACACACACGTCTGCCTCTGTGCCCCTCACACACATGTCTGCCTCTGTGCCCCTCACACACACGTCTGCCTCTGTGCCCCTCACACACATGTCAGCCTCTGTGCCCCTTACACACGTCTGCCTCTGTGCCCCTCACACACACGTCTGCCTCTGTGCCCCTCACACAGACGTCTGCCTCTGTGCCCCTCACACACACGTCTGCCTCTGTGCCCCTCACACACGTCTGCCTCTGTGCCCCTCACACACACGTGTCTGCCTTTGTGCCCCTCACACACACGTCTGCCTCTGTGCCCCTCACACAGACGTCTGCCTCTGTGCCCCTCACACACACGTCTGCCTCTGTGCCCCTCACACACACGTGTCTGCCTCTGTGCCCCTCACACACACGTCTGCCTCTGTGCCCCTCACACACACGTCTGCCTCTGTGCCCCTCACACACACACGTCTGCCTCTGTGCCCCTCACACACACACGTCTGCCTCTGTGCCCCTCACACAGACGTCTGCCTCTGTGCCCCTCACACACACGTCTGCCTCTGTGCCCCTCACACACACGTGTCTGCCTCTGTGCCCCTCACACACACGTGTCTGCCTCTGTGCCCCTCACACACACACGTGTCTGCCTCTGTGCCCCTCACACAGACGTCTGCCTCTGTGCCCCTCACACACACCTCTGCCTCTGTGCCCCTCACACACACGTGTCTGCCTCTGTGCCCCTCACACACACGTGTCTGCCTCTGTGCCCCTCACACACACACGTGTCTGCCTCTGTGCCCCTCACACACACGTGTCTGCCTCTGTGTCCCTCACACACACCTCTGCCTCTGTGCCCCTAAAACACGTCTGCCTCTGTGCCCCTCACACACACGTCTGCCTCTGTGCCCCTCACACACACGTCTGCCTCTGTGCCCCTCACACACGTGTCTGCCTCTGTGCCCCTCACACAGACGTCTGCCTCTGTGCCCCTCACGCACATGTCTGCCTCGGTGCCCCTCACACACACGTGTCTGCCTCTGTGCCCCTCAAACACACGTCTCTGCCTCTGTGCCCCTCACACACATGTCTGCCTCTGTGCCCCTCACACACATGTCTGCCTCTGTGCCCCTCACACACACGTCTGCCTCTGTACCACTCACACACATGTCTGCCTCTGTGCCCTTCACACAAGTCTGCCTCTGTGCCCCTCACACACAAGTCTGCCTCTGTACCCCTCACACACATGTCTGCCTCTGTGCCCTTCACACAAGTCTGCCTCTGTGCCCCTCACACACATGTCTGCCTCTGTGCCCCTCATACACGTCTGCCTCTGTGCCCCTCACACACAAGTCTGCCTCTGTACCCCTCACACACATGTCTGCCTCTGTGCCCCTCACACACATGTCTGCCTCTGTGCCCCTCACACACATGTCTGCCTCTGTGCCCCTCATACACGTCTGCCTCTGTGCCCCTCACACACGTCTGCCTCTGTACCCCTCACACACATGTCTGCCTCTGTACCCCTCACACACATGTCTGCCTCTGTGCCCCTCACACACATGTCTGCCTCTTTGCCCCCACACACATGTCTGCCTCTGTGCCCCTCATACACGTCTGCCTCTGTGCCCCTCACACACACGTGTCTGCCTCTGTGCCCCTCACACACGTGTCTGCCTCTGTGCCCCTCACACACACGTGTCTGCCTCTGTGCCCCTCACACACACGTCTGCCTCTGTGCCCCTCACACACACGTCTGCCTCTGTGCCCCTCACACAGACGTCTGCCTCTGTGCCCCTCACACACACGTGTCTGCCTCTGTGCCCCTCACACACACGTCTGCCTCTGTGCCCCTCACACAGACGTCTGCCTCTGTGCCCCTCACACACACGTCTGCCTCTGTGCCCCTCACACACACGTGTCTGCCTCTGTGCCCCTCACACACACGTCTGCCTCTGTGCCCCTCACACAGACGTCTGCCTCTGTGCCCCTCACACACACGTCTGCCTCTGTGCCCCTCACACACGTGTCTGCCTCTGTGCCCCTCACACACACGTCTGCCTCTGTGCCCCTCACAAACACGTCTGCCTCTGTGCCCCTCATACATGTCTGCCTCTGTGCCCCTCACACACACGTGTCTGCCTCTGTGCCCCTCACACACACGTCTGCCTCTGTGCCCCTCACACACACGTCTGCCTCTGTGCCCCTCACACACACACGTCTGCCTCTGTGCCCCTCACACACACACGTCTGCCTCTGTGCCCCTCACACAGACGTCTGCCTCTGTTCCCCTCACACACACGTCTGCCTCTGTGCCCCTCACACACACGTGTCTGCCTCTGTGCCCCTCACACACACGTGTCTGCCTCTGTGCCCCTCACACACACACGTGTCTGCCTCTGTGCCCCTCACACAGACGTCTGCCTCTGTGCCCCTCACACACACCTCTGCCTCTGTGCCCCTCACACACACGTGTCTGCCTCTGTGCCCCTCACACACACGTCTGCCTCTGTGCCCCTCACACACACACGTCTGCCTCTGTGCCCCTCACACACACACGTCTGCCTCTGTGCCCCTCACACAGACGTCTGCCTCTGTTCCCCTCACACACACGTCTGCCTCTGTGCCCCTCACACACACGTGTCTGCCTCTGTGCCCCTCACACACACGTGTCTGCCTCTGTGCCCCTCACACACACACGTGTCTGCCTCTGTGCCCCTCACACAGACGTCTGCCTCTGTGCCCCTCACACACACGTGTCTGCCTCTGTGCCCCTCACACACACCTCTGCCTCTGTGCCCCTCAAACACGTCTGCCTCTGTGCCCCTCACACACACGTCAGCCTCTGTGCCCCTCACACACACGTCTGCCTCTGTGCCCCTCACACACGTGTCTGCCTCTGTGCCCCTCACACAGACGTCTGCCTCTGTGCCCCTCACGCACATGTCTGCCTCTGTGCCCCTCACACACACGTGTCTGCCTCTGTGCCCCTCACACACACGTCCCTGCCTCTGTGCCCCTCACACACACGTGTCTGCCTCTGTGCCCCTCACACACATGTCTGCCTCTGTGCCCCTCAAACAAACGTCTGCCTCTGTACCACTCACACACATATCTGCCTCTGTGCCCTCCACACAAGTCTGCCTCTGTGCCCCTCACACACAAGTCTGCCTCTGTACCCCTCACACACATGTCTGCCTCTGTGCCCTTCACACAAGTCTGCCTCTGTGCCCCTCACACACAAGTCTGCCTCTGTGCCCCTCACACACACGTCTGCCTCTGTACCACTCACACACATGTCTGCCTCTGTGCCCTTCACACAAGTCTGCCTCTGTGCCCCTCAAACACAAGTCTGCCTCTGTACCCCTCACACACATGTCTGCCTCTGTGCCCTTCACACAAGTCTGCCTCTGTGCCCCTCACACACATGTCTGCCTCTGTGCCCCTCATACACGTCTGCCTCTGTGCCCCTCACACACAAGTCTGCCTCTGTACCCCTCACACACATGTCTGCCTCTGTGCCCCTCACACACATGTCTGCCTCTGTGCCCCTCACACACATGTCTGCCTCTGTGTCCCTCATACACGTCTGCCTCTGTGCCCCTCACACACGTCTGCCTCTGTACCCCTCACACACATGTCTGCCTCTGTACCTCTCACACACATGTCTGCCTCTGTGCCCCTCACACACATGTCTGCCTCTTTGCCCCCACACACATGTCTGCCTCTGTGCCCCTCATACACGTCTGCCTCTGTGCCCCTCACACACACGTGTCTGCCTCTGTGCCCCTCACACACGTGTCTGCCTCTGTGCCCCTCACAAACACGTGTCTGCCTCTGTGCCCCTCACACACACGTCTGCCTCTGTGCCCCTCACACAGACGTCTGCCTCTGTGCCCCTCACACACACGTGTCTGCCTCTGTGCCCCTCACACACACATCTGCCTCTGTGCCCCTCACACAGACGTCTGCCTCTGTGCCCCTCACACAGACGTCTGCCTCTGTGCCCCTCACACACATGTCTGCCTCTGTGCCCCTCACACACGTGTCTGCCTCTGTGCCCCTCACACACACGTCTGCCTCTGTGCCCCTCACACACACGTCTGCCTCTGTGCCCCTCATACATGTCTGCCTCTGTGCCCCTCACACACACGTGTCTGCCTCTGTGCCCCTCACACACACGTCTGCCTCTGTGCCCCTCACACACACGTCTGCCTCTGTGCCCCGCACACACACGTCTGCCTCTGTGCCCCTCACACACACACGTCTGCCTCTGTGCCCCTCACACACACACGTCTGCCTCTGTGCCCCTCACACAGACGTCTGCCTCTGTGCCCCTCACACACACGTCTGCCTCTGTGCCCCTCACACACACGTGTCTGCCTCTGTGCCCCTCACACACACGTGTCTGCCTCTGTGCCCCTCACACACACACGTGTCTGCCTCTGTGCCCCTCACACAGACGTCTGCCTCTGTGCCCCTCACACACACCTCTGCCTCTGTGCCCATCACACACACGTGTCTGCCTCTGTGCCCCTCACACACACGTGTCTGCCTCTGTGCCCCTCACACACACACGTGTCTGCCTCTGTGCCCCTCACACACACGTGTCTGCCTCTGTGCCCCTCACACACACCTCTGCCTCTGTGCCCCTCAAACACGTCTGCCTCTGTGCCCCTCACACACACGTCTGCCTCTGTGCCCCTCACACACACGTCTGCCTCTGTGCCCCTCACACACGTGTCTGCCTCTGTGCCCCTCACACAGACGTCTGCCTCTGTGCCCCTCACGCACATGTCTGCCTCTGTGCCCCTCACACACACGTCTCTACCTCGGTGCCCCTCACACACATGTCTGCCTCTGTGCCCCTCACACACATGTCTGCCTCTGTGCCCCTCACACACACGTCTGCCTCTGTACCACTCACACACATGTCTGCCTCTGTGCCCTTCACACAAGTCTGCCTCTGTGCCCCTCACACACAAGTCTGCCTCTGTACCCCTCACACACATGTCTGCCTCTGTGCCCTTCACACAAGTCTGCCTCTGTGCCCCTCACACACATGTCTGCCTCTGTGCCCCTCATACACGTCTGCCTCTGTGCCCCTCACACACAAGTCTGCCTCTGTACCCCTCAAACACATGTCTGCCTCTGTGCCCCTCACACACATGTCTGCCTCTGTGCCCCTCACACACATGTCTGCCTCTGTGCCCCTCATACACGTCTGCCTCTGTGCCCCTCACACACGTCTGCCTCTGTACCCCTCACACACATGTCTGCCTCTGTACCCCTCACACACATGTCTGCCTCTGTGCCCCTCACACACATGTCTGCCTCTTTGCCCCCACACACATGTCTGCCTCTGTGCCCCTCATGCACGTCTGCCTCTGTGCCCCTCACACACACGTGTCTGCCTCTGTGCCCCTCACACACGTGTCTGCCTCTGTGCCCCTCACACACACGTGTCTGCCTCTGTGCCCCTCACACACACGTCTGCCTCTGTGCCCCTCACACACACGTCTGCCTCTGTGCCCCTCACACAGACGCCTGCCTCTGTGCCCCTCACACACACGTGTCTGCCTCTGTGCCCCTCACACACACGTCTGCCTCTGTGCCCCTCACACAGACGTCTGCCTCTGTGCCCCTCACACACACGTCTGCCTCTGTGCCCCTCACACACACGTGTCTGCCTCTGTGCCCCTCACACACACGTCTGCCTCTGTGCCCCTCACACAGACGTCTGCCTCTGTGCCCCTCACACACACGTCTGCCTCTGTGCCCCTCACACACGTGTCTGCCTCTGTGCCCCTCACACACACGTCTGCCTCTGTGCCCCTCACACACACGTCTGCCTCTGTGCCCCTCATACATGTCTGCCTCTGTGCCCCTCACACACACGTGTCTGCCTCTGTGCCCCTCACACACACGTCTGCCTCTTTGCCCCTCACACACACGTCTGCCTCTGTGCCCCTCACATACACGTCTGCCTCTGTGCCCCTCACACACACACGTCTGCCTCTGTGCCCCTCACACACACACGTCTGCCTCTGTGCCCCTCACACAGACGTCTGCCTCTGTGCCCCTCACACACACGTCTGCCTCTGTGCCCCTCACACACACGTGTCTGCCTCTGTGCCCCTCACACACACGTGTCTGCCTCTGTGCCCCTCACACACACACGTGTCTGCCTCTGTGCCCCTCACACAGACGTCTGCCTCTGTGCCCCTCACACACACCTCTGCCTCTGTGCCCCTCACACACACGTGTCTGCCTCTGTGCCCCTCACACACACGTGTCTGCCTCTGTGCCCCTCACACACACACGTGTCTGCCTCTGTGCCCCTCACACACACGTGTCTTTCTCTGTGCCCCTCACACACACCTCTGCCTCTGTGCCCCTCAAACACGTCTGCCTCTGTGCCCCTCACACACACGTCAGCCTCTGTGCCCCTCACACACACGTCTGCCTCTGTGCCCCTCACACACGTGTCTGCCTCTGTGCCCCTCACACAGACGTCTGCCTCTGTGCCCCTCACGCACATGTCTGCCTCTGTGCCCCTCACACACACGTGTCTGCCTCTGTGCCCCTCACACACACGTCTCTGCCTCTGTGCCCCTCACACACACGTGTCTGCCTCTGTGCCCCTCACACACATGTCTGCCTCTGTGCCCCTCACACACACGTCTGCCTCTGTACCACTCACACACATGTCTGCCTCTGTGCCCTTCACACAAGTCTGCCTCTGTGCCCCTCACACACAAGTCTGCCTCTGTACCCCTCACACACATGTCTGCCTCTGTGCCCTTCACACAAGTCTGCCTCTGTGCCCCTCACACACAAGTCTGCCTCTGTGCCCCTCACACACATGTCTGCCTCTGTGCCCCTCATACACGTCTGCCTCTGTGCCCCTCACACACAAGTCTGCCTCTGTGCCCCTCACACACATGTCTGCCTCTGTGCCCCTCACACACATGTCTGCCTCTGTGCCCCTCATACACGTCTGCCTCTGTGCCCCTCACACACGTGTCTGCCTCTGTGCCCCTCACACACACGTGTCTGCCTCTGTGCCCCTCACACACGTGTCTGCCTCTGTGCCCCTCACACACACGTGTCTGCCTCTGTGCCCCTCACACACACGTGTCTGCCTCTGTGCCCCTCACACACACGTCTGCCTCTGTGCCCCTCACACACATGTCTGCCTCTGTGCCCCTCACACACACGTGTCTGCCTCTGTGCCCCTCACACACACGTGTCTGCCTCTGTGCCCCTCACACACACGTGTCTGCCTCTGTGCCCCTCACACACACGTCTGCCTCTGTGCCCCTCACACACGTCTGCCTTTGTGCCCCTCACACACACGTCTGCCTCTGTGCCCCTCACACACACGTCTGCCTCTGTGCCCCTCAATCACTCGTCTGCCTCTGTGCCCCTCAAACACACGTCTGCCTCTGTGCCCCTCACACAGACGTCTGCCTCTGTGCCCCTCACACACACGTGTCTGCCTCTGTGCCCCTCACACACACACGTGTCTGCCTCTGTGCCCCTCACACACACGTGTCTGCCTCTGTGCCCCTCACACACACGTCTGCCTCTGTGCCCCTCACACACGTCTGCCTCTGTGCCCCTCACACACACGTCTGCCTCTGTGCCCCTCACACACACGTCTGCCTCTGTGCCCCTCAATCACTCGTCTGCCTCTGTGCCCCTCAAACACACGTCTGCCTCTGTGCCCCTCACACAGACGTCTGCCTCTGTGCCCCTCACACACACGTGTCTGCCTCTGTGCCCCTCACACACACGTCTGCCTCTGTGCCCCTCACACAGACGTCTGCCTTTGTGCCCCTCACACAGACGTCTGCCTCTGTGCCCCTCACACACATGTCTGCCTCTGTGCCCCTCACACACACGTCTGCCTCTGTGCCCCTCACACACGTGTCTGCCTCTGTGCCCCTCACACACGTGTCTGCCTCTGTTCCCCTCACACACGTGTCTGCCTCTGTGCCCCTCACACACGTGTCTGCCTCTGTGCCCCTCACACACGTGTCTGCCTCTGTGCCCCTCACACACACGTGTCTGCCTCTGTGCCCCTCACACACACGTGTCTGCCTCTGTGCCCCTCACACACACGTCTGCCTCTGTGCCCCTCACACACATGTCTGCCTCTGTGCCCCTCACACACACGTGTCTGCCTCTGTGCCCCTCACACACACGTGTCTGCCTCTGTGCCCCTCACACACACGTGTCTGCCTCTGTGCCCCTCACACACGTGTCTGCCTCTGTGCCCCTCACACACGTGTCTGCCTCTGTGCCCCTCACACACACGTGTCTGCCTCTGTGCCCCTCACACACGTGTCTGCCTCTGTGCCCCTCACACACACGTGTCTGCCTCTGTGCCCCTCACACACACGTGTCTGCCTCTGTGCCCCTCACACACACGTCTGCCTCTGTGCCCCTCACACACACGTCTGCCTCTGTGCCCCTCACACACACGTGTCTGCCTCTGTGCCCCTCACACACACGTGTCTGCCTCTGTGCCCCTCAGACACACGTGTCTGCCTCTGTGCCCCTCACACACACCTCTGCCTCTGTGCCCCTCACACACGTCTGCCTCTGTGCCCCTCACACACACGTCTGCCTCTGTGCCCCTCACACACACGTCTGCCTCTGTGCCCCTCAATCACTCGTCTGCCTCTGTGCCCCTCAAACACACGTCTGCCTCTGTGCCCCTCACACAGACGTCTGCCTCTGTGCCCCTCACACACACGTGTCTGCCTCTGTGCCCCTCACACACACACGTGTCTGCCTCTGTGCCCCTCACACACACGTGTCTGCCTCTGTGCCCCTCACACACACGTCTGCCTCTGTGCCCCTCACACACGTCTGCCTCTGTGCCCCTCACACACACGTCTGCCTCTGTGCCCCTCACACACACGTCTGCCTCTGTGCCCCTCAATCACTCGTCTGCCTCTGTGCCCCTCAAACACACGTCTGCCTCTGTGCCCCTCACACAGACGTCTGCCTCTGTGCCCCTCACACACATGTGTCTGCCTCTGTGCCCCTCACACACACGTCTGCCTCTGTGCCCCTCACACAGACGTCTGCCTTTGTGCCCCTCACACACACGTCTGCCTCTGTGCCCCTCACACACATGTCTGCCTCTGTGCCCCTCACACACACGTCTGCCTCTGTGCCCCTCACACACATGTCAGCCTCTGTGCCCCTTACACACGTCTGCCTCTGTGCCCCTCACACACACGTCTGCCTCTGTGCCCCTCACACAGACGTCTGCCTCTGTGCCCCTCACACACACGTCTGCCTCTGTGCCCCTCACACACGTCTGCCTCTGTGCCCCTCACACACACGTGTCTGCCTCTGTGCCCCTCACACACACGTCTGCCTCTGTGCCCCTCACACAGACGTCTGCCTCTGTGCCCCTCACACACACGTCTGCCTCTGTGCCCCTCACACACACGTGTCTGCCTCTGTGCCCCTCACACACACGTCTGCCTCTGTGCCCCTCACACACACGTCTGCCTCTGTGCCCCTCACACATACACGTCTGCCTCTGTGCCCCTCACACACACACGTCTGCCTCTGTGCCCCTCACACAGACGTCTGCCTCTGTGCCCCTCACACACACGTCTGCCTCTGTGCCCCTCACACACACGTGTCTGCCTCTGTGCCCCTCACACACACGTGTCTGCCTCTGTGCCCCTCACACACACACGTGTCTGCCTCTGTGCCCCTCACACAGACGTCTGCCTCTGTGCCCCTCACACACACCTCTGCCTCTGTGCCCCTCACACACACGTGTCTGCCTCTGTGCCCCTCACACACACGTGTCTGCCTCTGTGCCCCTCACACACACACGTGTCTGCCTCTGTGCCCCTCACACACACGTGTCTGCCTCTGTGCCCCTCACACACACCTCTGCCTCTGTGCCCCTAAAACACGTCTGCCTCTGTGCCCCTCACACACACGTCTGCCTCTGTGCCCCTCACACACACGTCTGCCTCTGTGCCCCTCACACACGTGTCTGCCTCTGTGCCCCTCACACAGACGTCTGCCTCTGTGCCCCTCACGCACATGTCTGCCTCGGTGCCCCTCACACACACGTGTCTGCCTCTGTGCCCCTCAAACACACGTCTCTGCCTCTGTGCCCCTCACACACATGTCTGCCTCTGTGCCCCTCACACACATGTCTGCCTCTGTGCCCCTCACACACACGTCTGCCTCTGTACCACTCACACACATGTCTGCCTCTGTGCCCTTCACACAAGTCTGCCTCTGTGCCCCTCACACACAAGTCTGCCTCTGTACCCCTCACACACATGTCTGCCTCTGTGCCCTTCACACAAGTCTGCCTCTGTGCCCCTCACACACATGTCTGCCTCTGTGCCCCTCATACACGTCTGCCTCTGTGCCCCTCACACACAAGTCTGCCTCTGTACCCCTCACACACATGTCTGCCTCTGTGCCCCTCACACACATGTCTGCCTCTGTGCCCCTCACACACATGTCTGCCTCTGTGCCCCTCATACACGTCTGCCTCTGTGCCCCTCACACACGTCTGCCTCTGTACCCCTCACACACATGTCTGCCTCTGTACCCCTCACACACATGTCTGCCTCTGTGCCCCTCACACACATGTCTGCCTCTTTGCCCCCACACACATGTCTGCCTCTGTGCCCCTCATACACGTCTGCCTCTGTGCCCCTCACACACACGTGTCTGCCTCTGTACCCCTCACACACGTGTCTGCCTCTGTGCCCCTCACACACACGTGTCTGCCTCTGTGCCCCTCACACACACGTCTGCCTCTGTGCCCCTCACACACACGTCTGCCTCTGTGCCCCTCACACAGACGTCTGCCTCTGTGCCCCTCACACACACGTGTCTGCCTCTGTGCCCCTCACACACACGTCTGCCTCTGTGCCCCTCACACAGACGTCTGCCTCTGTGCCCCTCACACACACGTCTGCCTCTGTGCCCCTCACACACACGTGTCTGCCTCTGTGCCCCTCACACACACGTCTGCCTCTGTGCCCCTCACACAGACGTCTGCCTCTGTGCCCCTCACACACACGTCTGCCTCTGTGCCCCTCACACACGTGTCTGCCTCTGTGCCCCTCACACACACGTCTGCCTCTGTGCCCCTCACAAACACGTCTGCCTCTGTGCCCCTCATACATGTCTGCCTCTGTGCCCCTCACACACACGTGTCTGCCTCTGTGCCCCTCACACACACGTCTGCCTCTGTGCCCCTCACACACACGTCTGCCTCTGTGCCCCTCACACACACACGTCTGCCTCTGTGCCCCTCACACACACACGTCTGCCTCTGTGCCCCTCACACAGACGTCTGCCTCTGTTCCCCTCACACACACGTCTGCCTCTGTGCCCCTCACACACACGTGTCTGCCTCTGTGCCCCTCACACACACGTGTCTGCCTCTGTACCCCTCACACACACACGTGTCTGCCTCTGTGCCCCTCACACAGACGTCTGCCTCTGTGCCCCTCACACACACCTCTGCCTCTGTGCCCCTCACACACACGTGTCTGCCTCTGTGCCCCTCACACACACACGTGTCTGCCTCTGTGCCCCTCACACACACACGTGTCTGCCTCTGTGCCCCTCACACACACGTGTCTGCCTCTGTGCCCCTCACACACACCTCTGCCTCTGTGCCCCTCAAACACGTCTGCCTCTGTGCCCCTCACACACACGTCAGCCTCTGTGCCCCTCACACACACGTCTGCCTCTGTGCCCCTCACACACGTGTCTGCCTCTGTGCCCCTCACACAGACGTCTGCCTCTGTGCCCCTCACGCACATGTCTGCCTCTGTGCCCCTCACACACACGTGTCTGCCTCTGTGCCCCTCACACACACGTCCCTGCCTCTGTGCCCCTCACACACACGTGTCTGCCTCTGTGCCCCTCACACACATGTCTGCCTCTGTGCCCCTCACACAAACGTCTGCCTCTGTACCACTCACACACATGTCTGCCTCTGTGCCCTCCACACAAGTCTGCCTCTGTGCCCCTCACACACAAGTCTGCCTCTGTACCCCTCACACACATGTCTGCCTCTGTGCCCTTCACACAAGTCTGCCTCTGTGCCCCTCACACACAAGTCTGCCTCTGTGCCCCTCACACACATGTCTGCCTCTGTGCCCCTCATACACGTCTGCCTCTGTGCCCCTCACACACAAGTCTGCCTCTGTGCCCCTCACACACATGTCTGCCTCTGTGCCCCTCACACACATGTCTGCCTCTGTGCCCCTCATACACGTCTGCCTCTGTGCCCCTCACACGTGTCTGCCTCTGTGCCCCTCACACACACGTGTCTGCCTCTGTGCCCCTCACACACGTGTCTGCCTCTGTGCCCCTCACACACACGTGTCTGCCTCTGTGCCCCTCACACACACGTGTCTGCCTCTGTGCCCCTCACACACACGTCTGCCTCTGTGCCCCTCACACACATGTCTGCCTCTGTGCCCCTCACACACACGTGTCTGCCTCTGTGCCCCTCACACACACGTGTCTGCCTCTGTGCCCCTCACACACACGTGTCTGCCTCTGTGCCCCTCACACACACCTCTGCCTCTGTGCCCCTCACACACGTCTGCCTTTGTGCCCCTCACACACACGTCTGCCTCTGTGCCCCTCACACACACGTCTGCCTCTGTGCCCCTCAATCACTCGTCTGCCTCTGTGCCCCTCAAACACACGTCTGCCTCTGTGCCCCTCACACAGACGTCTGCCTCTGTGCCCCTCACACACACGTGTCTGCCTCTGTGCCCCTCACACACACACGTGTCTGCCTCTGTGCCCCTCACACACACGTGTCTGCCTCTGTGCCCCTCACACACACGTCTGCCTCTGTGCCCCTCACACACGTCTGCCTCTGTGCCCCTCACACACACGTCTGCCTCTGTGCCCCTCACACACACGTCTGCCTCTGTGCCCCTCAATCACTCGTCTGCCTCTGTGCCCCTCAAACACACGTCTGCCTCTGTGCCCCTCACACAGACGTCTGCCTCTGTGCCCCTCACACACACGTGTCTGCCTCTGTGCCCCTCACACACACGTCTCTCTCTGTGCCCCTCACACAGACGTCTGCCTTTGTGCCCCTCACACACACGTCTGCCTCTGTGCCCCTCACACACATGTCTGCCTCTGTGCCCCTCACACACACGTCTGCCTCTGTGCCCCTCACACACGTGTCTGCCTCTGTGCCCCTCACACACGTGTCTGCCTCTGTTCCCCTCACACACGTGTCTGCCTCTGTGCCCCTCACACACGTGTCTGCCTCTGTGCCCCTCACACACGTGTCTGCCTCTGTGCCCCTCACACACACGTGTCTGCCTCTGTGCCCCTCACACACACGTGTCTGCCTCTGTGCCCCTCACACACACGTCTGCCTCTGTGCCCCTCATACACATGTCTGCCTCTGTGCCCCTCACACACACGTGTCTGCCTCTGTGCCCCTCACACACACGTGTCTGCCTCTGTGCCCCTCACACACACGTGTCTGCCTCTGTGCCCCTCACACACGTGTCTGCCTCTGTGCCCCTCACACACGTGTCTGCCTCTGTGCCCCTCACACACACGTGTCTGCCTCTGTGCCCCTCACACACGTGTCTGCCTCTGTGCCCCTCACACACACGTGTCTGCCTCTGTGCCCCTCACACACACGTGTCTGCCTCTGTGCCCCTCACACACACGTCTGCCTCTGTGCCCCTCACACACACGTCTGCCTCTGTGCCCCTCACACACACGTGTCTGCCTCTGTGCCCCTCACACACACGTGTCTGCCTCTGTGCCCCTCACACACACGTGTCTGCCTCTGAACCCCTCACACACACCTCTGCCTCTGTGCCCCTCACACACGTCTGCCTCTGTGCCCCTCACACACACGTCTGCCTCTGTGCCCCTCACACACACGTCTGCCTCTGTGCCCCTCAATCACTCGTCTGCCTCTGTGCCCCTCAAACACACGTCTGCCTCTGTGCCCCTCACACAGACGTCTGCCTCTGTGCCCCTCACACACACGTGTCTGCCTCTGTGCCCCTCACACACACACGTGTCTGCCTCTGTGCCCCTCACACACACGTGTCTGCCTCTGTGCCCCTCACACACACGTCTGCCTCTGTGCCCCTCACACACGTCTGCCTCTGTGCCCCTCACACACACGTCTGCCTCTGTGCCCCTCACACACACGTCTGCCTCTGTGCCCCTCAATCACTCGTCTGCCTCTGTGCCCCTCAAACACACGTCTGCCTCTGTGCCCCTCACACAGACGTCTGCCTCTGTGCCCCTCACACACACGTGTCTGCCTCTGTGCCCCTCACACACACGTCTGCCTCTGTGCCCCTCACACAGATGTCTGCCTTTGTGCCCCTCACACACACGTCTGCCTCTGTGCCCCTCACACACATGTCTGCCTCTGTGCCCCTCACACACACGTCTGCCTCTGTGCCCCTCACACACACGTCTGCCTCTGTGCCCCTCAAACACACGTCTGCCTCTGTGCCCCTCACACAGACGTCTGCCTCTGTGCCCCTCACACACACGTGTCTGCCTCTGTGCCCCTCACACACACGTCTGCCTCTGTGCCCCTCACACAGATGTCTGCCTTTGTGCCCCTCACACACACGTCTCTGCCTCTGTGCCCCTCACACACGTGTCTGCCTCTGTGCCCCTCACACACACGTCTGCCTCTGTGCCCCTCACACACACGTCTGCCTCTGTGCCCCTCACACACACGTGTCTGCCTCTGTGCCCCTCACACACACGTGTCTGCCTCTGTGCCCCTCACACACACGTGTCTGCCTCTGTGCCCCTCACACACACCTCTGCCTCTGTGCCCCTCACACACGTCTGCCTCTGTGCCCCTCACACACACGTCTGCCTCTGTGCCCCTCACACACACGTCTGCCTCTGTGCCCCTCAATCACTCGTCTGCCTCTGTGCCCCTCAAACACACGTCTGCCTCTGTGCCCCTCACACAGACGTCTGCCTCTGTGCCCCTCACACACACGTGTCTGCCTCTGTGCCCCTCACACACACACACGTGTCTGCCTCTGTGCCCCTCACACACACGTGTCTGCCTCTGTGCCCCTCACACACACGTCTGCCTCTGTGCCCCTCACACACGTCTGCCTCTGTGCCCCTCACACACACGTCTGCCTCTGTGCCCCTCACACACACGTCTGCCTCTGTGCCCCTCAATCACTCGTCTGCCTCTGTGCCCCTCAAACACACGTCTGCCTCTGTGCCCCTCACACAGACGTCTGCCTCTGTGCCCCTCACACACACGTGTCTGCCTCTGTGCCCCTCACACACACGTCTGCCTCTGTGCCCCTCACACAGATGTCTGCCTTTGTGCCCCTCACACACACGTCTGCCTCTGTGCCCCTCACACACATGTCTGCCTCTGTGCCCCTCACACACACGTCTGCCTCTGTGCCCCTCACACACATGTATGCCTCTGTGCCCCTCATACACGTCTGCCTCTGTGCCCCTCACACACACGTCTGCCTCTGTGCCCCTCACACAGACGTCTGCCTCTGTGCCCCTCACACACACGTCTGCCTCTGTGCCCCTCACACACACGTGTCTGCCTCTGTGCCCCTCACACACACGTCTGCCTCTGTGCCCCTCACACAGACGTCTGCCTCTGTGCCCCTCACACACACGTCTGCCTCTGTGCCCCTCACACACGTCTGCCTCTGTGCCCCTCACACACACGTCTGCCTCTGTGCCCCTCACACACACGTCTGCCTCTGTGCCCCTCATACATGTCTGCCTCTGTGCCCCTCACACACACGTGTCTGCCTCTGTGCCCCTCAAACACGTGTCTGCCTCTGTGCCCCTCAAACACACGTCTGCCTCTGTGCCCCTCACACACACACGTCTGCCTCTGTGCCCCTCACACAGACGTCTGCCTCTGTGCCCCTCACACACACGTCTGCCTCTGTGCCCCTCACACACACGTGTCTGCCTCTGTGCCCCTCACACACACGTGTCTGCCTCTGTGCCCCTCACACACACACGTGTCTGCCTCTGTGCCCCTCACACAGACGTCTGCCTCTGTGCCCCTCACACACACCTCTGCCTCTGTGCCCCTCACACACACGTGTCTGCCTCTGTGCCCCTCACACACACACGTGTCTGCCTCTGTGCCCCTCACACACACACGTGTCTGCCTCTGTGCCCCTCACACACACACGTGTCTGCCTCTGTGCCCCTCACACACACCTCTGCCTCTGTGCCCCTCAAACACGTCTGCCTCTGTGCCCCTCACACACACGTCTGCCTCTGTGCCCCTCACACACACGTCTGCCTCTGTGCCCCTCACACACGTGTCTGCCTCTGTGCCCCTCACACAGACGTCTGCCTCTGTGCCCCTCACGCACATGTCTGCCTCTGTGCCCCTCACACACACGTCTGCCTCTGTGCCCCTCACGCACATGTCTGCCTCTGTGCCCCTCACATACACGTCTGCCTCTGTGCCCCTCAATCACTCGTCTGCCTCTGTGCCCCTCAAACACACGTCTGCCTCTGTGCCCCTCACACAGACGTCTGCCTCTGTGCCCCTCACGCACATGTCTGCCTCTGTGCCCCTCACACACACACGTGTCTGCCTCTGTGCCCCTCACACACGTGTCTGCCTCTGTGCCCCTCACACACACGTCTGCCTCTGTGCCCCTCACACACGTCTGCCTCTGTGCCCCTCACACACACGTCTGCCTCTGTGCCCCTCACACACACGTCTGCCTCTGTGCCCCTCAATCACTCGTCTGCCTCTGTGCCCCTCAAACACACGTCTGCCTCTGTGCCCCTCACACAGACGTCTGCCTCTGTGCCCCTCACACACACGTGTCTGCCTCTGTGCCCCTCACACACACGTCTGCCTCTGTGCCCCTCACACAGATGTCTGCCTTTGTGCCCCTCACACACACGTCTGCCTCTGTGCCCCTCACACACATGTCTGCCTCTGTGCCCCTCACACACACGTCTGCCTCTGTGCCCCTCACACACATGTCAGCCTCTGTGCCCCTCACACACGTCTGCCTCTGTGCCCCTCACACACACGTCTGCCTCTGTGCCCCTCACACAGACGTCTGCCTCTGTGCCCCTCACACACACGTCTGCCTCTGTGCCCCTCACACACACGTGTCTGCCTCTGTGCCCCTCACACACACGTGTCTGCCTCTGTGCCCCTCACACACACGTCTGCCTCTGTGCCCCTCACACAGACGTCTGCCTCTGTGCCCCTCACACACACGTCTGCCTCTGTGCCCCTCACACACACGTGTCTGCCTCTGTGCCCCTCACACACACGTCTGCCTCTGTGCCCCTCACACAGACGTCTGCCTCTGTGCCCCTCACACACACGTCTGCCTCTGTGCCCCTCACACACGTCTGCCTCTGTGCCCCTCACACACACGTCTGCCTCTGTGCCCCTCACACACACGTCTGCCTCTGTGCCCCTCATACATGTCTGCCTCTGTGCCCCTCACACACACGTGTCTGCCTCTGTGCCCCTCAAACACGTGTCTGCCTCTGTGCCCCTCAAACACACGTCTGCCTCTGTGCCCCTCACACACACGTCTGCCTCTGTGCCCCTCACACACACACGTCTGCCTCTGTATCCCTCACACAGACGTCTGCCTCTGTGCCCCTCACACACACGTCTGCCTCTGTGCCCCTCACACACACGTGTCTGCCTCTGTGCCCCTCACACACACGTGTCTGCCTCTGTGCCCCTCACACACACACGTGTCTGCCTCTGTGCCCCTCACACAGACGTCTGCCTCTGTGCCCCTCACACACACCTCTGCCTCTGTGCCCCTCACACACACGTGTCTGCCTCTGTGCCCCTCACACACACGTGTCTGCCTCTGTGCCCCTCACACACACACGTGTCTGCCTCTGTGCCCCTCACACACACACGTGTCTGCCTCTGTGCCCCTCACACACACCTCTGCCTCTGTGCCCCTCAAACACGTCTGCCTCTGTGCCCCTCACACACACGTCTGCCTCTGTGCCCCTCACACACACGTCTGCCTCTGTGCCCCTCACACACGTGTCTGCCTCTGTGCCCCTCACACAGACGTCTGCCTCTGTGCCCCTCACGCACATGTCTGCCTCTGTGCCCCTCACACACACGTGTCTGCCTCTGTGCCCCTCACACACACGTCTCTGCCTCTGTGCCCCTCACACACACGTGTCTGCCTCTGTGCCCCTCACACACATGTCTGCCTCTGTGCCCCTCACACACACGTCTGCCTCTGTACCACTCACACACATGTCTGCCTCTGTGCCCTTCACACAAGTCTGCCTCTGTGCCCCTCACACACAAGTCTGCCTCTGTACCCCTCACACACATGTCTGCCTCTGTGCCCTTCACACAAGTCTGCCTCTGTGCCCCTCAAACACATGTCTGCCTCTGTGCCCCTCATACACGTCTGCCTCTGTGCCCCTCACACACAAGTCTGCCTCTGTACCCCTCACACACATGTCTGCCTCTGTGCCCCTCACACACATGTCTGCCTCTGTGCCCCTCACACACATGTCTGCCTCTGTGCCCCTCACACACATGTCTGCCTCTGTGCCCCTCATACACGTGTCTGCCTCTGTGCCCCTCACACACGTCTGCCTCTGTACCCCTCACACACGTCTGCCTCTGTACCCCTCACACACATGTCTGCCTCTGTACCTCTCACACACATGTCTGCCTCTGTGCCCCTCACACACATGTCTGCCTCTTTGCCCCCACACACATGTCTGCCTCTGTGCCCCTCATACACGTCTGCCTCTGTGCCCCTCACACACACGTGTCTGCCTCTGTGCCCCTCACACACGTGTCTGCCTCTGTGCCCCTCACACACACGTGTCTGCCTCTGTGCCCCTCACACACACGTCTGCCTCTGTGCCCCTCACACACACGTCTGCCTCTGTGCCCCTCACACACACGTGTCTGCCTCTGTGCCCCTCACACACACGTGTCTGCCTCTGTGCCCCTCACACACACGTCTGCCTCTGTGCCCCTCACACACACGTCTGCCTCTGTGCCCCTCACACACACGTGTCTGCCTCTGTGCCCCTCACACACACGTCTGCCTCTGTGCCCCTCACACAGACGTCTGCCTCTGTGCCCCTCACACAGACGTCTGCCTCTGTGCCCCTCACACACGTGTCTGCCTCTGTGCCCCTCACACACACGTCTGCCTCTGTGCCCCTCACACACACGTCTGCCTCTGTGCCCCTCATACATGTCTGCCTCTGTGCCCCTCACACACACGTGTCTGCCTCTGTGCCCCTCACACACACGTGTCTGCCTCTGTGCCCCTCACACACACGTCTGCCTCTGTGCCCCTCACACACACGTCTGCCTCTGTGCCCCTCACACACACACGTCTGCCTCTGTGCCCCTCACACACACACGTCTGCCTCTGTGCCCCTCACACAGACGTCTGCCTCTGTGCCCCTCACACACACGTGTCTGCCTCTGTGCCCCTCACACACACGTGTCTGCCTCTGTGCCCCTCACACACACACGTGTCTGCCTCTGTGCCCCTCACACAGACGTCTGCCTCTGTGCCCCTCACACACACCTCTGCCTCTGTGCCCCTCACACACACGTGTCTGCCTCTGTGCCCCTCACACACACGTGTCTGCCTCTGTGCCCCTCACACACACACGTGTCTGCCTCTGTGCCCCTCACACACACGTGTCTGCCTCTGTGCCCCTCACACACACCTCTGCCTCTGTGCCCCTCAAACACGTCTGCCTCTGTGCCCCTCACACACACGTCAGCCTCTGTGCCCCTCACACACACGTCTGCCTCTGTGCCCCTCACACACGTGTCTGCCTCTGTGCCCCTCACACAGACGTCTGCCTCTGTGCCCCTCACGCACATGTCTGCCTCTGTGCCCCTCACACACACGTGTCTGCCTCTGTGCCCCTCACACACACGTCTCTGCCTCTGTGCCCCTCACACACACGTGTCTGCCTCTGTGCCCCTCACACACATGTCTGCCTCTGTGCCCCTCACACACACGTCTGCCTCTGTACCACTCACACACATGTCTGCCTCTGTGCCCTTCACACAAGTCTGCCTCTGTGCCCCTCACACACAAGTCTGCCTCTGTACCCCTCACACACATGTCTGCCTCTGTGCCCTTCACACAAGTCTGCCTCTGTGCCCCTCACACACAAGTCTGCCTCTGTGCCTCTCACACACATGTCTGCCTCTGTGCCCCTCATACACGTCTGCCTCTGTGCCCCTCACACACAAGTCTGCCTCTGTGCCCCTCACACACATGTCTGCCTCTGTGCCCCTCACACACATGTCTGCCTCTGTGCCCCTCATACACGTCTGCCTCTGTGCCCCTCACACACGTCTGCCTCTGTACCCCTCACACACATGTCTGCCTCTGTACCCCTCACACACATGTCTGCCTCTGTGCCCCTCACACACATGTCTGCCTCTGTGCCCCTCACACACAAGTCTGCCTCTGTGCCCCTCACACACATGTCTGCCTCTGTGCCCCTCATACACGTCTGCCTCTGTGCCCCTCACACACAAGTCTGCCTCTGTGCCCCTCACACACATGTCTGCCTCTGTGCCCCTCACACACATGTCTGCCTCTGTGCCCCTCATACACGTCTGCCTCTGTGCCCCTCACACACGTCTGCCTCTGTACCCCTCACACACATGTCTGCCTCTGTACCCCTCACACACATGTCTGCCTCTGTGCCCCTCACACACATGTCTGCCTCTTTGCCCCTCACACACATGTCTGCCTCTGTGCCCCTCATACACGTCTGCCTCTGTGCCCCTCACACACACGTGTCTGCCTCTGTGCCCCTCACACACGTGTCTGCCTCTGTGCCCCTCACACACACGTGTCTGCCTCTGTGCCCCTCACACACACGTCTGCCTCTGTGCCCCTCATACACGTCTGCCTCTGTGCCCCTCACACACACGTCTGCCTCTGTGCCCCTCACACACACGTCTGCCTCTGTGCCCCTCACACACACGTGTCTGCCTCTGTGCCCCTCACACACACGTCTGCCTCTGTGCCCCTCACACACACGTCTGCCTCTGTGCCCCTCACACATGTTGCTGTTGCTTTTAATGGCAGCGGCTACTGCAAAGGTGCATTTACCGCCATCTACTTTATTCTTTAAGTAGACTTTTCCACTAAAAAAGAGGGAGAAAGCGTACAACCATTGGCATTAATTCCTTTCCGCTTTGATTCCATGGGCTTTGAAAACAGCTTAAAACACATACTTTGAAGACAGCTCAAAACACATACTTTGAAGACAGCTCAAAACACATACTTTGAAGACAGCTCAAAACACATACTTTGAAGACAGCTCAAAACACATACTTTGAAGACGTACAACTACAGTATGAGGCTCAATCCACCTTTACGGGCTACAGTCAGAGTCAGAGACGGTCGAGCACGTGCTGATTCACTGTGCGGCTTATGAAAGAGAAAGGACCGGGTTGGCCTTGTGGTTTCAGAATAATAGGCAGGAATTCAATCTGCGGAACATTCTTACGTTCCAGTCACAGGGTTTGTGTGAGGCTGTAGTTGCTTACTTATATAGCACAGGGTTGGGTAGACGTTTATAGAGTTGGGGTGTGTTGCACTGCTGTGGTGGGTGGCGGTGGTGTGGCTCTTGGATGCCGGCCGCTGTGGAGTGCCGAGGAGGAGGAAGAAGAAGCGGGTCTCATGTGCTTGGGACTCATGTGCTTTGAACTCGTGGGCTTTGAAACGCCAAAGAAGAAGAAGAAGAACTGAAGAATGGAGTCTAAAGGATAAGATAAGAGAATAAAGTCTGGCGGTAATGCAACAATTGGATGCCAACCGCCATAAAACAACAACAACAACAACAACAACAACAACTACGAAAAGTCTGAGG
Organism: Eucyclogobius newberryi; assembly: GCF_026437365.1. NCBI lineage: Eukaryota > Metazoa > Chordata > Actinopteri > Gobiiformes > Gobiidae > Eucyclogobius > Eucyclogobius newberryi. The sequence continues at coordinate 21,770,822 of NW_027315779.1, read as the reverse complement.
ACTAAGACAAAGTCTGAGGAATAAAGTCTGGCGGTAATGTAACACTTGGATACCAACCGCCATAAAACACCAAAGAAGAATAAGAATCGCCGGGTGTGGAGACTTTTCATACTCCACGGGGGGCGCACCAGAATAGGTTTGAGAAGCTCTGAACTGCATTGACATGGAAAATAAGAGTGACTGAGGAGTGTTTTGCTTTGGCCTGGCTGTGATCGACTGTGATCTGCGACTGTGAGCTCAGGCTGAGGAGGAGCAGGAGCAGGAGCAGGAGCAGGAGGAGGAGGAGGAGGAGCAGGAGCAGGAGCAGGAGCAGGAGGAGGAGGAGGAGGAGCAGGAGCAGGAGCAGGAGCAGGAGGAGGAGGAGGAGGAGGAGGAGCAGGAGCAGGAGGAGGAGGAGGAGGAGCAGGAGCAGGAGCAGGAGCAGGAGCAGGAGCAGGAGGAGGAGGAGGAGGAGGAGGAGGAGCAGGAGGACTGAGCCTGAGCCTGGAGCTGGTGAAATCCGTGAGCGCTCTCAGACTGCTCTTTCCATCATGGCGCCCTCCGTGGACAGGCAAGGATACTGGGGGCGACCCACATCTACGCTGGACTGGTGTGAAGAAAACTATGTCGTCTCTTTTTACATAGCAGAGTTCTGTGAGTAAAGCTTTTGTCTTCAATATAAGTGTGTTCCGCCGCGTTTGGCCGCGCATAGACACGGTGCACGGTGCACGTCGCCTCTGGACGTAAACAAGAGGTTAATAATGGTCTGTTATTCGAGATCATTTCAACACATCACATTTAACAATGTAGCTGTAATTTTGTAAGGGAAATAAAACATCTCAGCGAAAAATACAGCTCCTGCTGCTTTGCATGAGCTTTTTCACGAGTTATTAGTCTCAGAAGAGAGGTAATGCCACAGGGCTTTTATTGTAGTAAATGCACTGAATAACTATGGTTTTCATCCACTGACAATCGGTAATAAGTAAACTATCTATCTTTCTTTTTCACAAATGTTCTGTCTACAAATGAAAGAACTGGTTACTCCAGGATGATTATCTGTAGATGTTAACTTTGCTCTGCTCCCTTGTCTGCATGTGACACACTAGTGGCCTTTAGCCTAGTCTTTTAGCTCCACGTGGAAAGAATATAAACCTGTGGACATAATATTAAGTAATTACATTGTAACAATGACTGTATGTGGGCCTAAATACGGTAAATGGATAATGTATACGTCAATTTGGTGTGATAGAAAATAATGTAATTCAGATTGAAGTCTATATTCAATTATTGTGTGATCAGACTATATTGAACTAACTCACACGTCACATTTACTGACAGTTGTGGTGGTTTTTGAACTAGTGACACACATGCTGGCCTGGCTGGATAATTGTTTTCAGCCACACCAGAATTGTTTGGCGTTGAAACGGAGATTCAGGTGACAATAGATGGAATGTGAGATAGGTAAATGCAAAACCGCACATGAAATGAGTGAAGTGTTTGTACATGGATGTATTTGTTCATTCAGCATCAGGGAGAGGCGTGCACGCAGCTTTACGCTGACAAATGTACATGTAAATATCACTTGGACAGCCATACAGATATTATCAGCAAACAGTAACAAACAGCAAGTCCAAAGAAAAAAAAAGGGTCACTCCATGCTTTTCTGTAACAGTCGCAACCTTTATCAGCCACATGCAGATAAAGTTAAGCTATTATGTCCCATTAAAACTGTCGGTAGCAGCGTACGCCTAATAAGCTCACAACATAGTCACAACAGATCCTGGTAATCCTAGTGTTTCATTTAAACAAACCACGCCCTGGAGGAACAACTCCAGGATAAGGATAGATCTGTGCTCTTTCCAAGGAACAACTCCAGGATAAGGATAGATCTGTGCTCTTTCCAAGGAACAACTACAGGATAAGGATAGATCTGTGCTCTTTGCAAGGAACAACAAGGAACAACTCCAGGATAAGGATAGATCTGTGTTCTTTGCAAGGAACAACTACAGGATAAGGATAGATCTGTGCTCTTTGCCAGGAACAACAAGGAACAACTCCAGGATAAGGATATATCGGTGCTCTTTGCGGGGAACAACTACAGGATAAGGATAGATCGGTGCTCTTTGCAGGGAACAACTACAGGATAAGGATAGATCTGTGCTCTTTGCAAGGAACAACTCCAGGATAAGGATAGATCTGTGTTCTTTGCAAGGAACAATAAGGAACAACTCCAGGATAAGGATAGATCGGTGCTCTTTGCAGGGAACAACTCCAGGATAAGGATAGATCTGTGCTCTTTGCAAGGAACAACTACAGGATAAGGATAGATCTGTGCTCTTTGCCAGGAACAACAAGGAACAACTCCAGGATAAGGATAGATCGGTGCTCTTTGCAGGGAACAACTCCAGGATAGGGATAGATCTGTGCTCTTTGCAAGGAACAACAAGGAACAACTCCAGGATAAGGATAGATCGGTGCTCTTTGCAGGGAACAACTCCAGGATAAGGATAGATCGGTGCTCTTTGCAGGGAACAACTCCAGGATAAGGATAGATCTGTGCTCTTTGCAAGGAACAACTCCAGGATAGGGATAGATCTGTGCTCTTTGCAAGGAACAACAAGGAACAACTCCAGGATAAGGATAGATCTGTGCTCCTTGTAGCACTAACATGGCAGTTATTCAGTCTCTACAAAAACAAGACTTCAGGGTAAAGAGTTTGCATACGCAGCTGAGGTTTAATCTGCAGGCAGCATTGTATTTAAAATAAAATGAAATCACCTTCACAGCTAAAGCAATAAGGACAATGACATGACACTAGAAACAATAGCTTGCTAAGCAGGCATTAAATATTTATAGCATACAAATACATAGCCTCCATTCACAGTCTGTGTTTTCTGTTGTCAGGGTTCTTTGTGAACTCATTGTGCTCAGCTCAGGTTGCAGTAACAAAATATGTGGCAGTTTTGCTTTTATGGTCTCACCTAGTGCCAGTGTGTTATGTCTGTAGTGTTTTTGTATTCTTACTTATCCTTATTCTTGTCTCTTTTAACAGGGAACACTGTGAGCAATCTTATTATGATCATCCCTCCCATTTGTGGAGCCATTCAAACGTATCGGGATGGACTGGAGTATCGCTATATATATTCGTTTATAGGATTGACAGGTATGTAGTACATTTTAAAGTCTAATTCGAGTATATTGCTGTCCTGTGTAAATTATGCTTGTTTGTCTTTCTACAGCTGTTGGCATTGGTTCCTGGTGCTTTCACATGACGCTGCTTTATGAGATGCAGGTGAGCTGTTGATGCACAATAAAGCTTGGTTCTTTGGGACTCATAGTACACAATATCTTGTACGAACAAAAATACTTTAGTTCACACGGTAAATATTTAATGATTTTATATTTGACCCAATATATTTCAGTGTTAAATGTACTCTTCATGTACCCCTCCATCAACCCTAAACATTATTGTAGAAGTTACAATTCAAATGTAGGAAGAGCTATGGTTTTTATGATTTATGGAAACATCTAATTAGTTTTACCAGATCTTAATCCTGAATTAACAAGGATACATTTATACTACATTATATACTTTTGTATACCTTCTGCAAACAGCCTAATTGAATATATTCTAATATATAATATTGTTTTCTTTGCAGTTACTTGATGAATTGCCAATGATCTACAGCACCTGTGTCTTTGTCTACTGTCTGTAAGTGACTGAATTCAGACCAAATATATATGTTGAGATTATGGTTGAAAAACAAACCCCTGGGCTAAACTTTCTCCATAGTAACAGTATAAGGCACGAGTGAAAACAGTGGAAATATTGATTTAGACTGACCTTGCATCTCCAATTTCATTTTCATCTTTCTGAAATCCCATATTTTCTTAGGTATGAATGCTTCAAACAAGAGAAGACCATCAGTTTCTTTCTAATTGCGTTGCTATTACTCTTCAGTATATCTGTTACTTTGGTAAGTGTGCTGTCGACAGAAACATGCATTTTTCTTTATAGTGCACAATAATGTCCATATTTTTCTGTGTTTAGGTGTATCTACAGTGGAAGGAGCCGGTATTTCATCAGGTATGTGAGGAACAGTTTATCATTCTGCTACTACATTTCTGGAATTTGATGTCAATGCAGTCTACAACTGTCCTCTATTATAAGCTAGAGCAATTACATACTGGAATTTAACATGAGAAGCTGTATTAAAAAGCGTTTTTAGTTTGTGGTGAGATTGTCTGACTTAAAAGACACAGTGTTGTGATGTCACTCACAAACAACAACAAGAGGCTACAACACTGCCTTTCTTTGTCTCTATAGAATGCCTTTGTAACTATTCACCACAGCAACTGAATGGCCAATGTCCACAGCAACAACACCAATAGTTGTGATGTGGCTAGATGAAACCTTTCTACACATATGCAGACCTTGGGACTGTAATCTATTATCTGCTCACACTAACAGTTTGTTATTATTTCTAGGTCATGTATGGGGCCCTTGTAGCCTGCCTGGTGATACGGTCTATCTTTATTGTTACATGGTCAGTGGCTGAATATCACACATTATCTCAAAAGCAAGGCCATATTACATGTTTCTAACCATCACACTGTCTGTTTTATTTCTTGTATATGTTTGTTGAATATAGGGTGTACCCCTGGCTGCGGCCGCTGTCCTACACCTCCTTAGGAATCTTCATGTTGGGATTTCTACTGTGGAATATTGACAACATATTCTGTGACTCATTAAGGTGCACACTGTTTACACAAGGCGACTTTTTATAGTTATTTTTACATGGCCAAAACGGTTATTCCAGTGACTCTTCACGTGAAGGAAATGTGAGAATTGTTTGTTTACTGCTGAAAATGTGTTTAGGTGAACAGTTGTTTTTTCCTGTCCAGAACACACGCTCTCACAATTATTGCTGTAACAAGTTTTTCTGTCCTTCCAGAGCCAGCAGACAAACACTGCCCCCGGGTGTTGGAGTGGTGATGACACAGTTTCATGCCTGGTGGCACATATTCACAGGTCTGGGGTCTTACTTGCACATACTTCTGAGGTGGGCTTTAGTTTGAAAACTATATTGCAAATTGAGTTGTAAGGTTCTGCTTCTAATCATACAAAAACAAAACATTTTCATTTCAGCATGCAAATCAGAGCAACCTACCTCAAGTACAGACCAAAAATCAAGGTATGTTTGAAGATATATACATTTGTTCTATCGTTCTGTCTCGTCATGTTCCTGAGAAACTTGTCCTGTGCTTTCAGTTTCTGTTTGGTGTTTGGCCGACGCTGCACATGGAACCACAGAAGTCCAGCTGAGATGAACAACAGCGGGGCAGATGAAGGATGGTGACTGCCTCCACCAGGGGCCCACGGCCCACCTGCCAAAGCCCTGTCCACTAAAGGGACCTCAGGCCACAGCCAGAGGGTAGGAGCTCCTCCCCAGGGCCAAACTCTCTGCTGTGGCGACTCAAGTATAGCACTGACAATAAGAAGAGTTATTCTAATCCTAATTTATTAGTTTAGCTATTTTTAATATGCAATGTTTAATTTATGGTTGAAATGTATGTACACTATGATGGGCTAAAAGGCTAAGGTTTCAGCCTGTCTTTAACCAGATTAAGAAAATATTCAATGTTCACATTAGTCAAATTCAAACAAATTCAGTGCTGTATGCTGTAACCTGTCTCTAAAGTCTATGTACACATTGTTTTTTTAATAGTTCATACAAAATCTGTAAGCCTTGCTTTTCCTGCCAAAACTCATTATCAATATTATTATATTTCTAGCCAAAGTTATTTTAAATTTATTATGCATTAATTGTGTTGTCACTTCACACAATCTAAATAACAGGGTCCATAATTGAAGGATTTGTTTGGAGTGAAGTAAAGACCAATAATCATTTCAGGAGTGATAAAATACAGGCAGATAGTGTCACGTTATTGTTCTGTTGTTTGTTCAGTAAAAGTGAGCCCCGTGACAGTGTTAGCTGCTCCTGTGTTGGGATCCAACTTCCATGTAGATTTTGCACTTATTCGAAACCTGATACACTGGAAATGACTTGGTTTAGGTTGTTCAGACCTGAATATGAACCTTATATAAGCAAATGCATGAATAAATATACCAGTAATCAAAGAGATTTAGTTCCTGTTTTAAAGTTTAATTATATACCACCACCTAATTATTCATATTTTATCTTTGCTTGAATGCATTTTATTTTGGTAAACATGAAGAAAGCAAATGCCAAGTACAGTTTGTGGACAATTCAAGGTAACAACCACAAGGGGGCATTAAACCTCATCTCTTACTTTGCCAAGCATGCCATAGTGCATTGAAGTTCTTCCTACTCCTTTAATACTTGCAATTGTTTTTATTTACTACATTTTTTGGTAAAGTAAATTATATGCTATTAATATGTCCATATTATTTTGGTTTTGTGTACGTTGTGCTAACAGAAGATGTATGCTTAAAATGTTGTTATATTGATGAATATCTAATTTCCCATTAACTGCTGTGTGTTCATCAAACATTAATACATGATTTAATGATGCACAAATGTCATTCACAAAAGTATTGGTAACAGTTGTGTGGAGCCAGCATTCATGAGCACAAGAGCACATTGAGTATTACCATTGTTCAGTGTACATGTGTTACCAGTGTTCAGTATGTACATGTGTAGCCCTGTTCGTCACCATAGACACGAGCAATTGTCAAAAATGGTGCCTTATTGATATTATTTTAGTGTAATCCAAGTTGCCTTGATGCTGTTGATAAATAAACTTTCAAATGTATGTGTTTTACGGTGTGTTGCTTCCATGTTTTTTCCAGGCAGCTTTTCTAACTGTCACAATGTTTGAATTGTACATATTTTGTGTCTCAAGCTCTGTACCCACAAAACTAATATAAGGCTAATTTAGTTTTTAATCAGCCCTAAAAACAAGATAAATAAATTCATAACGTACAGTGGAACATTTCAGGCAAAGCAATAAAAGGTTCATGAGAAAGGTACCGGTAGTGCACCTTAAATTTACTTTAAATATTAAAAAAAGTAGTTCACGCATATACTGATACTTTTTAATGAGATGTCAAGCTATTTTACGCAGAATTGATTTTTGTTATGATTTGTATTTGCCATCCCTCAGTCACTTACAAGTGTGAATGTGCAGTGACCATAGAGTTTGAGTCACTGCTGTATAGTACACTCCCCATGATAGTATCTGGTTTACTCTCAAGGTGTGCTGCTCCTAACTGATAATAAAAGTGCTTTTGACAAAGCTCATGTGCGTTTGGTCCTGTTTTTGCTATCAAGGGTAGGGATTCATGCTGAAATTATATGTTGACTCAATCAATGGAGCTTTGACTTCAACCCACTTACTAAACAAAGCTTGTGAGAAACCAGCCAAGAGGAACCATTTGTTTCTTTAAAATGCAGACCACAAACCGCAGCCAATGCAATTCAGTCTTTGATCATTTCCCACTAAAGCCATGTGGAAAGCGGTACATGTAATTAATTCAATTGTATTTATTTTTGTAAAAAATCACAACAGCAGTTGCCTCGAGGGGCAACAGTGAAAAAGCAGATATTACTATTACTATGATGTTCAGTGATTTCAGTGGCACTAAAACAATAGTGGTTCAATCTTTAAATTATGAATTTGTATCAGATTTCAACATACAAAACAACCCCATCATTCTCTAAATCTTAAATTTACTGAAATTAAACTCAAAGCTATGTATACATGCTACTCAGGTATTCAAGTATTTTGGTAGCTTGTTGACAATTGTTGCGTTATTGAAACCTGTTAGAACCAAGATGATGGGAGAGGGATAAATGACATTCTTGTCACAGTATGTTGATGTAAATGTATACTTACGCATACAGTCGGGTGCTTGTACTATGCAAATCGGTCCTTTTTACTAACATTTATGACTTGACACATGCCCAGACATAGAGTTAGAGCTTTCTGGCATACATCCAGCTGCTTTCAACACTTGGCAGAACGCAAATATTACTGTTTGGTGGCAGTGCTGTGCTCATTGCCAGTGAGCCCAAAATAAATAATCTTTCAGAAAGTTTCATTGTTCCGCATTTAAATCCGTAGCTTGAAGTATTGGCATGGATTTTAAATGTAATTATGCCGTATTGTTAGCTATGTTTTTACACTTCAGAAGTTTGACTGGTTCCTGAAGCTGATGATGCTCTGTGTTGGTGTTTATGTGGGTGTTTTGGCTCTGTCAGCTGTGGAGCTGACTCAAGCCGGGAACTCATGGATTGCACCAACTGGGAGAGAGGGCAACTCTTTATGACGGTTCTAATGTGCACGTCACTCACATCCGCAAATACTACCTTAAAGCCATGTGTTACACCTGGAATACAGACAGATATGATACCATATATATGGATGTACTCAAATATAAAATCATGTGTTTACTTAAAAAAATAATATATATATATATATATATATATATATATATATATATATATATATATATATATATATATATATATATATATATATATATATATATTACAAAACAAATCCAAACCAAAAGCAAATAGAACAGGTTACAGAGCGTGAAAAGAATAACTATAGAAAGTCAGTCTGACATACAGTATGTCCCCTTTTGTATGCGTCCAGTTTGTTCCAATGTCCAGCAAATTTGTCCATTTTCAAATTCAGGGCCAAAGGGACTTTTCCCTTTTATAAATGTCCATGTTATTTCAGTTCTTTACATTCTGCTCCGTCGCCGTCAACTTATTTTTCTCCTCAAACATGAGATGTTGTGCTTCTCCATTGGGATGTGTATATATGTTCCTATTCTTCATCAGCTATAACACACTCATGGATTCAGTAAAGGTTTACAAGATTCATGGATTCAGTACAAGTAAATAAAAATGTTCTGATACAATTAAGTCATTTAGATTTAAGAATGCCAGGCCTTATAGAATGTGGCTTCATTTAACAACTAATTCATTGGATGTTACAGTAGATTCCCTTTCAAATATTATTATTATTATTATTATCATTATCATTATTATTTTCTTTCTTTTTTTTGTTTTTGTTTAATACATTTTAACTCTTATGTTGTTATTTCCATTTCAAAAGTACTTTTGTTGACATGTAAACGTGTCGCCAAGTATACAGGCAAATCCTACCTCTACACAGTAAACACCTTTGCCTTTTTCAAACACGTTTTTTTTGTTCTCATTACTCAGAATGAATTGCTTAAAAACAGATTTGTTGTGTCATTGCCCAGATGTCTAACCACAACCATGTAGACTTCTGTAAAAAGGTGTATTGTTGGTATGTTCTGAGAATATTGTGCAACGTGTGCTTGAGTAATATTTGGGGTTAAGTCACCATTGGTTTATTGAAATACATTTACACTCTTAAACATAAAGAGACCAGTCGTCATGAAGGATTGGAGCAATTTCTCATGCTGCAAGATCTTTTAAGACAAAACTTTCACAAGATTGGGCAGATTGTGCGTTGTGAAAATGTACCTTGTGAGATGTTGTCCCCATGTGTTTACATTTGGATATATTAAAAAGGGTTCAGCGTTAAATTTATGAGGCCAGAACTGAACTCAACCGCACAATTTCTTCATTGTGTCAAAATCTCATCACCTGGACCCAATCTCGTCTCAGGCTTCTTGACCCAATATCGACTCGACTCATTCTCCCGGACCCAATCTCATGTCGCCTTATCTCGTTCTCCTAGACCTAGTCTCGGATGTTCTCCTTGACCCAATCTCATATCGTCTTGCCTCGTTTTCCAGGACCCAATCTCTGTCTTGCTCCACCATAAATAAACATCCTATTATTCATTCTTTTGACAAGAATCACAAAGCATGCCAGGTGATTTGTTTAATGTATCTGATGATCTTTATTTAACCAGGAACCAGAGAACACAAATAGAAAACAAACCAGTTTTGAGGACGTGAGGAGGGATCCAAGAACCTGTGATGACGGCAGAGGCTTTGTGTTTGGGAGTGGTGATATGATGGTCTATTGTAGATGTGGCGTTGTGGAAAAGGATAGACAACCATATGTACCAGGTGAGATGCAAAAGGAAAATAAGATGGTAATTGAAATTGTAAGTTTAGAAAATTCGATAAATGATTTGTCTATACGGATCAAGGAAAATAACAAACTGTGCAGCTACTATGTGAATTGTAAAATGAAAATGCAGCTGTTAAAGCCTAAAGTTATTATTGTATTACATTTATTTTTTACCATTGGTGGGTGATCGAATAGATAAAAATACAGCTTTTTACTAAACTAGCTCTCTGTTCTCGCTGATCTTAGCCTCGAGAAGTCAAAAGCAATTTTCAAGCTTCCACTAAATACATTAGTTATTTTAATATCCCACAAAATACTGGTTTATCTGATTTATTTTGAGTATAATTAGCCAGAAGTCATCAATCATTATTACTGAAAGTCACTGCTGTCCGACCTCCAGCACTTTCAAAGGGCTTCTGTTTATCAAATCTTTTATTAGAATCATGTTATCTGGGATATTCTGGCAGCCTATTATATAAAACTCTTGTCATTATAGCACACCTGCCTCGGTTACTACTTGTTACCATAAACATGCAGCATCTGAATTTGCTAAAAAGTATTAATTCGAGCATTTACGAATGGCGATGGACATATTGGTCACAAAGAGTATTTTTGGTGTCCAGTATTTGAAAACAAAGTATGTTTGAGAAACCACTTTGTTGTTCTTGTTGGGACATGAGGACTCGGGGATAAATAGCAGGTGGTCCCCAAGTGCTGCTTTGCATACAACCTCATCGCTGTGCAGAGTGAAGTGTGTCGCCCCATCGCTGTGCAGAGTGAAGTGTGTCGCCCCATCGCTGTGCAGAGTGAAGTGTGTCGCCCCATCGCTGTGCAGAGTGAAGTGTGTCGCCCCATCGCTGTGCAGAGTTAAGTGTGTCACCCCATCGCTGTGCAGAGTTAAGTGTGTCGCCCGCACTGAACATGCTCTGGTGGTGTCTTCTCACTCTGGCCTGGCAAAATCTGGTGAACTCTGCACCGGTCCAGTCACCATCTTCACCAAAAGCCCACCATCCCGGTCCATCTGAGGAGGAAGTGGCATTTGCAGAGGTATGTAGACTCAATTTGGTCACTCTTATAGCTCACTTATCTTGACTTGTCATTGTTTATTTATGGTTTTACTAAGTGCTTATATCCTTAAAAGGTTCCCATTACTGATGACGTCATCCTTATTATTATTATCATTATTACTACAGTGTATTCATACTGTACTTTTCCCCCTTTAAGGCACTCAAAGCGCTTTACTTGCCAATGTGGGTGAAGTGTCTTGCCTAAGGACACGATATAGCGTGCAGTGATTATTTTGGTCTTTTTGGCGCTACTTCTACCTTTACTTTGACACCTGCTAATATTTTACTGCATCTTATTTTAAACATTTAACTGCTTGAAATTACAGATATGGAATATAATAATTTAATATAGGAACAATATAAATATCTTTTCTTTGAACGATGATTTAAATTAATGAAATATGATGACTAGATTGTATTATTTACTTACTACAAAACCGCTTTAACAATGAATCAACAACTCATGATAGTTGATTGAATAAATAATTGTAATTTTGATAATAGTCTGTACAGACATTAAAAACACAAAAAAAGTTTCATCAGCAGCATTATTAAATCAAAAAGTCAAAAAACATACAGCAATAATACACTTAATTAGTATTGTAACTGTTTTCCGTCACCTTTATTTGGTTGAAAATGTATTTAAAAGGTCTCAGCGTACAACAATAGTGCTCGTTTGACTCGTCGACTAACTAAACAATTAAAAAAATAATTGCTGACTAAAATAATGGTTAGTTGCAGCCCTATAACTAACAACTAAAATGATAATAGCATCATAAGAAACATGATTTTCTTTTGTAACACCCACAAGTATGAAGAATTGTTTTAAATAACCCACAGTCTGCCAGTTGCCGGCTGCTTCCTCTTTGAACACACTATGGTACAATGAGAGAGCAAGATCCAAAGATAACGTTTTAAAAATTATTAAAGAAATCCCAATTATAAAATCACATCAGAAACAATATTGGCACATTTAACATTTCCTTTACTTATTTCTTCTGGGTTATTTTTGTGTGAGATCCATGGTATAATTAACTTTCTACAGATATTATAGGATGCTCTGGATGACACAACATGCTTTATGAATATAAGTATCTCTTGGACTTGTATGGCAAAGTGACACCAACAATTACACACACACGCACCAGCGAGCGCTATCATTAAAGCGTACAGAAAATGTGTGGAATGTGTACTGTACAGACATGGACTGTTGATCTTGCAGTTCAGCAAAACACCACAGTGGATTATACTTACAATATATAATTTGTGTCCACAGGAGTATCTGAAGCACTTTTATGGCTACCAACCTGAGGAGAGGAGACACAAAAGGAGCACGCATGAAGTGGATGCTGATTGGTCTACTACAGGGTTTTGTGAAAAAATAAAGGAGATGCAGAACTTTTTTGGGTTGCCTCCTAGTGGAGCGCTGACCAAAGACACGCTGGCTGTAATGAAGAAGCCCCGGTGTGGCTTGTCAGACGTGGAACCTTTTGGAGAGACAGTGAGATGGACCAAAAGCAAACTCAGCTACAGGTAAAACTAAGAGCCATCGTCACTGTTTCTGTCAAGCACTGGTAAAAAAAAATACCTCCTTTGCACTTTTTGAAATGCTCTGCAAATTTAATATAAACCTTTTTTCAATTAATAGTTTATTTATTATTAGTTTATTTGAACTGGGACAGTGCAAACGAATCAACATTTCTGTAAATGTGCCAGCATTAGCTATAGTTTAGCTAGTTTCCAACTCTATTCCCAGGCAAGTTGTAAAATGCTAGCAATATATAAGACTTACCAGACTTTGTTTCGACTACTCAGTCTTCTTCAGAGTCTGCTGTGTCTTGTCAGCAGATTTATGTCAGCATCTGTAGTGCGACATCTTCAAGACAGTATCCCAGGTGTGTGAGAGTAAAAAGGCCCCCTCGTCCCTTTTTATAGTCCCGTGGGTATGTTTCCTTATTTCAAATGCCTCCTTAATCCAGCAACAGTGATTGTTGTCCTCTGTCTGAATTATGTTTGAGATATCTGTGTAAATCAGCTGACAAGACACGTTACAGCAACATCATCTGACACTGTGAAGAAGATTCAGAGTTAGCAGTCGAAACTGTTGAAAAACAAGCAAACTCTGCTCTGACAAAAGAACCTTTTAAATAGAATTAACATCATTGGACAATTGTATATTATGTTCAAATACAGAGTGGGAAAAAAAAATTACGCAACATTGTTTTTTTCAGAATAGTTGGAAAAAAGCCGGCCATCACTTCTTCACAAATCCGTAAAGTTTTCAGAGAAGCGTGGAAGATATGGTCCAATGTGACACCGATGCATTTTCAGAAGCGTGGCAGAAGAGAGGCCGACATCGTCATCTCTTTCTACAGAGGAGGTAAATATAGCTATTGTGAGGGGCACTGGTGGTTCTATGCATACATAGCATAGCATTGTCACATACATAGTAAATCATCACATTTTGGTAATTGAAAAGCACAATATTTATCTAAAAAGGCTTCACTAGCAAGGACCACAACCCCAGCTCCGATGCAAGTGTTTATTGGCAGGCGAGAAACATGAACAACACAAATGTACAGAAGTTGATGCCGTTTTGGGGCTTCTTGCGATGAGGGCTGAAGGCTCCCGGGCCTCGATACCTTCATCTAGGAGATACATTAGAATAATTAGAACAATTAAAAGAGGGTTGGAGGGCGGGGCACGACGTCATGAACACAGGTGTATCCGCAGAAAGGGGCGTGGTCCTGCTCCCGAACTGAAGATAATAATCTTATCTTCATCTAGCTACAGAAAACTGTCCTTAGACTTACTTATAAGCCCCGTCTCTTTAAAGTGATATTTCACCATAGAAAGCAACAATTTGTCATTTTCATATTTTTATTTTGAATGGCTATGTGACATTTTAGAGCCCCAGATGTTTCCCTGAGAGTGTTGAGTTTCCAAATAATCACAACTAAGCAGGGATGGAGCATGGAGGCAAAACAGGACGTTTTTGAGCGCGCATTCATTCAGTGATTCATTTTCTTTATTTGAGCAGAAGAAAACACTGTTGGACATACGTGGGACACCTACCCCCCCATCCCAGTAGATGTCCTTGAATAAATATATTTGCAAGACTCAAGCCTCAGTGGCAGGACAATACAGGATTACTCGAACATGCAGGAATCAATCAAAGCACAACTATTGTAACAAGGTTGTAACAGGGTTAAAATTAAAATATGTACTGTCCATCCATCATTTTCTGCTTTATCCGGGGTTGTCGCGGAGACAGCAGTCTGAGCAGAGAGGCCCTGACTTCCCTTTCTACACGGGTCTTCTCCTCCTCCCGGTGGGACATGCCTGAAACACCTCCACAGGGAGGCGCCCAGGAGGAATCTGAAACAGAATCGGAAACAGGCTCCACTCTGAGCTCCTCCCGAGTGGCTGGGCACTCTAAGGGAGCGCCCAGCCACTCGGCGGAGGAAACTCCTTTCGACCGCTTGTATCCACAATCTTGTCCAGCTGTCAATCCTTCCCTCACACATGAACAAGACTCAGAGATACTTGAACTCCTCCACTTGCGGCAGGGACTCCCCCCACACACCTGTTTCTGGTCCAGTACTATGGCCTGGATTTGGAGGGGCTGATTTTCGTCCCGGCTGCTTCACACCCGACTGCAAACTGTCCCAGTGCATGTTGCAGGTCCTGGTTGGATGAAGCCATCAGGACAACTTCAGAGATAAGATCTCGTGGTCCCCAAATAGGACACCCTCCCCCCCTGATTGCGCCTCATTAAAGTTGATTTTGCAGATGTCCCCTTTAAAACCTTACAGACCACAAAGATGGCTCCCCATTTGATGGCAAACAAGGCATCCTGGCCCATGCTTTCTTACCCGGCACTGGGATCGGTGGAGACGTGCACTTTGATGCGGATGAAGAATGGACCACTAACTCTACTGGTACAGCTTTAGAACATGTTTAAAATAAAATCTCTATTTAAACGATGGTCATGTTTCAGGCTACAATCTGCTTACTGTGGCCGTGCATGAGTTCGGACATGCCATTGGCCTGGCTCACTCCTCGGACCTCGGCGCAGTCATGTATCCTTCATACAACTTTGCATTCAACAATCAACTGGAGCTCTCATTTCGGGACGTCAAAGATGTCCAACAGTTGTACGGTGAGACACATCCACTCTTGCACTAAAACTATACAAAATGTACTAATAACAATAGTGACTAGTTATCACTATTTTGATGTACCTTCAAAATGTTTTTACAGGCATTAGTCCAAATTTTGACACAGTATTTTCCAAAAAGCCACCTCCCAAAACTCCTGACAAATGTGACCCAGATTTGTCTTTTGACGCCGTAGGAGAACTCCAACAAGAAGTGCTTTTCTTCAAAGACAGGTGCGTATGTACATGTCAGTGGCTCTTATCAAAATCTACACAAACTAGATCCAACTTGCACAGTTATACGTTTCCAGGTTCATGTGGCGCAAGCATCCACAGTTTGATGAAACCAAGATATCTCTGATCAACAGCATTTGGCCTGAAAGTGTTCCCTCGCACTTGGACGCTGTCTACATGAACATAGAGAATAATTTCAATGTGTTTTTTAAAGGTGAGGCTTGTAAAGTACTTGTATTTTTATTATAATTTCTGAGCACTTTCTTTAATATTAATTGTGTTTTTGTATGTATGATCAGGGAAATGAGTGACTTCTGTTCTGAGTATTTTTGTATGGATATGTTTTTCATTTTTTTCTCATTTCAGGTCATCAGTATTGGAAGCTGACTCAGTTACAGTTGGATGAAGGTTTTCCCAAAAACATCACAGACTTGGGCTTTCCCTCCAGAATCAGAGCAGTGGATGCTGCCTTCCACTTCCGCTTCGATCGTTACACTGTGTTCTTCACTGGACATGAGTGCTGGAGGTACACAACCGTAACAGCAAATCACATGAATTCACTAAAACAACAAGATTTTACCTGTTTTCCCCTATAGTACTTTTATTTTATATAACATATATGACACTATTACTTTTACCTAGCGACCATAATATGAGCAAGGGCCAACGCTTTCCAAATGTACTTGATTTAATGACTACAAATACTTGACATGGCCATTATTTAAAAAGAAAAATACATGTGAAAACGTTGTGATCTTTGCGCATAAATTGTCCCTACATTTTGGATGGCATTTTGTGAATTGTTGTCATAGATATAACTCAAGTTTTTATTTTCTTCCAAATAGCCACTTGACTGGTATATAACAACAATACATGTTTATCACAAGCACCAAACCACTCAAACAAGGAAATACTTGAAAAAAAAAAATCTGTCATGAACAAATTCCAGCTTTTAACTGCCAACTTGACTTAGTAATGTTATTTGTCACTTATTAACAGCAGATTAATAATGACTTTGCTTTTCCGCTTCAGCTCATACAAACAGCCGTTCTGGAAACTTCCGTCTTATTGTGTTCCATGAAAACTAATTTCGACCCTTTGCCCAGGTACGATGAACAGATGAATATAATGGAAAACCCACCGTCACTCATAGAGCAGGAGTGGCCTGGAATTCCAACCCCTATTGATGCTGCTGTTTACTCTGATGGTATAAGAAATATTATCTTTAAACTGATGTATTATGTCATGTGCATGATTTATTTTCCATATGAACCAATGTAGTCATTTACAGTAAGCTTCTCTCATGTGTCCTCTACTGTCTTCCATCTAAAATCTGTGCATAACTTTCCATATTATATTCTTAAAGCCTCATGCATCCTCTAGTAGGCCTTGTGTAACAGCATTAAAACTATTGCATTACAGCCAGTCAGTCTACGTCTTTTTAACTGAGAATCAGCTAAAATATTCAAAATAAGCTACAGGTTTCCCACTTTCTACTTGAAGAATTAGTTTAGCAGTAGGATATTCCTACCACATGATATGATTACAGGAAAAGCGTATCAAAAAACTGAATAAAAAGATGTATTGAAAGGTGCACCATGTCGTGGATGGTCTGCTGCCTGCAACTCTCCACTGAGATATGTGTGCCTTGCCCAGAATGTTCCACAGTATGGCATTGAACTTACCCCATACGCAAAAATAATGCATGTTTTTCTATTTAACAGTAAATAAAACTGTAACTGAATAAATCTACAAAAGAAATGTAATGCCATACTGTGGAATATTAAAGGCGCAATGGACAATTTTTCGGCGATTTGAGAACTCAGGCGGAAGTGCGCATGCGCACTCCCCCGTGCGGACTGATACAACACACACATGCGTTTGTTTATTAGCGCAACGGAGCGCATCGCTCGTCTCCCGTAGATTTCTGTCCACTTCTGCGTCAGCTCGAACTGTCTTTCTCCGTCTTCATTTTGTCCCGTACACTGAGGGAACTATATTATGATAGATCCATCCGCTTAGACACGCGGAACCGTGCTGCTCATGCGGACGAGCCGACGCGGCTGCAGGTGAGCAGTAGGTGCGTTTTATGATTGATACGTGGCAGGACTAATCGGCAGTCCACGCCACGAGGAAATAAGACTCAGATTTTGGTCAAAAAAATCGTCCATTCAACCTTTAAGCAAGAGGCAGACCCTCCCCAAGAAACATTACATAGTGCACCTTTAAGGTCAACATTTCATTTTTTTGAGTTTTGGTTTTCTTTTCTTTCTTTACAGAAAACATAATGTTAATTATTTTTCCACAGACTTCGTACACTTTTTCAAGGGAAATCTGCATTACACTTTTGACCCTCACTCCAAACAAGTGGTCTCTACCGACTCAGTCAACGAGCTGCTGGAGTGCGAAGAGACGATGGACAATGAGAACCTGACTGGGTGACTAACTGTGGAACGTGTATGTGACACTGTATCATTTAAACAAACCACAATGTTGGTTATAAATTACAGTTTGATGAATAAGAGGATGTGGCGCAGGTATATCCTGTTGATTGCCATTTGTGTTTTGAAATACCTGTCTATACCATGGATCCACTATATTATACTATATATATTGTGTGTTGCTGCTCAAAATCCTTTTAATGTAGTGTATAATTATGTATTATTTTTTGCTTCATTTTCATTTTATGACTTTAAGTTAGTTTGTATAGTTTTGCAGTGATATACATAGCGTGTGCACTGGAGGAAGTTACAGGACCAAATCATTGCACACAAAGAGGTCCACTCTTAAGCAACAACAAACCTCATTTGTAGCTTTCCATAAAACTTGAAAACTAAAATGTAGAGGCGTTTTACCAACATCCCTAAGTGGAAAATAACTGGGTTTCGGACAAATTTATCCTTTCTGATTTGAAGGCTTTTGCAGGGAAACAAAAAAGAACAACATCATATTTTTATTTGAATTGTGCTGTTGGAATTCTTGTGTATTGACATTGACACCCATGACCAGGGTGAATGTACAGGATTGCATTCATTCTTATGCTACAGAAGATGATTGACATAATTGCCTAATTTGAAAACATGAATAAAATGATTCATAATGGGAAATTTGTCTATGATTATTCCGGGAATATACCTTTATCATATTAATCTTTTAAGTGCTTGCAGTAGAAGGCCTTTGTAGTTTATGAGGTGAGGCGCATGTCTGTGCCTGCAGCTCGTGGCGCCTCTCCAAAACTTACAGTACGGAAAGAAAACTACTACAGTTCTACCTGTCAATGCTCCCCAGGTGTAAAATTAAAACAGCTGCATATCAAGTCTGACTGTTTCATTGTTTGATTTCCAAACTGTTAGTTGAATTAAAGATTCTGGGACGTCCACCATTTTTTAGTGCTATAAAAATAAATTGAATTGAGTCATTCATAGAAAAAGAAGAATTAGCTAGTATATTATTATTAGATATTATTATTGTAGAAAAGGTTCATTTTTAGTCATCTGGACTAACTGTCAATTTGCAAATTTTTATCGAGAACTCAGATATTCTATTCTATTCTGTGGTAAGCCCTGCCCACCGGGTTACCGGCTTACCACAGAATTTAATAAATATCTGAGTTCCGACAAGTTATTATTATGTTAACAACGAAACCTACTTTATACAGCATGTTGTGAAATGGACATTTTCAATAAAGAAATGTGTCCCCATAATGCGCAAACACACAGTCAAACCTGCCAAATGTTTTGACAAATAAACATAAGGTAAAGTTAAGTCAAGAAAAACTAAATATACTGTACTTATATACTATATTATATAACTATATACAAATTAAAATGTTACAATGTCATTCTTATCGATTGCGTTGTTCCCTGTTGTACTGTATGTGAGAGAGAGAGTACAGTTATAGTGATGAACAAGCCAAGACAACGACGTCGTCAACAACAACAACAACAACAACAGCAGCATATTTTACTGTGTGGTCATTAAATTAAATATATGTACAAGTGGGTAATTTAATTTTGTATTAGGACAAAAACCAACATAAATTAACAGCAATAAATTAGTTGGATTGTATATCCTTGTAGAGTTGGTTGTACAGTCATTACAATGTCATACTTTTTATTTTACCCTTTATGGGGCTTTCTGTTATTGTATTACACAAGTGCCCACAATTTCCTCCTTCTCCATAAAAGGAGCATTTCCTAAGTGAGTTACTCAACACGCACCGGCACCTGGACTATAAAAGGGCAGGCTCCAGAACACAAATCAAAGACAATTGGTTTTGAGACAGAAACATGAGGACAATCAACCTGAGCCTACTTCTACTGGGCTTGGCCTCTGCAGTCCACTGTATGCCACTGTCAAGCAGCAGCAGCGGCCAGAAGGATCAGGACTTTGCAATGGTGTGTATCTCTACAATATTATATGTGTAATAATTATCATGTGTGATTCTGTCATGTTCTGACCAAGTGGTTTTCAAATTGTTATACTTGTAATTATGGTCTCAACATCAAGACTAAATGCACTTAAACTAGATCCAACCAAATAAATCAAAAGATGGTCCACGGTCATTCAGTTATAAAGTTGTTTAATATGTCATTCTAATATCGACCCTGCCCATAGGATTATCTCAAGAAGTTCTACAATCTCACCGAAGAAACAGGTCCATCTGTCCGACGTGGCCTCAGTCCTGTCGTTAAGAAGCTAAGGGAGATGCAGAAGTTTTTCGGACTTCAGGTCACCGGTAACCTCGATGCCAACACACTGGAGATGATGAAGAAACCGCGCTGTGGCGTTCCCGATGACAAAGTTGCCAGATTTTCAATTTTTAGGGAGGATCTGAAATGGCAGAAGAACACCCTTACATACAGGTAGGCATCTTTTTTACACTACTCCATCTGCAGTATAGATGTGCTATGAAACATGTTTTTATGGAAGATTTTTCGCTTGAATCAGAATTGAGAACTACACTCCCGATATGACCAGAGCAGATGTTGATGATTCCATTGAAAGGGCTCTACAAGTGTGGGCCAAAGTCACTCCCCTCAGGTTCACCCGGATCTACAGTGGAACTGCAGACATCATGATCTCCTTTGGCCGATATTGTAAGTTGTGGTCATACTAGTAGGAGCTGCAACAGTACTAGAAGTAATTGGTTGTAAATATCGTCTTCATTTCACCAACAGCCCATGGAGACTACTACCCCTTCGACGGCCCCGATGGCACACTGGCCCATGCGTTTGCCCCTTCTCCTGGTATTGGAGGAGATGCACATTTTGATGATGATGAAAACTTCACCTATCGCTCAAATTCTGGTTAGTTCACGTATATCATGTCAACCGTACACTCTTATCCCTGGTAAAACAATTGACCTTAATCTTCATCTTGTTCCAGGCTATGTTCTGTTTATGGTGGCTGCCCATGAATTTGGTCACTCTCTGGGCCTGTCCCACTCTAATGATCCGGGTGCTCTCATGTACCCCACCTACTCCTACGGAAACCCAGACTCTTTTGTTCTGCCCCAAGATGACATCAATGGCATCCAGTCTCTCTATGGTAAGATCACCACTTTCTGTAATACAAGAAGGAAGAAGTTGAACCATGGTAAGTTGAGATACTGACGTTTTCTTTAACTCATAGGGCCAAACCCGGACAAAGATCCCGCTCCAGGCCCCGGCCCTCTGCCCCCCACCACTCCTGACTCATGTGACTCGAGTCTGGTCTTGGATGCTGTTGCCACCCTCAGAGGAGAAATGCTCTTCTTTAAAGACAGGTACTATTTTGTTTAGCATCCTTGCAGTAGTGGTTGCACAACACACTTTCTCTCTTGCATTTCATCAATTACTGGTGTTTTTATTGCTTCAAAATGCTTCAGAAAATAGGCCTTCAATTTAGTAAGATTTTACATGTAACTTAATCTGGTGATGTCACAAATTTATGTCCATGGAAAAAGATATGTTTGTTTCCATATTGTGGAAAAAATAAAAACAGTGTTGTATTCTGTCCTTTGTTTCTTAGATTCTTCTGGCGTAGCTACCCTCAGAGCTCCAGCCCTCAGCTGTCCCTCATCAGCAACTTCTGGCCTGATGCTCCTGCCAGTGTGGACGCAGCCTATGAGAGCCAAGAAACCGACAGGGTTTACTTCTTCAAAGGTACGTCCAACCTGAAAGGCTGAAACTGATCATGTTTTCACTACAGTGCAGTCACTAAATACTAAATACTTCTACACTTGAACAGATCGCCAGGTCTGGGCCTTCAGTGCTTATGATCTTGAACCAGGTTACCCTAAATCCATTTCCAGCTTTGGCCTTCCCAAGACAGTGAAGAAAATTGATGCTGCTTTGTACGATGAGAAAACCCGCAAGACGCTGTTCTTTGTTGGCGACCAGTATTACAGGTAAGCAGTGTGTTTAGTCCACGGAGGTCGTGGCTCATCAATATTACAGTCGATGCTAACTGTATCATTATTTTTGTCTATAGTTACAATGAGATCAGCAAAACAATGGAGCAGGGATATCCCAAATATGTGGAGAATAAGTTTTCAGGTCTGACCAGCAAAGTCACCGCAGCCTTCCAATACAGCGGTGAGTTCATCCAAAATAATGTGCCCTATAACGTAGCAAGAAAGCTATTTAAATATGATTAAATCAATGTCTGAAACATAACATTTTTTATCTCTTAATTTAACAGTAGTGACAATAGTAGTTGCAGTTGTTAAATATACATAGTTCAGTCTTTTTTTCTTTGAGGGCAGAGAGAGGATTTAAAATCTAATACAAATAATTATAAACATTGTAGATACAAAAAGGGTTTCTGCTTGTATACTTTTTTCAAAAGCAATGTTACACTTTACCTTTTGGGAATGTGATACATTTACAGAGGACTAATAGTGAATGTGGTGTTGTGCAGGTTTCACGTACATCTACAGTGGTCCGTACATGATGGAGTACAGTCTGCAGAGTGGATATCTGTTCCGTGTGCTCGGGAACAACTACTTCCTGCGCTGCTCCAACTTCTAGAACCAAGTTTGACCATGAAGAAAATAATGTATGTGTTTGCACTGATCTACAGTTAAATACTGGAACATATGTTTTTGTTTTGTGTAACCTTTTTAACAGGATATGCGGTGTATTTCTGTAATGTGTTGTGTTTGGAACTGTTATTTAATTCTAATTATTTGGTATTTTAAGACTGTTACATCATTTGTCTTTATCACAATGTAAAGTGCTTTAAATGTGAATATTGTTGTCAATGTTAAAATAATAATAAATAAAAGCATTATAATAAATCATTTTGGTGGCATTTTGTTGGTGGTTTTTGTCTTATATATATATATATATAAGACATGTTTTGTATATAAACTAGGGAGATATATGTATATGTATCACAGTAAAATAACATTAATTGTGCCTTTGCTATTGGAGATGATGTGTGCCAGTGAATATGGGGAAACCCCTGATGACACGTGTCACTTAATCTATGGATTTTTAGCGTAATTGAACGGAATGCATTTTGAAATAAACAAATAACTAAATTTGCTTCATGTAATTTCTCACTCTCAGCTGTAACAAATAAAGCTGCATGAAGCATTAAAAAGCAGGATAAAGGATTAAATCTAATGATTGTGAGTAAAAGTGGGCGGAGAGTAGTCTGAATTGGGTTCTGGACAGTTCCACCTCATCCATCGCACTCACGCGCCAGCCACGGGAGATTACAAGATCGTGAGCGTCACATCTGCTGAACACGCTCAAGCGCGCCATCCAGCGTCTCCTGTGAGAACTGCTCACCACAGCCATGTTTCTGGTTCTCCCGTTCACCTGCATCAGGTGACAACCTGCTAGAGGGACGATTGGCTCTTGTCTCAGACCTTCCCCGAGGTGATTGGTAGAGTATCAAGTACTCAGCACGTGACCACTGCGATGAGCTTCCGCCCTCCATAGCAGAGGGGGAAGGGAGAGTATAAATACCACTGTGGAGAGAAAGCACAGTTCACTCATGGTGTCGGGGTTTTTAAAGTTTTGTTTTACTAAGTTAAAATACGCAGTCCGAACGCCACCTTCCGTCCCATCACATCCAGCAAAAACACTGTAAACTCAAGAGGACGATGAAGAAACATAAACAAATAACACAGAGCACATGAGCAATGCATGCTGGGAAAGTGTCCTTTCGCTTTTGACACATTTATTGGGACGTCACAAAACGCCACTCCTTTCACCGTTCTATAATTTGGTGAGCAATAGACTATCAAACGATTTGAACGAGAACCAACCCCGGCAGTAAACCCTCCATGCACCGCAGTGAGAACAAGTTACAAGTGGAACTTCAACTTCTCAGCCTTCTGTTGCTGCAATTCTTGTCACTTATAAAGATCTTTCAGGTTCTATCCAGCACCAGCACCAGCACCAGCACCAGCATCAGCACCAGCACCAGCACCAGCACCATGACCGAGGACGTCTATCTATTTTCACTGTTTATCTACCGCCTACCTCCCTCGAACATCCGGGTAATTTGGGTCATGTTGTCTGGGCTAAAAGTAATTTGAAGGTATAAATATTGCTCTGGGAAGACGTTATGTCAGTAAAAGTGCTTTTAACGACATAACGTTATTATCATTAATATTAATATAGATCAATATGACAAATTATATGAATACGTTTGTGGAGCTAATCTCAAGCAAATTTAAAACTTTGGATATCTCTTTCAAATTCATCTCAATTGCTCTGGCACATTTATCAGATCAGCATATTTTTTGTTATTTTAAGTTCTGTGCCGCATTTATTGAATGACCATTGAAATGCTTCGCTTGTTTTTAGATTATGCACAAAGAAAATATATCCGCTCATGTTGGGAATATGTAAACCAAATATGACACAATTTACCATTTTACTCCTTTCATTCAACGTTTTATTTTTTCTTTATCAGATGATCAGATCAAATGAAACACCTCTGATGCTATTCTGTGTATAAACATATAGTGGTTATGGAACATACTTTTACTGGCTCCCATGCATTTCATGAGAATCTCTCTCTTTTTAACACTTCAAGTGTATAAATGCAGGGCCCAGGGGCCCATCTTCAGACCTTAGTCAGTAGTTTTAAATAGTAGATTGCTATGGTAACAGTGGCATTTATTTCAGGAGCCTGAACTATAGAATAATGGGTTCAAACTTTCACCTTACAAGATGTAATATTTTGTTTTAAATTGCTCATTGTTATGGGAACGGTCTTACAATCTTTTTACCATTTTTTTTTTAAAAACATTTTGCCTTTCTGGAATTTTTATGACAAACATCTTAAAGGCCAGTATAATATGCTTACATATGCAATAACTGTCTAATAATATAACATGATGTATAAGAGTGTGTTCACTTCTGCTGGTTGACAATGATGAAATACGGTTGTGCTTCAGTCGACCTATAAATTCTCAACCTCAAGATTATGTTTTTGCCTGTGGCCATGGTGTTAGTGGCAAAGGAACCATATGTAGCCAACAATCATCGGGGTGGTTAGGGAGTTTAGCAAGAGACAAGAGTTTTCTGTGCTGGAGAAAATAAGGAGAGGAGCAGGTGCTATCGCGGCTTGTTGAGGCCGGTGTGTGTTCTCTGCAGAGGCTGCACTGGCACCTCTGATCATGTTGACTGCAGGTGCTGGGCTCATAACTCGATTTAAACCAACTGGATTTAGTTGTAGGAACTGGCAACACAAATGAGAGACTCATGTGAGGCTCATCCTGCTTTCTGCTTGGATAATCGTCTTGAGATTCAAAACGCCAAATTACAACATTAACCATATGGACATCATGTGCAATGTTTATGTAATTAAGAATAAAGCAGCATTAAAATTGTTACCAGCAGAACCTATATTTGATTTGAGCATGTTTACCTCATATCTGGGGACACAGGTTGGTCAAGTTTAAGAAAGGTGCTAAAAATGCTCAATTTAGACTTTGTGAGAGCCTCTCCCAATACTGGGCCCTGGGTAAAGAAGTATTCATCTCCCCAGTCGGACGCACATGGTCCCATGGGTCATAACCATTGACAATTTTAAACAAAATGTCTTTTTAATGGTCGAAAGTACTCAAAATGGCATCTATAAACAAGACAGTGAAACCCATGAATCAGTCACAAGTTAATAAGCTCAGGTGAACAGGGATATTTTCTGGCTTAATACTGGCCTTTGACCTCTTATCTGTATTATAATTCACAAGTTCAGTGCCTAATTGTCATATTTTTTCATCTTGACAGTGACGTACATAACCTCATCTGCTGGAGGGCACATTCTTATGTGACACTTATCCTTTGACTGGAACAGCTTTGTTTTTCAGGCCGGCTTGAGTTGAGGTAATATACATAAAACCTATGGAACTAATATTGCATGTGACCTTAGTCACATCTTTTGCAATATCTGGTGATTAATGCATTGGGCACTACCAACGTCAGCATGGGAATTTTGCAACACATCTGTTTTTAGCCAAGCGCTGTCTATGCTAAGAACAACTACCGTTTTTATTCATTTTTAAAGAGTTCACACATTTGCACAGGCACTGGAGGCAGGACACAGCAGCAGGATTCACGAACAGGCCTACGCAAGATGATTAAATTCATTGTCATTTTTGAGTAAATGCACATAAATAGAGATACTATAAATAATGTGAGATAATAATGATAATGTCAGAATTGTATTAAATTAGTGTATGTCAGCTGTAGGCTTTCTCCTTGTCTATAATACTACAAATGTAAGTTCATCCGGTTTGATTCTCACTATTGGCCTAAGATATAGAACAATGATTTGACTTTAGTGACCAACACAACTTGACAGGAGTAGCAGTCTCAGCAATGGAGTAAATGTAGTCATTAAGTTACAACTGTTTCCAGAAGAATAGGCTAATAATAAAACATGGCGTTTTTCCATACACTCAAAGTTGCTTAACAATTTTGTGTATTATTGTTATTAATGTTTTATTTATGTATTTATTGATGAAAGGGACAGTGCCTTCCATGTTTCAACGTGACACAACCTGTTTACACACAAGGCACATTTTCTTCCTAACCTATTGGCTAAAAGCTGCACCAATTACTATTAAACTTCTTGGTAATAATACCATTCGCTCAAATTCAAACGCTGCTATATCAGGAATGTTTCTGTCTGACTATAGACACTCATCGTCATCTTTAATAGGAGTTTCTCAATTTATAAATGTTGAGCAAACAATCCATGTTTGGAAGTTCCTAACACACCCACTCTACAAAGCATCCCCATGTTAGCATATATAACAGAGGTTTCTGTACCACCACAACACATTCCTCTGAAACACCATGAAGACTACTACTTCTCTCACTCTGTTTGTTCTTGCGACACTTGGAGTCACTGTCAACACTGCGCCGACACCAGAGATTACTCTACAAGATGAACATTTTGCAGAGGTATGTTGCATTGCTGACGTCTAAAAGGATAAACACTGTGCAATGCATGACATTTAGCGTTTTATTTCAGAATTACTTGAGAAGGTTCTTCAACTTGACGGAGGAGCCAGGCCCTGTAGCTCGGCGCGGCATCAGTCCCATCACTAAAAAGCTGAATGAGATGCAGCGTTTCTTTGGCCTCCACATCACTGGGACTCTAGACAATGAGACCGTGGCCCTGATGAAGAAGCCTCGCTGTGGCGTGCCTGACGGAACGCTCGCCCGATACTCCACCTTTGGAGGGCATCTGAAATGGAAGAAGAACAGCCTCACTTACAGGTATGGTTCTAAGGGGCTTTGGGGGTGGTGAAAACGTCAAAATTAATTCTGGGTTGGTGGTGAGTAAAATCTTTCACATTTTTCCAAGTTTTTTTCTGGTTTGATCCCAGTTTTGTTCTAGTCCATGTGTAATCATGGTTGGAGTAGTTCTGGGTTTGTTTTGTGGTTTATGTGTGAATGCAGCCCAAGATGCAGAGATTTTCTGAATAAACTCCATATATATATACTTCCACTATTATATTTATTTCTAATGACTTCACGCAATATAATTCTGTTTCTCCTTAGTTTGAATGAATTATTGCTGAATATATAATATAATATATATTATATTATATAATCATATTATTATATTATATTATCTTAAAAAATACATGGAAAAATATATTTTGTTGTGCCCTAATGTAAGTACTTTATATTATATATTTAGGTCTGCTTTGCCTGTATTATTCTAATGCTGCTCTTCCTAATTTCCCTACTTTAGGAAATTAATAATTTCTTAATATTCTGGAAATGTGGCAGATATGATTCACGGTATTCTATGGCTCGTAATTTGCTTCCATTTACATTACATAAGCTAGCTTTGTATGTAAAAAAATAATAATATAACAAAGAATAAGTACATATTTTACCTTAATAATGTAAACACTTCACATTCAAGTGCTCTAAAATGGACTGACAATTTATTTGTAAATACAAGTTAAGAATTAATTTGTATTGAACACGTGTTCTGTGTATGTGTTATATGTTGTTTCTGTCCTGACCTGCCAGGGACTACAGACGGAAAGTAACCAATAGGCTAATTCTGACATATTTACATTATATTTTCGTATACTATAAATATATTTAAATATAAAGAAACATGTATTTAATCTATTTTTAAATTAGCAACAGTTTTCAATTTAATGTTGTATTTGGGAACACCTGGCATAGAGAACCAGCTCTATTATCCTTGTACCTTTGAGATTGTGTGTTTTTGTGTCATAGGATTGAGAACTACACTCCCGACATGACCAGGTCTGAGGTGGACATATCTATTGAAAAGGCTCTACAAGTGTGGGCCAAAGTCACTCCCCTGAGGTTCACTCGGATCAACAGCGGAACTGCAGACATCATGATCTCCTTTGGCAGATACTGTGAGTACAAGTTCAGTATGGACACCTGCATCGGGGAGAAGGGTGCATAGCTGAGTGACATTCATCCTTACATTTTTGGCATTCGGTGATTGTTGTTACAGTTGTTACACAAGATTTCACTCAGAACATAAACACTTCATCCAACAATACCAGGAGCATGTCAGATCATGTGTTTTTGTGATCAAAGGTACACAGGTTGTCAATTTCAATATATTTCCACAATTTGTCAGGCCACAAAGTACTTCAGTAGAGAAAAGCTGTGCCTACACTTTTTATATACAAGCAGATATACAGTATATTTTACCAAAAAAAAAGAATAAAAATGTGTCTTATCTCACCATTGCAACATTTTTCAGCTTTCAAGTTCCAATAAAATCCATGATTTCAAAGCATTACATCTGGATTATACTTTCTACTGACCACAGTACAGGAATGATTTATAAAATATGATATATGTAACACTTTTGTTCACAGCTAGGATGTCAAAATTATTTGGTTAATCAATAATCATTAATTGCAAAAACAAAACAAAAAATTGTATGTTATGTATTGTGTATTTTATGTTATGCTCTGATTATGTCACAGTTTATTTACTTTATCTTTCAGAGGGCTTGATTTCATAAACTGTTCACATATATGTTTAAATATTTGTGAATATTTTTTTCCCACTAAAATGTAATATCGTGGCATCAATATTCACAGCCCATGGAGACTACTACCCCTTCGACGGCCCCGATGGCACACTGGCCCATGCGTTTGCCCCTTCTACTGGTATTGGAGGAGATGCACATTTTGATGATGATGAAAACTTCACCTATCGCTCAAATTCTGGTTAGTCTTATGTCAGTCTTATGTCAGTTTATGTCAGTCTTATGTCAGTCTTATGTCAGTCTTATGTTAGTTTTATGTTAGTTTCATAACATCCACACTTGAATATATATATATTATCATTGCCTCTTCATCTTGTTCCAGGCTATGTTCTGTTTATGGTGGCTGCCCATGAATTTGGTCACTCTCTGGGCCTGTCCCACTCTGATGACCCGGGTGCTCTCATGTACCCCACCTACTCCTACAGAAACCCAGACTCTTTTGTTCTGCCCAGAGATGACGTCAAGGGCATCCAGTCTCTCTATGGTACTACATGCTTATACTATTAGGGTCAAAGACATTCTCAGCAATAGCTCATATAAAAATACTGTTTACAATATGGTTCTCAAAATGTAGGTCCAAATACTGAGAGTCCTGGAACAGCTGAGCCCGTTCCCCCTCCTCCCAGCACCCCTGATGCATGCGACTCCACCATGGTTTTGGACGCAGTCACAACTTTGAGAGGATAAATGTTGTTCTTCAAAGACAAGTAAACTATATAAATAATTAAGTTGCAAAAGAAAATGTAATCCCATAAATTGGACAACTTTTTTTTGAGTGAAGATGTTTTGCCACTCATCCTAGTAGCTTCTTTGCATCTCAG
Source organism: Eucyclogobius newberryi (assembly GCF_026437365.1). NCBI lineage: Eukaryota > Metazoa > Chordata > Actinopteri > Gobiiformes > Gobiidae > Eucyclogobius > Eucyclogobius newberryi. The sequence goes on along the minus strand of NW_027315779.1, from coordinate 21,740,974 downwards.
ACATATTAAGATAAGATAAGATATTCCTTTATTGTCCACACATGGAGAAATTTCATTGTTGCAACGCAGGTAGATACAGAGGAAAAAGACAGATAACTTATAGGAAGTTTAAAAAACACTCTTAATAGAAGAACTCTTATAAACAAAAACTCTTATAAACAAAAACTCCTATAGACAAAACCTCTCATTTCTTAATAAGGAATGGAGGGGAAAAATAAAGATAAAATAAAATAAAAACAGCTAGCGTAAGACAAAATAATACTAATAATAATGGTAAAATAAACACTCATTAGCATAATCGTTCATGTCTCTAACGGGTCATCTTATTCCCATTAGCATACTCTGATTAGTTCTAATGTTTCCTTTGTTTTGGTTTAGGCCTGAGGATGTACATTTGTGTTAAATTGTACCTTAGACCCCCATTTCTATTTAGAGATGGATTTTACTTTGATGAGTGACGAAATATCTTCACTCATAAAACTTATTGACAGAATTACATTTACTTTTGCAATTAAACTGTCCTGGACGACTGAGGGACAACACAGATAAATAATAAAGTAGTTCATAAATGTCAGTGTGAATACAGAGTGTGTTTCCTGATGTGTTATGTGTGTTTGTTCAGCTTCGTTTGGCGCAGCAGCCCTCAGAGCAGCAGAACTCTGCAGAGTCTGATCAGCAGAATGTGGCCCAGCGCTCCCTCCAGCCTGGACGCTGCATATGAGAGCAGGCTCTCTGACAGGGTGTACCTCTTCAAAGGTACCGAATTACTGTTGCCATTTATACCAGATGCCCTTCCAGTAGTTCACAAAGAGCACTAATAACTAATCATCACGTTTTTTAAAATGTATTATTACCGTTATATTTTATTAACTTAGTGAAGAAGTTGTTTTCATCTCATAAAACTGTCACATTTCTGGATTGAAATGTCATCAGGCTATTAGTACTATGGTCTGCTGTCTGCTTGTCTCAATGGGGATGCTACTGCTTTGCATGGATGCTCTACAGAATGGCATAAAACCTATCAATCTCCATGAAAATACCAGGCCAAGTTACAGATTAGATCTGTGGAAAGGTGAATTGACCCAGCTCATAATAGCAATTTGGGTTTTCAAAGTATTTTGAATCAATAAAAAATAAATGAATTAATTAATTTTCTACCGCTTGTTCCTGTTAGGGCTGGTGTCAGGAGCCTACAAATAAATAATGAATAATTTGTTTATTGCCATAAAACCTTCTCAGCTCATGGCATGTTTTTGGAACTATATGCTATACATATTTATTTATGAATTATTACATTATTATTATTATCATTATTATTATTAATAATAATAAGTTAGTCAACAATTATTTCAATAATAGATTCGTTTTGATTAATCTGTTCACTTGCTGCAGACCTGATCTCCATGGAAACAAGCAGGCGAATACCACACCAGAAAAGTGACATAGTGTACCTTTAAATAAAAACTGTTTTACTGATACAAAATAACGTAAACATGCTGGTTCAGGCTTTTTGATACAGCACAAGACCAACAGGTGGCGCCCCTTCACCACAACATCCTCCCCTTGTGTTCAGGTCGTCGTGTGTGGGCCTTCACGGGCTACACCCCGGTCCAGGGGTGTAGCCCGTGAAGACCCAGACTGAGCAGTCTGGGTCTGCCCCGATGGGTGAAGCGAATTGATGCTGCACTTTTTGACGAGGAGTCCAGAAAGACTTATTTCTTTGTCGGTAATTACTATTTGAGGTACGTTGCATAAGTAGACTATACTAATAATAATGTGGATACTGTTTATTTTGAAGTGTTTCCATAACCCGTTGATGTCTCTTTTAGTTACGATGAAAGCAAACAGAAAGTTGACAATGGATATCCCAAAATAGTGGAACAATCATTTCCAGGCATGTCCCACAAAGTGACTGCAGCATTCCAGTACAGAGGTAAAACCTTCAAAAATGTACGATTATTATAAACCAGAGACAGTTTGAGCCTAACATACATTTTATTTTCTAGGTTTCACATACATCTACAGGGGCCCCTACATAATGGAGTACAACTTGAGATCTGGCAGACTGTTCCGCGTGCTAAGAAACAGCTACTTCCTCCGCTGCATTCAAGCTTGAACTGGAAAATAACGTAGAGACTATGTCAAAGGTGCGCTATGTAACTCTTCTGGTCTGCCATTTGCTTGTCTCCATCTATCTCCATAGAGACAAACACCAGGCCAAGTTACAAGCCAGATCTGTGGAGAGGCGAGTCAGTTCACAGTGAGAATGTGTGTGTGTGTTTTATAGCAGCATAAGTATAACATAAATTACTGAATAAATGCAAGTTAAACTAATGCCTTACTGTGGAACATTCCAGACAAATAAGTAGCATCTCCATGGAGACAAGCAGGCAGCTGAACTCGTCTTATTAGCTCTCACAAACGCTTCGGCACATTGTTAGTCTTCACGTTTATGCATTTTATTTTTTATTTTTTATACACATCTAGTTTTATGTGTCACTTTCTACATGATGGTTACTGGGGCCCTGCGAGTCAGGAGTCTTTTATATACTAATGGTATTCAAAAAGAAAAGAGATGTTCAATAATAAGAGATGTCAAATAAACATTTATACAAAATTATTAACTTGGTGTTTTTCCTCTGGCTTATCCAGGCTTATGCTTATCATTACTTCTCTTCCTTGACCCGTTTTAATTTCCTGTCAGACCTCATCACACAAGATCCCTCAATGCAGAGTTTTCAAAAAAGACCTGTCCAGACATTTGTCGGAATGCTCTGTTGCACAATCACTTCTTCATTTTTCTGCTTACATTGGAGATTCAGTCTGGAGATTAAATTAGGCTCTGCTGCTGCACAGAAGTGAGAGGTTTCTGCACCGAGGGGACCATGGAGAGTGTTGCTTCACAATTATGGTTTTTGATGATGGTGATGGCATTTTGCAGAGCTGTTCCCACCGAGTCACTTCCAGAAGAGGACCTCGCAAAAGCACAGGTAAAAAGAGAAAACATGGAACACGATATGCAATTCTCAGAGCAATGTTTACACGCTTGTTTAGGTTGATGTGAATGTACAATTGTGTAGAACTACCTGTCTTCGTTCTTCTCGGACGTGGGGGTGAGCGCTCCGGGCAGTGTCAGTCGAAGCTCTTTAGACTCTTTTGACGACAGCCTGAGGAAAATGCAGGAGTTCTTTGGGATGGAGGTCACAGGACAGCTGGACTCCAACACCTTGGATGTCATGTCCCGCCGTCGCTGCGGTGTCAGTGACGTGGCCAGATACGGTTACTTCGATGGTCAGCCAAAGTGGGACAAGAATGAGATCACATACAGGTAGATGGAAGTAACATTTTAGTGTAAAAAGCAGTTCTGTGAAGTGATTACTCTTCAGGGTGACTGACTACACAGCGGGCATGAGCCAGACGGAGGTGGACAGCGTTCTGGCCAAAGCTCTGAGACTCTACAGCGATGTGACTCCTCTGCAGTTCAGGCGGATCCGCTCGGGAGCAGCAGACATCATGGTCATGTTCAAGGCCAAATGTAATGGAGGACTCCTGTATTCGCATATTTAAAGTTCATTTATGTTCCCTTCACTGCTCTGCTCCTTTCACGCCAGCACACGGAGACTTCTTTCCATTTGACGGGCCGAATGGAACGCTGGCACATGCTTTCTCCCCTGGGGATGGCCACGGAGGCGACACTCATTTTGATGAAGACGAAAGCTGGACTTTGACCTCTTCAGGTTCTGGTGTTGCTGATGGTTAATGCTGTAAGTGCACGGTGGAATAATGACATATCTTACTGCAGGAACCAATCTTTTTTTGGTGGCGGCTCATGAGTTCGGTCATGCTTTGGGACTGGCTCACTCTCAGGTTCAGTCCGCCCTTATGTTCCCCACGTATCAGTATGTCAACACTGAGGGTTATTCTCTACCAGAGGATGACAGACGGGGTATTCAAGCCCTCTATGGTGAGCGCCAGTGTATATCAGCGTGAACATTATAAATACATTTGGTAGCTACAATTGTCTGTATATTATTGTTACTTTTTTTGAGGTATCAGAGGCGCCTCCCCTCAACCAACGGTAAATCCCAATCCAATGCCCCAGCCAGAGACCAGGCCCACACTAGAGCCTGTTCCAGACAGGTGCAGCGCAGACCTGGTGTTGGATGCTGCTACACTCATCCACAATACGCTGTACTTCTTTAAAGACAAGTAAGACCAAATTGCATAAGAAATACATTGAGTGAACCACTACTTAGTAAGCGCTTCTCACAGTTATTATTGGAGACGAACATCATTCTGGCATGGCATCAGGATGAGGAAAATCGAATCTCTCTGGCCAGGAATTAAAACAATTGATGCTGTTTATGAGCTCGGTGGAAGACACAGCTCTGTGATTGTCTTTGAAGGTAAAAGACACACATTACTAAAATGTTTTCCATGAATTGCATTTAAGTGCCAATTTAAAACTCTCAATTATAGGCAAGATGTACTGGAAAATGAGAAGACACACCATCCAGCCTGGATACCCTAAACCCCTTAGAAACCTTGGCCTGCCGTCGTACGTCAGAAAAGTGGACGCTGCCGTACATTTGACCCATTCCAGCAAGACTCTCTTTTTTGTTAACAATGTGTTTTGGAGGCAAGGGAATAATATAGTCAAATATTGGTAATTTTACAAGAATATAACATTTGAGTCTTCTTATTCTTATTTTTTCAGCTATAATCAGCGCCGGGACAGAATGGATCCTGGCTACCCAAAATTCATTTACAGAGAGTTTGCTGTATCCAGAGTTGATGCGGCTTTCGAATACAGAGGTGCTGCTGCATGTTGCTAGTGTATCAGCAGTGTAATCCTGGTGTGTGTAATAACATGTGTATGATTTAGGATACCTGTATTTGTCATCTGGAGCCATGCAGACAGAGTATGACTACAAACGAGGAAGAATTATCAGCTCTTTTTTCAACAACCAGTGGATGAACTGCAGTTAAAAGTCATAACCAACCTTGGATGACCTTTATTGTACTGCTTTCTCTCTCTCTCTCTGTGCTACTAACTAAAACTGTTGGTCTGAACTGAAGGTGTTTTATTTTTGTTGATAATAAAATATACAAATGTCTACAGATGAAGAGATTAAACAAAACGGAGAGATAACCATGCCCAATTGTGCCTTTCCCTGTGTGTGAATGTCAGACTGAACGGCAATGGGTTTATCAGAAAATAATCTCAATAAGTCTCAAGAATGTCTAGATACATTCAAGGTTTTTTGTAAGAAAAGAGAGAAAACCACAAATAGAAAGAATAACTTGAGCAGAGCATAGTTGTCTGTCCACATAAACGTTGAATGTAAACACACGATTACAAATGGGGTCTTCATCAAGCTGGAGAAAAGGTGTTTCATGGCATTCATCATTATGATAATTAAGTGCTCAGTTGGCCTGCATAAGAAGTCGGACAGAATTGACATGGTTCTCGATGCTGCCAAAAGGTGAATGATATAACTGGGGAAGATCTAGATAAAGCGCTCAACAAGAGCTTTTGTGACAGGAACTGATCCGAGGATAAAGAACCACATATGTATGGTTTTGTTTTTCACTCCTTGTTAGCATGAGCACCTAGAGCTAGTATATTCGCTACAGCAGGTAGGGAAATGTACTATTAAAGTTTGCCAACCGCCATAAAACTCCAAAAGAAGAAGAAAAAGACGATAAAACTACCTTAACCACAATCCACTGCGCTTGATGACGTAATGGAAGCGCACACCTCTCGCTGTGATTGGCTGGAGCTGAAGGTGAAGCGGTGAGAGTTCGACTCCTGTGATCAGAGTTTAGCAGAAGGTGCTGCGTTTACTGGACAGTCCCTTTACCCAACATGTCAGCCACTGGACTATTAACCATGCGTGCACATATTTGCACGCGCTTGGTAAGTTTGCACGCTTCCCTGTCGCAGTGATAACAGCTGTATTCACTGGTATGCTAGCTGGTATGCTAACTGGTATGCTAACAACAACAAACACTGAGTCGGTTGACTGCAGCAGCTACAGCGTGTCGTCCTTGAACAATCAGAGAGAGATCCAGCTGAACTTGTGAATTATTTTATTTGGGGTCAAACTGGGTCAAATTGTTCATATTTGAATACATATATATATATATATATATATATATATATATATATATAATAACTCAAGTAAAGGCCACAGGCACATTACGTTATCACCAAAGACACACTCTGTATCACTGATAATTGTATGAACTTGATATTTATTTTTAATCTTTTGTATCGTAAAAGACTATGAACTGGATATTTATTATGTTCTAACAAATCAGGGTCATAACTGCCTTTCAAGAACCTACACATCTCGCCCTTCCTTAAATGTAAGTAAAGTAGTCATTTACAATTTACCTATTGGGATACAATGTTTCCAGTGTGCATTTTTATCATTTAAGGAGGTGGTCATCGTCAGTGCAGTGCGCACACCAATGGGCTCCTTCAAAAGCTCTTTGTCGTCTGTGCCAGCCACCAAACTGGGCTCTATAGCAATAAAAGGGGCCATAGAGCGAGCAGGTAGGTCCACCACAAAAGAAGGTACCTTCAGCTTTTATGTGGCATTGTACTGTACCTCCCGATTACCTGAACATACAAAGCCAGATAGTAAAGATATTTACAAATTACTTATTATTATAATATCATTTTTATATATAGCCATTATTTATATAGCTTCATGTATTTAAGGAATTGCACCAGAAGAAGTAAAGGAAGTCTACATGGGCAATGTTCTTCAGGCTGGTGAAGGACAAGCTCCCACAAGACAAGCTCTACTCGGTGCAGGTATTTATTTATTTATTTGAAGCCCCATCAGCTTTCACGAGTGGTCGCTAGTCTTCCTGTGGTTAGGATTCACATAAATAAATATACTCTTGTACAATACATTCCAGGATTGACCATTGGCACTCCTGCAACTACCATCAACAAAGTTTGTGCATCTGGGATGAAATCCATCATGATGGCAGCTCAGAGTCTCATGTGTGGACACCAGGTGAGTTTATTGCATTTTAAGCAGAAATCAGATTTTCCTTCCAAGGGAAATTTTGTATTTTTTATTACAGACATGGATTGAATGGCTGACTAAAAGAGATGGAGTTTTCAATATAAAATAAATAAGCAGCAGCATAAGCTTAAACAGAATCAGAGTTTATTGAACCAATGTCACAAACAGGGACTTGCCTTGGTGATTCGGTGCAACATAAAACAATGAATAAGTCAACAATTAAAATCTACTATGGGATAAAATCAATAAGCTATCGGATGAAAAATAAGAATCAAAATAGACTTAATATGTACACAAATTTACAGTTGAGTTTACATATGTAGTGCAGAAAGTGAACAGTGCAGTGCAGTGAGTGATTAGATTATGCTTAAAGTGACAGTGTTTAAGAAGTGTTCATGAGGTTCATGAAGCAGAGGGAAAGAAACTATGTTCTTGTGGCGGGAGGTTCTGGTCCGGATGGACCGCAGCCTCCTGCCTGAGGGGAGTGGCTCTAATAGTCCATGTCCAGGGTGAGAAGGGTCGGCTGTGATCCAACCTGCTCGTCCCAGAGCCCTGGAGACGTACATGTGCTGCAGAGATGGAAGTCTGCAGCTGATCACTTTCTCAGCAGAGCGCACAATGTGCTGTAGTCTCTGTTTGTCCCTGGCTGTGGCTCTGAAGAATTGATTATTGCAATGCCTGATGTCTGTGTTGGGTTTTAGGACGTCATGGTGGCCGGAGGCATGGAGAGCATGTCCAATGTTCCTTATGTAATGACCAGAGAGACCCCTTCCTATGGTGGAGTTAGGATGGAAGACCTCATTGTGAAGGATGGTCTCACTGATGTCTACAACAAATTTCATATGGTAAAGATCACCCATTTAAATATATTAATATTTCAGTTATTCCTCTGTTATTCACTGCGGTGGGAAGTACCCTGTATGGTACTGTATTTACATTTACTCTTTACTTTTACTTGAGTCACAATTTCAAGAAATTGTACTTCTCTGAGTAGTTTTCTGCCACAGTAATTTTACTCCTCCTTGAGTAATATTTTTATTGAAGTAACATTATTCTTACTGGAGTACAATAATGGGTTCCTCTTCCCACTGTGAGTAAATCTATAAGAGACAAAAGTGTTTTGTCGCTAGAATGAAATGATTTGAACATTTGTGTGTCTTGCACCTCCTTCAGATATGATTTTGTAAATACCATATGTTGTGCTTTTTGCTCAAATTACATTAACTTAAAGTTTTAACTCCAAGATTATGCCCAGACAGTTACTCTTAAAATTCCTCTTACTTGAGTCCATAGTTTCCCCCAAGTGCTTTTTTACTTAATTACTTACTTACTTAACGTAATTTTGTCTTTTTGAGTAATATTATTTTTAAAATAATAATAAAAGTTACTTCATGAGTACAGTCATTACTTTACTCACCTGCATAAACATTAAATATGTTTAGTGATCACTACGTTAATGATTATGCAAACATGTACTTCCTTGTGTTACTCATTGTTTTCTGGGAACAAGTATCCTTTTAAGATTCTTCCTGTTATTTCTTAATTACAGTATATTACATCCTCTTTACAATTATTGCTTTCTATTTATTTACAATTGTTCATTATTTTGATCCTGACCTGACTGTGGTGATTGATATAGGGAAACTGTGCAGAAAACACAGCTAAGATTTACAACATCACCAGAGAAGAGCAAGATGCTTATGCTATTGGCTCCTACAGTCGCAGCAAAGTGGCATACGAGTCTGGAGTCCTGGCCAAAGAGATTGTGCCAGTTAGCATTCCCCAGAGAGGTAAAGCAATTGTCATTTAATCGTTTAATGGCAGTTCATACAAAGAGCATCTACTGTATTTGATATGCGGAATATCTTCTCCAGGTAAACCTGATGTTGTTGTGTCTGATGATGAAGAATGGAGGAGAGTGGACTTCAGTAAAGTCCTCAAACTGAAGGCTGTCTTCCAAAAGGAAAATGGTAATCTTTAGTGTATTTTGTTTCACATATTATGCATGATATGTAACCTATTCCCTTTGTTTCATCCAAATCTCTTGTTGTTCATGTCATTATATTGGTAACACTGAATCTTTTCAGGCACTGTCACAGCAGCCAATGCTAGCACCCTGAACGATGGAGCTGCTGCTCTTGTTTTGATGACCGCTGATGCTGCAAAGAGGCTAAACGTCACCCCTCTTGCAAGGGTTGTGTGTAAGTTTCACACAAAAACAACACGGATAGAAAAGGTTGAAAAATATTTAGATATTGTAATATTTTCTTGCATAAGATCAACATGCATGAATAAAAAATATTAGTGAGGCACAATAATGGGCAAAATTAAATGGTCAACAATGTCTTGAATGTGAAGGAAGTAACGCTGTAGTCGACTAAAGACATGCCCTGCCGGTCGACTAAATGGATGCGTGGCATGATTTCTTTAAGTAACTTTAAGTATCTCAATGTTTTTCACCTAAACATCACTCACAATGCTACGGCATATCTCACTCTTTTTCTCCTTTTCCTAAATAACTCAATTAGTCGACTAATATCAATTTTGGTCGACCGATTAATCAACTAAATGACTAAAGACGCACAGCCCTAGAAAGAAGGTCTTAGAATTTATTCGTTATTATTATTCATTCTTAATATTTGAAACAAGAAATATGATTTATTTTCTGTCACCTCTTTAGATGTATATACATTTCACAAACATTGGAGTAAAGGGGAACTTTATATAATCACAGTTGCATTTACCGTATATTGGTACATTACATTCTGTGTAAAGTGTTCCAATTATTTTTACAGCATTTGCAGATGCTGCAGTTGCTCCCATTGATTTCCCAATTGCTCCTGCATTTTCCACACCAAAGGTGAGAAAAGACTTTGGATAAAAGGTTTAAGAACAGTTAAAACATCAGCGCTGCTTCATCTTGATGTGGCTGTTCCCTCTGTATGTGGCCAGGCCCTGGATGCAGCGGGACTGAAGAAGGAGGACATTGCCATGTGGGAGATCAATGAGGCCTTTAGTGTGGTTGTTCTGGCAAACATTAAGATGATGAATATTGACCCAGCAAAAGTGAATGTAAATGGCGGCGCTGTGTCTCTGGGACATCCCATTGGGTAAGATTTTTCTAAAATATAAGACTGGTGCATTCTTTTTAAATACAATTTCCTCATCAAATATGCTCTTCATCAGCATGTCTGGTGCAAGGATTGTCGGTCACATGGTTCACAATCTGAAGTCTGGACAGTATGGACTGGCCGGTATCTGCAACGGAGGGGGAGGAGCATCATCTATTATCATCCAGAAACTGTAGCATCTATGCTTCATGAACACTGTTCTTCAGCTACAACACTGCACATGGCCTGCCATTCTCTTCTGATGGTCCAGAACAACCTTTACTGTAAGAATGTAGACTGTTACTATAACTTTGAGTTAAGACACTCAGGAGACATATTGACTTGAGTCTCTAACACTCCATGTGCAAATACATATTTAATATTTAACTGAAAATGGTCATAAAATATTTTTGGAAATATGCAGTATAATAAAAATAGAAAAAAACACAAGGGCCTTTGCTTTTTATCTACATACATTTGAGTATTTCAATGATTTGCCACTAGAGGGCACAATTTCATTGTTGTAAAATTCAAATGAATCCTCTATTTTTGTTAGTGTTTGATGACTGGCAGTATCTTCCCCCCAGACAGTGACTGCTGATGGTATAAATGATTCTAAGATACGGGAACATCAAATGAAAAGCATTGTGTGAATGTCTGTTTCCTGCAAGTTAATCAGTGAAACGAGTTAAATATTAATGTTGCCTGAGAGCCTTTCAAATCTCATGTTTTCTGTGTCTTTGTTAGGCGCTTGGACTTTTGTTCAGCCATTACTCATTAAACAAGAAGTCTAACTTTGAAGGAGAATGAACAATAAACCACTGACAAAAAGTGAATGGGCTAAAGCAACTTATTTTATCTTTTGGACTGTTGCAGATTTTACATGATAGAAGTACTCTTAATAACTTTTACTGGAAGGAGATAATAAAACATTTATTTATTGGATGGATAAATACCTTATATTATTTATTAAGCTGAATATTATTTGGCTAGATTGCTCAGTAGACTTGAGATCAAGCAAGATGCCTCTAATTTTAACTGCGCTAATATTAATCCATGTTGGCTCATTAATTGCTATTTAGTCAGCTTATCTCAAAGGAGAGACTGGGAAATACCTGGTCATTTCAATGGTTGCTGTTTGACTTTGCTTAAGTGCTGAACAACAAGCTTGCGCATACAGAAGGTGTGGCCTTGGCTCCTAATTGTACTGAGGAGTGAATAAGCCATAACACGGGACAACAGAGCGGAGGACACACACAACTACGCGTCGATAGGAACTTCCAGGACCTTAAGGTATGTTAAACATGGAGTAAACAATAATTTCTTCATTGTATTGTGTCTTGACAACCAGCTGATCCTGTTAATGTGAGAATGAAGTCAGTTGGTTTGTTCTAATTCCAGTTTGGACAAGCAGTGTCGCCAGCTTTGACATGAATGATAATCAGGTAAGTCAGACTCTTTAACTTCACATAATATACACGGTACAGAGTGAATGAAATGTGGGCAAAATGACAGTCAACAGTCAATGAAGTCATTTTTTGGTGTAGCTTTAAATTATATGATTGAATAAAACAATTGAAAGCTTCCTGAAGATACAAAGTGAACAGTAAATATTGTGTGAGTGTTTTTGGCACAATAGAGAGCACATCAAGTCCTGCGTCTTTGGGTCCTTCATCTATTCTGTACTATTATGGTATAGGACTTGAGCTTTAATGTATTTGAACAGTTTCAACCCTGTCTATGGTTTCTATATGTGCAGGTCACAGCTCCTCCAGTGTATGATAACAGTGGGTTTCGGCATGACGAGGAAAGACCCCCTCCTTACGCTCCAGCACAGAGGTTATACCCCTCTATCCCACACACTACTCCACAGTATGTTCCCTCCAATCCTTACGCCATCAACACTCACCAGACTACTACACCCGAAGTACCACAGATACAAAGGAAAGGTACAGACGCACAGATTTATCGCATACTTTAGACATTTGATAGTACTGAATAGGGAGGTAAACCTTTACCCGCAGACAGTCAAACATTCTGAATGTGAACTATGATGTGTGCTTTCCCTGAATCATTAACTTGTGTGGTTTTTTAATGTGCTTTTCTCTAAATGTTTTCCATATCCTTCAAGAGCTTACATTGTGCTACTTTATTCTTTAATACTTGATGTCAAATTATTGTATGAAACCTTGGTTTAGCAATACCATTTTCATGACTTGTGCGTCCTATTCAAATACTGGCAGCTCGTCTGATCATTATCTTTTCTCGTGTTTTGCAGCTACAAGATGTCATTGGAAGTACATCTTATCCACGTCATTGTGTTTTCTTCTAGTCATAGGAATTGTATCCCTCTTGCTTTGGTACTTTTGTAAGTTAATTTAAATAATCATTTTTTATTACTTTTATTTTAAATGTCCTTTTAACTAATGGGAAACGATTGATGCCTATGAATTGTTTCCAGCTGGATACTTATTTAACATTAGGCCAAGTTACAAACATGAGATTGATGGGTTTTAGACTCATGAGAAGTTTGGATCATTGCCATAGCGATGAACAATTTAACAAAATATCATATGATTTTGAATGAGAAAAAGTCCTCCAAATGTTGCATATAACAGTAAGCAGAAACTCATGAATGGGTTCAGTTAATTAGATGGCGCCTTAACATTATCTGTGGTGTGTGTGACTGAGATGGAGGGCGGTCGAAAGCCTTTGCTTAACTATATAACCAAGTTTGTTAGTCATAGATGGTTTGTAATGTGTTAAAACTGACTTGTACATCCATCGTCCATTCCATACTTAAATATACATTCACGTAATCATCTATTGTCTTGCCCAGATAGGAACATAGAACAGCACCACCTTGTTTTGTTTGATCATTCTTATGTGCCAACCAAAGTGCTGTTGCCAACGTGTACATTTCCTTTGCTACACGTGCGTTATCCTGACCTCCTTTGCCTCCGGTGTCTTGCAGTGTATTACCAGTGTGTTGTGGGGAAGCCTTGTGGCGGGAAGTGCCTAAGCCTCTCTCAGTGGTGCGATGGCGTAAAGGACTGCTCCGACGGACAGGATGAGAATCAGTGTTGTAAGACATTAGCCCAGTTTCCACACGCTCACCCTGATGTTTGTTAGATGTTGTTTGACATGTGTGTCGCAGTTCGATTTCGAGGCTCTAGCTTCCTGCTGGAAAGTTACTCACCATCCAGTCAGTCGTGGCTGCCCGTCTGCGCTGACGACTGGGACGATAACCACGGGAGAGCAGTGTGTCAGCAGATGGGCTACGACAGGTGAGGGGCTTCATCTACTGCTGCGGAGGTGTTTGATGGATCAATACAAACGTTTCTTCTGTGGTTGTTGTTGTTGTTGTTGTTAAGCTATGTGAAATGTAATCATGTGTCCAGATAAACCCTCGACAACAGTTTGGATCCACTTTAAAAACCAAAACATTTCACATGCACCCCAGAAAATTAAACACAAATCCTCCAAAGCGTCACAGAAACCCAACAAAATGTGCAAACAATATTTTTGAGGAACATTTTTTATCAGCGCTTTTGGCAACACTGTAAAATAAGGTTCCTTACTAAACTGTTTATAAGGCATTATTAGTAAGCATTAGTTATTTGTTCATAAGTACTCTGAGGCATTCATCACTTGGTTATTGAAACCATAAAATAAGCATCTTATTACAATTTATTTTTAAAACACATGTTTTGGTCAATGGCTTATTAACATGTATTAGTCATAATAAGTCATCTACAAATACCAGGAAATGTCTTAAGTGCTTATAAACAAATAACTGGTGCTTTAATGGCCTCATATAAAGTTTAGTGAGGAGCGCTATTCTAAAGCGTCACCACTTTTTCATTCACTATTCTATTATTATTTAGATATTGTTGTGTAATTTTTTTTAAATGTTATTGTTGTTTTGTTTTACAAGGAATGACTGTATTGGCTCAAAATATTAAGTTTGTGCCAGTGTTAATTTTGACTAAAATCATTTTCAGTTTTAGTCAAGCTTTTGTTATTACATTCTTTTTAGTATTAGCCTAGTTTTAGTCGACGGAAATGTCCCATTCATTTAGTCAACAAAATCCATAATCATTTTAGTAGACCAGAAAAAGTATATTTTATTTTATCTTTGATGAATTATATTGAATTCCCTTGAGAACATGAACAGACATGTTTTTGGAGTTTGTTCTGCTTTGGTTTGAGACTCTCGGACTGAAAAGTGGAACTATTCTCCACTTTTATTCATTTATATTTTGTTTTTATTATTTTATGACCAATATTTGTACTTTAATACAAAAAAAATATCTACTTCATAGGTTTAGTTGATGAAAATGCATATGATTTTAGTCAGAGTTTTGGTCTTTATGGCAGGCAGCACTAAAATGTGCCATGGCAACACATGGCTGCACTCTGTACGATTCAATATTTGCGCTCATATTATGCAGGCAAATAAGTTTGTCTCACATTTCTCTTTGCGTCGCTCAACAGGAGGGACTATCTGAGTTTCACCCGAACAAGTGTAGATTCCTCTGCTTCCCAAGGATATCTGAGACTGAACCCCAACAGTGACCATAGCTCACGTATGCAAACACAGCTCCATCACAGGTCTATAGTCAATATTTACTTCAATATCACACTTAAATATAATATTGACTTATTTGATGTGTTTTCCAGTCATTCCTGTTCGTCCAGAGCTGTTGCACTCCACTGTGTTGGTAAAGCCCAGTATTTTGACTTGAAACCTGACACCCTGACATTTACTACTCCTATCAACGGCCTGTATATGTTTAGAACTGGCATCAACACTACCGGCTTTGACTTCAGCCTGATGATGTACTCCATATTTGCATCTTTTCCATTTCCTCCATTTCCTTCCATTTTTTCTCTCTAAGGATAGATTTGCATGGAAGCAGAAGCTGTCCTTTTGAATTTGAGGTGACAGAGTTGTCTGGTTTGTTCAGGCTGCGGGTTGTCCTCGATGGCACCCAGCTCCCGTATCGTGGGTGGCACTGACGCGGTGAATGGGGCGTGGCCGTGGCAGGTCAGTCTGCAGATCAGAGGACAGCACATTTGTGGAGGCTCCATCATCAGCTCGGAGTGGATCCTGTCCGCGGCCCACTGCTTTCAATCGTAAGGTTTCAATGTTGAACACTGGCGAGATAGTTTCCCGTTCTCTGTCTATTTGTTCATGGAATCACATTTGACCAAATAATACTCCAACAAATGACTGACAAATTATAGAATGTCTGACACACTAACAGGACTACACTGTCAATCACTTTATTATAACAGTAAAAAATAGCAGCCTTTCTTTTCATCATTTTAGACGTTATCATGATAATTTGGTTCCTTTTACCGTGATTCTGCTTAATTCTTTCCTTTTCCCTCTTCAATACCAGATATGACAGACCGAGCTTGTGGAGGGTACAATATGGTGACGTCAGCCTGAGCAAAATGAGTTATTCCAGTTCGCCAAAGTCCGTTGACAAAATCATCAACCATGAAAAATATAACCCCGATACCAATGACAACGACATTGCTCTTCTGAAGCTGAGTTCACCTCTGACCTTTTCGTGTAAGTGATTACTAACCGCACCCATTAACCGGGCTTTGATATGTGTTTGAGTTTTGTATTATTGTTCATTCACAGCCACAGTTAAGCCAGTGTGTCTGCCCAACGTTGGTGTGGATCTCTCACCAGAGCGAGCAGCCTGGATCACGGGATGGGGAGCACTGCGGTCATCGGGTAACAGCAGGAATATTTGTCCGCTCAATCATTTTTGATACAGCTACATGACCAGTACATGGGGTTGTGTTTTATTTTTGCTGGGGGTTTTTCTGGCGTCATTAATAATTCAAAAGGTCTTATTCTTTTGACAGAATTAAATCTTTCTTTAGACTTTGAAGGAAAAAGCCTTGGAGGTCTCTTTAGTTTAGTTTACTTTAGTTTGAGACAAGGACAATGCACAATATACAAAGGAGAAGTGCTAATTTCCACCTGTCGTCCTCGGGAAGGCTGATGTTAAAGTTCATTTTTATGCTGTTGAAACATGTTTTAATGCCTAACAGAGCTGTGTATGAATCATTCATATTTCCTAGGGGGATCACCTGACAAACTGAACCAGGCTGAGGTGACCATTTACCACAGAGAGACCTGCAACCATCGCTCTGTGTTGGATGGGGCCGTCACAAACACAATGATCTGTGCTGGGAAACTGTCTGGAGGAGTGGATACGTGCCAGGTTAGGTCTCCACACCGCCTGTATCCTCTCTGTGTCATGTGCACCGTGCTAAAGTACATCATCTCAATCAAACATTGTCTCCACTATCTCTGACTCTCCATTATTGGCAGGGTGACAGCGGGGGCCCTCTGGTGGTCAAACAGGGAGGTGTATGGTGGCTGGCTGGGGACACTAGCTGGGGCATTGGATGTGCGTGGCGAAACCGACCAGGAGTCTATGGCAACGTCTCCTACTTTATTAACTGGGTTCTTGAACAAATGCAGGTAACCGCCGCTCTCACTTTTACTATTCGTATTGAATTTTGTGCTTATGATTATTTGTGCCCTTTTCCACAGGATAATTAGTGGTTTTCACTCATCAGCATCAAAACCAGCACTTTGAAATAAATGTACTGAAGAATTCAATAAGTTAACCCTTTTGTCTTCTCTATCATATTGACACATACTAAATGTATTTTTGTAAAACACGTTTCTTTTCACACAGATGATGTATTTATTTTCCCAATAAAGAAAAGCCGCAAAGATGTCATCAAATCATTTTACTTTGGCCTTATGCAGTAGTGTTTATACACCTAAGAACTGCTTACAGCTATTGTCATTTTGGATTTTGCTCATGAGAGATACAACAGATTTGTACATTTTTAATCCATGAGTTTTGAAAACCTCTTTTAATTTGGTTTTGGAGTTGGCATAGTTTAGTTTAAATCTTTTGGCCCTTGAATTAAGTTATCAAAAATAACTGCATTTGCCACTTTTTCTCTGGCAACTCAAAAGAAAAAGTTGGTCCTTCCTCAGTTTTAAATGTGTAGTATTATTGCAGTTGCACACCTCTGCCGGCCTGTCCAATCAGCAACCACTAATTGGCAGATGCTCGTCTGCAAGCTTTGCATCTGCTGCTTGTTTGTACCAATTACCAGAGCTGTGATACAGCGCTCTTCAATGGGTTAACAGATGACACAATTAAGCACTCATTTGAATGGCTGCCTTTTAGAGAGAGGGCTCTTGTTTTCTATCTCCAACTGTGGGACTGACTGCCTTTCATCTGTGGACCTTTTTTCCTTGTGGCCTCTCAAATGAGGCGTCGGCGGACTGGGGAACCCTGTTGTGTAGAGCAAACACTTTCTCAAGATCCCCAAATTAGCTCTGGAGAATCACCCGAGGCCACAGTGCAGCAGGGCATGGACATTTTCCTCCACAGGCAAAATATTCTGTCACACACAACCACACAAAATGTCTTCAGTATTAGGTATTTCTGTTCCAGGCAAAGTAATAACCAATAAAGTTACGTAAACCTTTACTTTTCCAAGCACTTCTGAAAATAATAGGTGATAATATTTCCCACGATAATGTTATAGTAATTGTAAAAGTAGCAGAACGTTTTCTTAACCCCTTCACAAGGAACAAGTGAAGACCTTAGGAATGAGGAGGAAGAAGCAGTAAAAAAGAATAGCAACATAACAGCAGTATTTCAGGGCCTGTGCTGTTAATCTCTAGGCTGTGGGGGTAAAGTGAAGTAAAAATAGCTCTGGTGGTTTGATTGTGGTCCATCTCTCACACCAGCTACACAAGTACACACAGTCTGACAGAGGTGCATTGGAGTGTGCATGTGGCCTGTAGATCACAATCATGTGTCATTTTAGCACAAAGTGTATGATCAATGCAACATGTTGAGCAGCCAATGAGAAGGGAGGCCTTGTTACTGGGCAGTTATGTGTTTATTTCCCCCCCTTAGATCCACGGGTCGATGTCACGCGTCAGGGCCAGATGAGCGTGAGTCTTTATGACACGCCAGGGCCCCCCCGCATCAGCTCTTTTGGGTCACCAAGATTCACCATGCACAGGGTGACACATGCAACACACTACACCTGCACACACACACAGTAGCCTACATGAGAGGCTACTGTGTGTGTGTGTGTGTGTGTGTGTGTGTGTGTGTGTTTTATATAGGCTTATTAATACTGGGCATTAAGAAGGAATAAATATAAAACTATAGAGGTTGCATTTATAAAATATACTGTGATTGTTTACAGTTTTAAAGATCTGGAAAAAGACATCTTTTGCATGTCCTTTTTTTTTCTCATGATACTTGAATATTACTGATTCTAAATAAAACATACATTCAGAAGGATTTCATAAAACATATTTTTTAAAAATAAATGAGGAAAAGGACAGAACTAGCAATTTTTTTGTATCATCTTTATTATTTTTTCTACAATCCCCGTGGATCAAGGGAAGTTAAAATATGAATCTATTCTGTTTTTACTGGACATATATGATATTAACTAACTGTGTTAGTCTAACTGTGATTTGACTGCGTTTTTTAACAGTTTTAAAAATATTTTTGTATGACTCTTGTTGTTGTCAGCTGCATGTCTGTAATGAAAACAGTTCCTTTAAGTCGGAGATGAATAAAAGTAATTTACTTCAATCTGATTCGGTTACATGCCCTGCAGTACTTGCTCTGTCCACACGGTGTCAGCCTTGCATGACTTCTCACTAAACCTTTCCAGCGCCATTGATGAGCTCAACGCAAAGGAAATCCTCTTTACGGGCAGCAACTTTAAGCTGATCAATCTCCTTCTATCCCTGCATGAACAGAAAAAAACAAAAACAAAACATACGTCGGGAACAATCAGATCACTCGTTCAGATAACTAACTAAAGGGATTGTGATGTAGCCCAGGTAAGAAGACAAAACACAGATACTTTATTGACTTTATTTTTATTGATTAATTGATTTTATTAAAGAAAAGCCATTTATTTTTGTCGGATCCCCCCCAAAAAATCCAGGAGGCTTTTAAGGTGAAGCAGTGTCAAACTATAGCCTCCCTCGTGTTGTGTTGGTGTTGACTGTTTTGTATTTAGGTCAGTGAGGGCCCCTCCGGGTGTGACAAACCACTGTCTCCCAGAGTCCCCTTGATTGACACATTGCCTTATTGGGAGCGAAGTCCTGCTCCTTCAGTTTTAAATTCTTGATGAGTAATAGGCCCCATTATCAGTACAAAGCAGACCTTGATTTTATCTCTTTTAATTCATTTCAGGAGTATTTCAAGAATATTTTCATCGTCCTATGAAATTACAGAAGTTCATTTTAGCTATGAAAGAAATAGTAAGGAATACCTGTTGTCTCTGCACAAGACAGTGTTGTTAAAATGAGTGGTCATGCAAAAAGGTCTCTCTAAGAACATAATGCCAGTCTTAGACATTGGGCATCTGGTGGCATTTCTGAGGGATATGTTGTGTGCAAAAGGGGGGAGGGCAGGGGGGACTTAAGAAGTGTTTAGATGAAGGACAAGGAGGTGGGGTGAGTGAGGGACCAAGTGACCACGGGCCCATCTTAAAGAGCTTTTCTGCCCCAAAGAAGAGCCAACAGCAGAGGGTTTCCAAAATACACCTCATATGTTTGTCACATAATATTAAAGTTGCACTGGTGAAAGAAGAACTCTGTTTTGTTTCTTGAGTAAAAGTAGCCTATAGATACAGGCTTTTTAAACTTAATAGTAAAAAAGACAGACTTTGTGAACTATTAAAGCATCAAACAGCAGCAACTGAATGTATTACCTTTCCTTTTATAGCTGGTTTATTATATCATGTTATAATATTTTTTTTTTTGTTAATTGTGAACATGGGAAACATAAAAAAGTATTCTCTGTAATGTACTTTTTAATCTTCCAAACATTTTAAAAAGGAAATAGAATAAATGAATGAGGGGTGAATGCCAGGTTGGAACTGTGTTTGAACTGGACACTTTTTGGTTAGTTGGCAAATACTCCCTGAAAAAAACAGCCCGCAATAAGGATAATACACCAGAGATTAATTTATTCTCCCGTTCTGCCTCTCCCCAGCGTCTCCTGAAATCACTTCTGTGGTTTCTCCGTTCCCAGCCTTCACAACTCAGCCCAAAGTGCCAGGAGAGTACACGGCCATGCAGAAGGTGACTCCCCACTCCTGACAGGCGGCGTGTCGGGCTGTAACGCGGGAGAATGTCCCGGGGCAGAGTGCCAACACCGAGGCCATATGGGAGCCCCCAGTGAGGACCTGCCACACCCCCCCCCACCCCCACCTCCATCCCATCTGTGATGACCTGCCCTGAGCTGTCAACAGTTCAAGAGCGCTTGGTGACGGGCCACGTACATCGCCATGGACACAGCTGTGCAGATGTTGCGGTGAACGTGGGTAAGGCTTCTGAGTGTGCTCCCTATGGGCACAACAACACTTACAGAGACAGTCACTATGATATCATGCTGCTACTTTGATGTAGAGTCGTTGGTATAGACTTTAAATTAGGAGACGCAACATTTTATGGGGTACTTTTGATGTCATCAACAATATGGAAAACACAGAATCACGCTTCCCTCATATTGGTTGATCACAATCTTTGATAAAAGGTCTTTCTATGTTAAATTCCTGGACAAAAACAATACAATAGAGAATTTCTATGATTTCCAAATAAGAAAATAGTAAAATGTATTTTGTATGAGTCTGAACTCTACCTTAAACCATGAAGCACCACATGAAACCACATGGAAAGTCTATTAATCACAGTCCAAATTGAACAGATGCAAACTGGGTATTATTTGTCAATGTGAAGCAACATACTACTATAAACAATACTTGTATGATACTTTTCTGCTGATGAAGCCAACTCCTGTTTGTCTCCATTGAAATGTTACTGCTTTGCCTGGAATGTTCCACAGCATGGCATTAAACATATGTATATCTGTGGTGAAGCGAGCCGCTCACATGAAAGAAAAGTGACACCATGCACCTTTATTAGAAGACATTCAGAGGATCAGAAGGGCACGGCTCTGTACATGTGTAATCTGGACCTGCTGGTGTCACAACAGTTGTTCCTTTGCCAGTTTGTGCCTGAACGTCATGCTGGATGTGTGGGTTATCACTGTCACTGCTGTGGGACTTTATTCACCTCTTGTGCCGCAGGAGGAGATGCAAGGCCACTGTCCTCCATCAGTGTTGGATGTTGATTTTGGTGTAGAGTTGGCTTTCCACTTTCAGTATACTGACTGGCTCTGATTAAGTTACAAATGCCCCTTGTAATCGATGTATGTGTATTTATGTGCTCTATAATGATTAATGGCAATATCCTGCAAAAAGAGTGTATTTTTTCCTATTTTCTTTTACAGTATTCTGGTAGAGAGAAGGTTTACCTAACATATAAAGTACAACATTGATATCCATTATAGCCAGCACACATCCCTCATCGCTGCCTCCTATTTCAATCCCATAAATATGTTTTAGGGCTTATTGCAGATTATGACAGAGTAAACTAAAAAGATTTACAAACCACAGTGTTGTAATACTGATAGTAGATTATAGGTCAAACATTAATCCCAGTATCAAAACATTTGTTCATCTGATTTCGCTGGCTACATGGGGTAATGACAGGATACTTCTATGTACACAGAGAAGTACAACTAAACCAAATCTTCATACATGAAAAGGCAGATTAAACTGTCCAGTCACTCCCAAAAAGATATTTTCTGCTGATGTGCATATAAATCCTAATTATAAAATAATGAGTTTTTTCATGAAAACTAGGTAGATGAAGTGCTTAAAAAAACTAAAGGCAGCACTAATATCATTTCCCCATCTATCCTCCTGTCACTCATCTGTGGGACACTACTCCAGAGACCACCAGGTGGCAGGTGGGGAGAGAGAGAGAGAGAGAGAGAGAGAGAGAGAGAGAGAGAGAGAGAGAGAGAGAGAGAGACAAAAGAGAGGGAGAGAGAGACAAGAGAGAGAGAAACACACAGAGAGAGAGCGAGAGAGAGAGAGACATGGCGAGACAAGAGAGAGAGACAAAAGAGAGGGAGAGAGAGACAAGAGAGAGAGAAACACACTGAGAGAGAGAGCGAGAGAGAGAGAGAGACATGGCGAGACAAGAGAGAGAGGGATAGTGAGAGACATAGAGTGGCAGGTGGGGAGAGAGAGAGAGAGAGAGATGGAGAGACAAGAGAGAGAGACAAAAGAGAGGGAGAGAGAGACAAGAGAGAGAGAAACACACTGAGAGAGAGAGCGAGAGAGAGAGCGACATGGCGAGACAAGAGAGAGAGAGAGAGACATGGAGAGACAAGAGAGAGAGAAAGAGAGACATAGAGAGACAAGAGAGAGAGAGAAGAGAGAGAGAGAGACATGGAGAGACGAGAGAGAGAGAGAGAGAAAGAGAGACATAGAGAGACAAGAGAGAGAGACATAGAGAGACAAGAGAGAGAGAGAAGAGAGAGAGAGAGACATGGAGAGACGAGAGAGAGAGAGAGAGAAAGAGAGACATAGAGAGACAAGAGAGAGAGACATAGAGAGACAAGAGAGAGAGAGAAGAGAGAGAGAGAGACATGGAGAGACGAGAGAGAGAGAGAGAGAAAGAGAGACATAGAGAGACAAGAGAGAGAGACATAGAGAGACAAGAGGGAGAGAGAGAGAGAGACAAGAGAGAGAGAGAGAAACTTAGAGCAACAGAGAGAGAGAGACATAGAGAGACAAGAGAGAGAGAGAGACATAGAGAGACAAGAGAGAGAGAGAAACATAGAGAGACAGGGTGAGAGACATAGAGGGACAGAGATAGAGAGACAAGAGAGAGAGAGAAAGAGAGACATAGACAGACAAGAGAGAGAGAGACAAGAGAGAGAGAATGAGAGAGAAAAAAGACAGAAAGACACAGAGAGAGACAAAGAGAGAGAGAGAGAGAGACATAGAGAGACATAGAGAGACAAGAGAGAGAAAAAAGACAGAAAGAGAGACACAGAGAGAGAGACAAAGAGAGACCGAGAGAGAGAGAGAGAGAGACCGAGAGATAGAGAGAGAGAGAGAGAGACCGAGAGAGAGAGAGAGAGAGACCGAGAGATAGAGAGAGAGAGAGAGAGACCGAGAGAGAGAGAGAGAGAGACCGAGAGATAGAGATAGAGAGAGAGAGAGAGAGAGAGAGAGGAAGAAAGAGAGAGAGGGGAGAGAGAGCACAACAGAGCAGGCAAAATGAATAAAAGGACTTCATACATTTTTATGACCGCCTCGATAAGGTCAGCCATGTGCTGTGGTTACTAAGCAACACTGCCCATGTTGGACTGTTGCACTGAAGCAGTCAAACTGGAGATGTTTACTGTAGTGAGTGCTGACTGATGCTCTGACTCCGCCTCTCTAAACTGTGAGAATGAAAACATAGAGTACATTTTCAATTATGAAATAATGGGTGAAATATATCTTCATTTCTTTTAACACAGACGGACAATTTACGATACATGATACAAAAGCTCAGTATGATGTGTATCTCAGGCTGTCTCTGCTCAGTGTTAACACAAGCAGGATGTGGCCATTGATTGACAGAATGTGGTGTGTGCGGTCCAGGTCTCATAAGGTCATCCTGACCAGGCTCTGGACACACCAGTGTT
Organism: Eucyclogobius newberryi; assembly: GCF_026437365.1. Classification (NCBI taxonomy): domain Eukaryota; kingdom Metazoa; phylum Chordata; class Actinopteri; order Gobiiformes; family Gobiidae; genus Eucyclogobius; species Eucyclogobius newberryi. The sequence continues at coordinate 21,717,166 of NW_027315779.1, read as the reverse complement.
TAGAGCTGACATTAAACACGATGTACTGCGACATCACAGTAATGACATACTGTATACATGACATACCGTATACATGACATACCGTATACATGACATAATGTATACACGACATACCGTACACATGACATACTGTATACATGACATACCGTATACATGACATACCGTATACATGACATAACGTATACACGACATACCGTACACATGACATACTGTATACATGACATACCGTATACATGGCATACCGTACACATGACATACCGTATACATGACATACCGTACACATGACATACTGTACACATGACATACTGTATACATGGCATACCGTACACATGACATACCGTATACATGACATACCGTACACATGACATACTGTATACATGACATACCGTACACATGACATACTGTATACATGACATACTGTATACATGGCATACCGTACACATGACATACCGTATACATGACATACCGTATACATGACATACCGTACACATGACATACTGTATACATGACATACCGTATACATGACATACTGTATACATGACATACCGTATACATGACATACCGTATACATGGCATACCGTATACATGGCATACCGTACACATGACATACTGTATACATGACATACCGTACACATGACATACTGTATACATGACATACCGTATACATGACATACCGTATACATGACATACCGTATACATGGCATACCGTATACATGGCATACCGTACACATGACATACTGTATACATGACATACCGTACACATGACATACTGTATACATGGCATACCGTACACATGACATACCGTATACATGACATACCGTACACATGACATACTGTATACATGACATACCGTATACATGACATACCGTACACATGACATACTGTATACATGACATACTGTATACATGACATACTGTATACATGACATACCGTATACATGACATACCGTATACATGACATACCGTACACATGACATACTGTATACATGACATACCGTATACATGACATACTGTATACATGACATACCGTATACATGACATACCGTATACATGGCATACCGTATACATGGCATACCGTACACATGACATACTGTATACATGACATACCGTACACATGACATACTGTATACATGACATACCGTATACATGACATACTGTATACATGACATACCGTATACATGACATACCGTATACATGACATACTGTATACATGACATACCGTATACATGACATACCGTATACATGACATACCGTACACATGACATACCGTATACATGGCATACTGTATACATGACATACCGTATACATGACATACTGTATACATGACATACCGTATACATGACATACCGTATACATGACATACCGTATACACGACATACCGTACACATGACATACTGTATACATGACATACCGTATACATGACATACCGTACACATGACATACCGTATACATGACATACCGTACACATGACATACCGTATACATGACATACCGTATACGTGACATACCGTATTCATGACATACCGTACACATGACATACCGTATACGTGACATACCGTATACATGACATACCGTACACATGACATACCGTACACATGACTTACCGTACACATGACATACCGTATACGTGACATACCGTATACGTGACATACCGTATACATGACATACCGTACACATGACATACCGTATACGTGACATACCGTATACATGACATACCGTACACATGACATACCGTATACATGACATACCGTACACATGACATACCGTATACATGACATACCGTATACATGACATACCATACACATGACATACTGTATACATGACAACAGAAAAGAGGACTCATTTGTATTCTCGCTACTAATGTCAGAGTACAATTACATGCAATGCAACAATGTTAAACGTTACTTGAGCCTTATTCAGAGACAAATGATTATTGCCCCAAGAATTAAATTCATTCCAAACTTACCCTGAATAGAAGAACTCTTGTTCGGAAGTGGCTTTAATAACAGCATCTTTAAAAGTTCACACGTTCTCAATAGTGTTAAATTGCTGTTACCTCTGGATGACCTCAGTGTCAGTGTCCACTCAGAGCCTGAGACGCTGTGGTCAATGATGGGATCAATGTATGGATCAGAAGGTGGTCATCAGGGGCTTTGTCCACTCAGGTGGTCACTACCTGATGAGTGTTTTTCAGCCTTGTTAAGCAGCACTTATACAGTCACATGCACAGATAACACTTCCTTTAAAGAGGCACGCTTTACAGTCACAGGAGGAAGAATGGATTTATACTGTTCCCAACTGTCACAAACTAGAATTATTTAGTTACATTCAGTAGCACTTTTTACATTTTATTAATAGGGATTTTAATCACTTTTTTTGGCACAAGAATTGCCTTAAATCATAAAGTTACATCTGATCTCACCTGTTGAGATCTGGAACCATGTTTTTAGAGTGAAGCACAGCCCAGGCTCTCTCTTCCGGGTTTGCGATCAATAAAATGCTTCGACATGAGTCTCATTTTGACCGTTTTTTGATTCTACAACGTATCATTTGGGAGGAAAAGTTGGGGGCCCCAGCTTTAATATGTGAGCATCATATTTAAGAGTCTGCTCGCACTTTTGAACCTCACTGTAATGCAACCTTTTCACAATATTGTAAATGTTTGATTCATGGAGGCCTGTGCTATGCTCTTCAGATGCAAACCAAATGCATTTCTTTATACTTTATACACACACAGCACTTTCTGTCCTTGAAATGGCAGTGAATGACTCCAAAGGGAACACGCTTTCTCCATCTCTGTATTCTGCAGACATGTCCACTCATTAAACTTGAATTGTATCTCAAGATCCGTGAGCAATTTATGAGCAAAGAGAGGGATTCACAGCTGCTCTTATAAAATGGTGGTAGAAATATACGTACATCCTGCTGTTTCTAACTCATCTGTTGAATTATTAATTTCACTGTTCCCTGTATTCTCACGGCTCGCTGATTGAGACGAAGTGTTAATCTTAAAGGCATTATCACGTATATATATTTACTCTCCGTATACAATATAATCAAACTACTGTGTTGTTAATACGAGCTATAAAAGTAAGCCCCGGGGAATACGAGGCTCTGTTATTAAGATTAATAGACAGCGTTCCCTCAGTAATGCAGTGGCTTGCTCAATATGCAAACACTACATAACATTTAAATGAGGCGCTCGGCGATCTAAATTTACTGTGGCGTCGTAAAATGTTCAACAAGTTCATCATCACCTCAAGTTGGAATCATAAATTCATCTTAGCATTTCCACAAAGCTAATCTTTTGCAGACAAATGAACTTTTCCCGCAATTAAACTGTATTATAAATGTGATTAGACCAGTCACTGTGTTAATTGAATGCCCTCTTCATAGCATGCGAGTGTGGAAACCAATTGAATATTAGAGTTTAACCAGTGTCAATTTGTCTATAAGTAAAGAGCCTTTTAAACAGACTGTGTAAATATATAGACAACACACGGGAAAGAGCTGATCTATTATGCAGTGAAGGGGATTCTGATGCTGATGCAGTTTACAGAGGCATCAAACCGGGAAATGTCTCATTAGTTTACATCATTTAACATCAGAAACATTTAAGATGAATATTTTTCTCCCATCGTTTTGGAAATAAGCATAACGAGCCTCATAAGCGGCCTGAGCTGTTTACTATTAAACCAGATTTTAAGTGGATAAGATCTGTTCTGATCATAACCTCGTGGCATATGTATCAGCACCTCAGAGCGCGGATTAGAGCCACAGGGATTGAGCTCTTCAGGACCAGTTTTAATCCGGTCTGTGTCCAAACGGTGCAAATACTGTTATTCACAGACCAGTGCGTGGATAATAACGCGGCATATGGTGTGGGCAAAACAATAGGAGCATGTTTATGAAAGGGGATCAGCGGTGGGAGGAGCTAGATATGGCCAATTACGTTCTCTACTCGAATTCAATGATTAGGAACTCGCGATTGATAAATATTTATGATTTTTAAGATATGAATATTGCATAATGCCTTTTCTCTTGTTGTTTAATTCACTCCTTCGTCTTGTAGAGGAAACTTGTGGAGTTGCGAGTGCCCTGGGGCGGACTGAACGTGTTAGACCTTCATTTGTCTGAACAATGCCTAGATTAAGACTTCAAAAGACGTGACACAGTGGCTTTGATCATTATCAGATTATTGAAATGTCATGTTGACGATTACATCTGATGTGAGTAATCTGATTTATTTATTTCCTTTTGACAGGGAAATATTAAGGCAAACTAATGTGGCAAAGACAAAAATAAAAAAGCATAAAATTCATTGTACTATTCCAAATACAAAAGTTACTCTAAAAATCTGACACAGATCACCAGGAGTTTTCGATGATCAGATTTCTTTTCTGCAGCACACACCAAAACTAGATCTAATTATTGGCTATCTGATTTTTCTATGATCTGATTTTGATTGGCCACGTGCGCAGCGACAGCCGGATGGCAACAACAGCATAATGTATCTCGTTTAATATATATATAATATGCAAAAAGACAAATGGCAGACAACACAGAATAGATTGTTTACTTCATGTGTGGAAGACAGGGCTATTTGACTGTGCGCATGCAGCTGCAGAGCTAATGATGAGTTTTATTTTAGACTGCTGTCATGGTGTAGCCATGAGCGGGTGCAGACAGGCGCTGACAGGGCCCTGTACTGGGTGCTGTGCATGTGCAGTATGATGTGGAGAATAAACCTGAGAGACAGACAGTGTATCCAGGCGCACAGAGGAAACCTGCCTCCCTCTCTCGCTCCATCTCTGCATAAACGGGCCATTCTGGAGCAGAGGAGTCAGTGCACTTACACTGTTGTGTCAGGGTTTTGCAGGAAACTGGTTCCACAGTGTAAAATGTGAATGAGATTTTATTATGTGAGTCATAGTTTGTACAAAGAGTCTGTACACTGTAACAGACATCGCAAAATAGAGAGAACATCTTTGCTAATTGGCCCCTCCCTCTGACTTTCATATTCACTCATGTAAATTACTCTAATGTTTATCATGTGCACTAGAACATGTGAATTACACATTATTGATACCACACTGAAACATAGTTTTTTTTTTATTTTTACACAGAATAATAGTACTTTCTTTATGTTACTGTGTGGTCTTATAGTTCTGATAAAGCTCAAGATCATTCTAAATCTGTTTAGAAAACCTCAAAAGTTCAACAAATTGATTGTATTTTGAAAAATTCCTTTAAAAGTGAAGTAATCTTTACATTGAGTACTTTTTACTTTGACTTCACAACATTTGAGAGCAGGTTTCTGAAAATTATACTCAACATTTTTACACTGAACTGAAAAATAGAAGTACTTCATATGGTTTGTGAAGTTTAAGCACCTTCATGATGCAAATAAAAAGATACACCAATTATTCATATGAAAAACAAATCTTCATCAAAATCACTACATTTAACACTTTAATTGTTCTCAAAATCTTTATGAAATACTTGTACTTTTTACACTTAAAGGACATTTTTAAACAGGTAGTATATTTTTTTATTGGATACTTTTTTCTTTTCGAGTAATTTTCCCCCCACTGTATCTGTACTTTTACTAAACTGAGTACTTCTTTCACTTATGCATTTGTTCGATCAAATATAGAGCATATATTTCAAACACATTATTTTAAACGGTGTGTGTTTTTAGTAGGATACGGCACACATATTTCTGACACTAACAATGCATATTTTAAATGATTATAACCTCAGTGTGGCTGTCCCTTCTCATAATCCTGAAAGTGTTCACACACCTCTTATGTTTGCACGGGTGTGACATCACAGCCTGCTCTTCCTGCACTGTTATGATGCAGAATGAAGGTGCTCTCCTGCAGGGGGTGAGAGCCTGTTGAAGTCTGACATGGCCGGCGTTTGATGCCCCCTGGTGCACTGGAGGGGGCTCGCTGGCTGCTTATATTTGTCAAGGTCAATTAATGAATAGGAGGCTAATGCGTGCCAGGACCCCCTTCTTCTCCCGCCCCCGCCCCAAAACAAAAACCGTCCCTGGGGACTCATAAATTATCCAAGGTTCAAAGACTGGATTTGATGTCCTCCAATTAAGACAATTTAGCATTTTCCCCTCCGATTTCCCACCGCCTCCTCTCTCCATCTTAACACGCCTGCGTTGGGTCTCCTCTGGTCAGGTGCGCCCCCCCCCCACCCCCACCCTTACCTCTCCTCTCATTAACACGCACTAGTATTCTCTGACCGGACACTAAAACACAAGCTTATTAGAGCATCTGTAAAAGACCTCGTTCCTCCCTCTCATCCGCCCTGCTGCACCTTTTAAAGAAACGGACAGAGAGAGAGAGAGAGAGAGATGGAGAGCGAGGGAGAGAGGGAGGAGGGGGAGGTGGAGAAGCGTCGGCTGCACGGGGAGAGTGAGGAGCTGGTCTTTTCTGTTCCGCGAGGAGCGAGGCAGGGCAGGTTCTGAGCGCAGGCAGCAGGGAGGCAGTGCGGTGCGCAGTCTGGTGTATGTATGTGTGCGCGCGGCTGCAGTCGGCGGGGAAGATGCGTGTGCTTGTTGCTCCCCGGGCGGAGAGAGGCGATGGGGAAGAGAGAATGATGACTTCCCAGTGCAGCTAACAATTAACTCTAAAAGACAAAATATTGAAGAGAAAAATCCCAACTTTTTACGCCTTTTTACGCAGACCTGGCATGACTCTTTTACGCACGTCTTTTTTCATTTTCTCCTTCTTTTTTTTGGGTGATTGTTGAGTTGGAGCTGCGCGCATAGGTCAGTTTGTCCTATGCTTGTGACTCAGCAGCAGAAGAATACGCGGGGCAGTGAGAGCAGACGCAACCCACCTGGACCGGAGTGCACCGTGCCACGCTCCCTCATGCTCCAGGACGCGGGGGGACGCATGCACTGAGGCCCCAGTGCGCTGCGGTCACTCCGCTCCAAAGCTGGAGTGTGTCCTCAACTGCACAGGGAGACAATCAGAGCAGCAGCAGCAGCAGCAGCAGCAGCAGCAGCAGCAGCGACTAGGGTCGGAGAAGCCCGTGAAAATCTCCTCCTCTTGTGCTCTTGCGCTTCATCTTCTTGGGTTGAGAGAGAGAGAGGGAAGGGAAGGAGAGAGGGGCCACTTCACAAGCTCTTCTTTCTACCTTTCTTTTTTTCATTTGGACTTGTTGATAAATATATTTGAACGAACGGAAACGCATAAGAGAAGAATAAGGAAATTTATCAAGATAGTACAGGAGGGAAGAAGAGAAAAAGCACCATCATTGGATTTTGAACGGAGCGGGGCATGTGGATATTGGCTCTTATCTTTTCCCAGTGCATCCTGAATGGTAGGTTTTATGCATTTTGTTTTTAATGCAACTTTCCACTTAGAATAAACTGCACCCAGGCACGTCAGAAAAGATCTAAAGTGGGGTTGTAAAAGCAAAGAGCCTGGTCCTTTCTGGTGCTGAAGATGCGCGCAGGAACAGGCTGTTGCTATGTCCTGACAGAAGCATTGGAGAGCTTTTCAGGGGGAGGGGGAAAGGGGGTAACAGTTGCGTTAACCTTCATAGAGCATGAGAATAGCAAGCTTTGACCACCTGAGCCTTTTAAACAAGAGCTTTTAAGAAGCTGAGTTTCAGGTTCTCCATCAAAATGGAAACATCCTGAGTGACATCCCATGATCAGTATTGATAGCTTCAGCTGGCGATGCACTCAGTCTTAAATATTTCAAATCATTTTATTAACATTTTATTCTAATTTGATTACAATTTATGATGGCCTACTACAGGCCTCAGAATACATTCATTCACTTACCTTGATTCGTAGTAGCTCTGATTAAGGCTTGTTTATTCACTGCACTGCACTGGGCCTCAGCCTTCCACCATTTTCTTTAGATCATTTGTTAATTCTAAATTGGATCAAATGAAGCAATTGATTTTAATAGATTTTGCTCTGTTTAAAAACATGAGTATTTCAGATTTTTGTCCATGCACATTTTCATGTTGACGTGGTGTAATCTGCATTTCTTAGACTTAATCTCTAATCTTTCGGTCCGTCTGTATTCAAGTACAAGAAATAAAGCACTTAAATCAATGCAAACAATTTATGTACAGCAAATTAGAGTGAAATTCTAATTCTCAAATGTTTCTCTGAGATAAAATTTGAGATAAGAAAAATGCGCCTCTGTTTCCTTCAATACGAGATGAAAGGTGCAAAAGGCTATTGATTTTATTTTTAATCAGGACACACTGCACAATCTGAAAATTTTTTTTTGCATAAATCAGACCAGTTTCATCGAGTATTTTGCAGGAGGAAAACACAAAATAGGTTGGCTGTGCTTTTTATGGCTCTTCACCCGCCATATTAGAAGCGCAGACATGGAGTCATTTTAGATTGGGGAGGGAAAAAAAACAACAACAGACAAATCCTTATCTCTTCAGACCAGCACGCAGCCTTTAAAATTACCCAAAGTCATTTCCACAAAAGAGAAATTTCATTGTGATGTTCTCGATGTTGCGTTTTCACCAAGCGATTGTATGGGGTGTGCGTTGGAGGGGGGCAGCGAGGAGGACAGGGGCTGTATGGGGTGGAGGGTTGGATGTGTGCGTGTATGGGAGGGCAGATAGCAAAAGAATTGGGGCATTTATAGGTTTTCGAATGGGCTCGACTGGTGAGACGAGGGTTCGAAGGATAAGAGTGGACGAGTGAAAAGTGGATGCGTCAAGCAAACATGTCAAGAAGGAAAACCATTTTGTGACTGGGGTTTTAATGAAAGCTGTTGTTAGATATATGGCGGACGCATAGTGCAGAGACCCCCCCCCAAAAAAAAGAAAAAAAGAAACTGGACTCATGGTCGTGTCAAAGCGTGTCAATTTCCTCAGGGCTCTTCTGCTGATGCCCATTTCAAATCCCCCCCAGTGCACATCCCTAGCGTTAGCCTGTTTCGTTGCTTTTGCTCCCCTGCACGACTCTTCTAGTCTCTTTGGCGTTGCAAAATGGCTGCTGCTTCCGCTGCTGCTACAGACATTCTACATAGAAACTTTGAATGGCAGCGTAGCCACTTGTAATTGTGATGTACGCTATGCTAAGGGTTTTCTCCGCGGCGCTGCTGATGCAGAACCATTGGTCCACATTGGTTCATTCCGTGCCGACCTTTTTTTCTTATTGATTTCAAAAATACAACTATGGTGGCGAGAATTACAACATATTTCAATTTAGCATTTTGTGTGTTGTGGTGAATTTCCGTGTGGTGCACAGAACAGGGTTCACGGAATAAAAGGCCTTGATTGTCGTTCGGACAAAGTGTATTTTTGCGCTGCACTTATGTTTTAATGAATAGAGCTGGGAGAGATTAGCGGTAATAACAGGCTTCCATCAGAATAGAACATTGTGCACCTCTTGTGGACCGTGTTGCTTCCTGAAATAAAGGCTTTTAGGGCTCTGGTCCGGTGCGGTGCGGGCTGCTGAGCTGGTCTCTATGGAGACATGGGTAATGAGTGCTGCAGTGTTGGACTCAGCAACTCCGCACTCCATTCAGGTGACCCTGGAAATACATTGGTTACATCTCTGCGCCCATACCTACAAATAGGACGCGGTTTTATGTTGAAAATTATCCTCAGACCTTTTTTGCTTTCTACTTACATGCATTTTACATTTTACTCATGCCTGCTCTTGTAATGCTCTGGGTATTTTTCAATAGCACTATAGCCCAAACCCTATTTTGCTTTGAATTGCCTTTGGCCAATTTAAGCACGCATTTGCAAGCTCGTAGAGCCAGTGGAGATAAACAATCGAGAGCGAAATCTGCCGTAGAGTTCACTCCAGTGGTGCTTGAGCCCTTGAAGTGCTCTTGCAAAAGTGTCTATTAAAAACCTAAATGGAATAGCGACAACATAGAGCTAGTTATGAAGAGATGAAATTGGGGAAATGGCATAATGTTTTTGCGCAGCTGTGCCATAAGGATGAATCTTACACATGCTCAATTGGACATTAATAAGCTGTGTAAATATATAAAGCCCAAGCGTGGCATTTAATATTATTCTGCGCCAGTGTATTTTTAGCCTTTGGGATTAGGATCACGAGGAGCTGCTGGAGAGAAGGCACATGAACTTTGTCAGATGTTGAATATTTAGGCTTTATCAGATATCAAATGCCATTGCCACTTTAAATCTGTGACAAGAATAACAATGTAACTATTGTATTTTTAATGGAGGGTTTGTAGAATGTTTGTTTACAATTTCATAAACATGACTTATCTGGGACAGCTCTCCCCAGATAAACATGAACCAATCAAATATTGCTTTTACTAACAAACTGTATTTTTGTGATATGGACTTTTTCTTAATCTCAAAAACATTGGTCATGATGGTCAAGTTGCTAATGTTTCCTTTTGGTGTTTTGGTTCTCAAGATGATTATCCAATCAGAAGGCAGAATGGCCTTTACACGAGTCGCACATTTGGGAGCCCGTTTCAGTGCTGAAATCCAGTTGGTTAAAAGCAAAAGCCTCTCTCTGATCTTGTTCTGTTGGGATTGTAGTAAAAAAAGTAAAAAAAAGATAGAAACTGAAGACATTTGATCTGGTATATATATTATACTATAGGCTGACTTTCTAAGTGACTTATGTCTCGTGTTGTTTGATCAAGCTTTACAGTGCATGCTTACAAATGGCATGCAAAGATTATATGGACATGTAATTAGCACAAACATATTAAAATCGTGCATTATATATTTTCACTGTGAGACTTCCCTTTTCCCCATTAAGGAACTGTCAAACCCGCACAAGGTCAGGTCTGTGCTATGGGGTAAAGTAGGTCTGCATGGAACAGTCTTTTGGTTTGCATCTGTCTCTTCACATGAAGCAGGCAGAGATGAGCCGGTCGCACCAACAAAGCCCAGCCCCTCAGTCGCCCATTAAGATCAGCACCAGTCAACACAATGTGGGACAGCTATATTTATGTGGGCCTTAACCGGGGGTGGCAGACTGGCCTGTCCATGGACAAGCTTTAAAGGAGACATATTTCTCTATTTTTGACTGTTCAAAATTAAACTATACCATTCTTAGATGGTGATTTTACATTTAGTTTACTGTAAACCACACTGTTTATCTAAAAAGGCTCAGTTAAAGCAATAGATCCAGTGACTTCCTGTTCGAAACGGCAGATCGGAAAAGTCCCACCTCCTCATAGTGGCACTTCACCGTAGCAAGAAGATTTACATTTATTTACTCGTTTTTACTGTTGAAAAATGACTATATGGTGTTTTTGAACCCTACATGTTTGACCCAGAGTCTGTTTTAAAACAAAAATAATTCTAAGTAAATACAGAGAGGTGGGCAGGGATAGGGGGTATGTGAAAACTGACATTGTCCGAGCGCTCAAGTCTCAAATGCAGGACAATACAGCATTATTCAATCATGCACGAACCAATCAAAATACAAATGATGAGCAAACATCATTCTAATTTGGTTAAAAACTAATTTGAGTCAATTTAGCATAAGATGCCCCTTTTAACAGAAAACATTGCTGCGATGCCAGCAGTGACTTGCCTAAGTGGTTCTTAACCTGCTGGGATCCTGCTGAAAAGTTCAGTCTTAGTACACTGTTGGCACAATTATAAAGGATTCTATTTGTAATCCATCTCTCAGTTAATCCAGGTTTGGGACTGGCACAAATAATTCATCATCTTGTCTATTACTGTCCTTATTTATCATTGTCAGAGAATGACCCAAGTCAGAAAGCTTCTATAATTTAATTTGTTTACACATGGCGACATATCATTTTGGCATCGATAAACAACAGGAAACAGATGAATTATGTCAACTAAATGTAGCATTTCATTCTTTTTCTCAAAACGGACTTAGCTTGCATAGAAAATACTCATATTTAGACATTTAAACTTAAGATTTGTTGCTTTCATTACATATTACGCATAATTACATTACATGGCATTTTTTATGTTCAAACATATCAATCTCATCACCTGGTTTATTTCAAGTTCTAAAAAAAATCAACTTTCATCGAGCTTTGATTACGATGGCTTAGTTGCACGTGACATATTTCTACTTTTCCGTTCCAACTCCAAACCACATCCTGCGCCCTGTTCTGTCGCCTGCGTCCATTGCCTTTCGCCGTTTGGCGTTTCCAACGACTTGAGAGCAGCGCATATGCTAATGGCTGCACATTGAACTGTTAAAGGTTGTATTTAACCCAGGCCAGAGTGCTTAAGGAGATAATAGTGGGTAGTGAGGCAGAAAAAGCGGAGGAAGCGCGGGCGAGCGAGGGAAGCACAGAGACACACATGGAGCAGGCTATTGTTGTTATGGCGCTGTATCTAACGCTCTCACAGTCGTATCAGGCCCTCGTGCATGTGGAAGTACTGGACTCACCGCTCATAAGCCACTGAACGAAGAGATTTGGTCTGTAATGTCAAAAATGAGACAATAGTTATGGCAAAATTACAGAAGGGACAATTATTATGGGGACTAGATAATTGTAGAGTATAATTTTGGAATATGACAATTAAAAACATTCATAACAATCAAGAGATAACAATCTAAAGCACAGGGAGGAAGTAGCGCTCTGCCAAGGCACCGGTCGTGTCTTGGCATCTGTACAAACTCTTATATCTGATGAGGCTAAAGCATTAATTCAATACTTTTTATCGATCAGACATGAATGCATTGATGAATTTACTTTACACACATAAATAACAAGTCACAAAAAGCACAAGATGTCAAAATGAAGGGTGCTGTGCTTTTAAGTTAACACAGTCCAGTTTATTTAATCCCACCCTCTTTCCTAATGAAAAATGTCAATTTTCCTGCTACGCGTTATTAATGTATTCAACAAATTAACAGAAAAACATGAAAAACAACTGAACACTTTTCATTATTTTATCATTTCTTTTATATTTCTTCTTAAATTTCAGGCTCAATTTAAGGCTCAAGTCATTCCATATTTCTTCACCTGATAAAGAGATGCAAAAGCGTTTCATGGTTGTCCGGAATTTGGTCAAATGTATTTATTGACAGAATTGTCCCTCAGTATTCTGCTGGGAAAAAAGAAATCATACAATAAAAACCCAGCTGCAAAAACGCTGCAACATTTAGTGGATGTATTGTGTTAGTTATTATCATGACATGTTCATTGTAGAATAGCAGGTCAGTTCTGAGGCTGAGGGTCCAAAGCCTGTGAGATAAAGCTCAGAACATCTTTTTATCATTGTCTAATTCTAATAATCAATGCTGCTTTAAAGGTTTGCTGGCTCGATGGTATTGAATAATTTAAAATGTTGCTGTGGTTAAAACTACTGCTCTTTTCTTGTTTTTTAAGTAATTGAAAATCAGTTTGAGTGCTTTGAAGATGATTTAGTGGTTAAAGACACTGTGGTTGCTGCCACCACAGTGTCATTGGTTTGATTCCTGGCCTGGACCATTTGCCGAATGTCTCTCCTCTTTCTCTCCCCATTTCGTGCTACAGTTGTCCTGTCAAATAATGTCTCCGGTCCAGAAAAACAAATCAAAATAAACAGAATAATCTAAATGTGAGTTAAACATTTTATTTTTATTAATTTCTTTTACTTTCCTAATATTTCTAATCATTTTTAATATTTTGGTTGTTGTTTTTAAATGACATTGATGCGTAGGTTTATTTTGGTCTCTCTTAAAAAACAAATTAGACAAGACAAGTTCATTTGTAGAGCGCAATTGGTACAGAAAGTAATTCATACACACTGGTCCATAACAGGAAAATATGCATTAAAATCACAATTCAAACAGATAAAACAGAAATAATGAAAATTTACTTGGGGAGAAGATAGAGAAGTGCAGATAAAATCCTTTCAGTCTTTTGCACAGTAGGTCATTGACAAATCTTATCTCATCTATTTAACTGATAAGACTGTCAACACAACGACATTGAAGTTTATGTTTTGTCTGTTTTTAAGTTTCCACATATTTACTGCTTTAAATACTTAACAGTCTTTTATTTTAAATCATAAACCTAAACCATCTTGTCATTTCTGTTAACACAAGCAGAAATAAGTCGCCACATTCATCCTCCCTGTGGCTATCTCCGGATGTATTAATTAACATTAGCCTTAACTGCGCTACCGGGATTCGCGTTCTGTTTCCAGCCTCAAAATATGTTACATTTTCCAGCAATCTGCACAAACGTCGCATTGACAGTCTGTGGCCTGTAGCTCTCCCTGGCGTCTGTGCTCGTTTGTTCCCTGCCCCTGCGCTGATTATGCTAATTATTGTTTGATCAGATGATTAAATTATAATTCCATTAATCCTGGGCACTAAACGTTGTGGATATGTCGCTGGTGTTTGCAGAAGGCCCATAAAGCCACTGCTGTTGCGTCGCTATAGGTAGAACGCAGCAGTAAGTACACAGTGATGCACTAGGCTGATAATCATACAAAACATGATTAATCCAGGATGGCTGGCCTGAGCTGCAGATAGAGTGCAGCTTTAATGTACATTGCTGCCATTTTCTCAGCCAGTCTGTTAGTCTCAATTGAGCGTGTATCCGTCACAGTGATTTATAGCAGCAATGTATAGACAGGTTCATTGGACTAAATAATGAGGCCCCATTCATGCACTTACATGCTTAGGTTTTATAATCATGATCGGGTTTACTTAAAAGAATGTCAATCTTTAATGAAATAGTTTGCATAACAGCATTTGTAATTATTTTTATCCACAGGTTTTCAAATGGATCAGTGGCATAGTGATTGACAAAAAACACAAATAATTTAACAGGAAGAATGTACTTTTTGGCTTTTTTGAAGATAACTTGTGGAACGGTAAGCCACAGCTTATTATAATAACAGTACATTCAGTCCATTCAAAGGCACTGAAACAAATAGTCATGTCATAACAATATGTATATGATAAAAGCACGTTAGGGGTGTGTGATGTGACGAAAAGAATAAAAATCATCACTATTTTCGATTCAAATTTATTTTGTCCAAATATATATTTATATTTAATGAATAAAAACACAAAAAGCTTCCAATGTTATTTAAACCGTAACAAGACAAACTTCATCTGCATTTAACCGACACAAAAGGGTTCAATTCATTCCTCCAAAGTCTGAACAAATCCTTTGATTAGAAATGACTGAACCTTGATCTCATCAACGTCATTCATCGTATATCGTTATATATAACCCTAACCTTAAATTAGACACTCTTATAGCATATCTATTTCACTTTTTAAATGATGTGATACTACAAGAGCCATGAAGTGATATCAGCACATTGTTTCCTCTCTGTAATAGTAAAAGGTCTAAACTCCTCATAGCCTGCACTGATCCCCATGCCTAATCGTCCCTCCCCATGTGTTTGCTTAGCTGAAATAAGGCCCGTGCTCTCTCCTGCAGTGGGGTTACTCAAGATGAAATAGTCTTAGCTCTGAGGCAAATGGAGGCTGTGAGGAGGGGGGGTTTGCATGGATGGGAGAGAGTGGGTGTAGGGGCGGAGTCAGTGAGTGGGCGTAAAGGGGGGGAGGGGGGCACCAGAGAGATGAGAATGACTGCGGCGGTGTCTAGTCATCTGACCCACAATCCCATTTAACCCGCGGACGTAGATTTGCCCTCCACTGTCACTTATTCCGACTATTTAATATCACTCTAAGAACAGCAGCGTGGAGAGGGATGTTGTTTTGAAGATATGTCTACATTTATATTTCTTCACTCGTGTCGGACATTTTACAGTCCTTTCACATATTCAATACTATGATACGTTTTAACACATTTCCTTGGAATTGACAAGCAAGACAAAAACAGGACTAAACCAGGGATAAACCATTGTCTGGTTTATCCCTGGTTTAGTCATTATTGCGATAATGAAAGATTAAGCCAAAACTGGTTTGGAAAAGAAAAAAAAATTAGAGAATTGTAAAACTACAATTGTAGGTTTTGCAGGGTTTTTGTGATATTGAACTGTCAAAAGTCTTACCATTATACACACAATATATTAATAAGCAGCATTATTCAAACAGACGAGAAATAACCTTTTTTTAAGTACTTTTAATTCTTTGGATTGTTATGATTCACACCAAAGACTTGTAAAGTAATTTTAAAAGAAAATTAATAAATAATGTTGTACTGTGAGATGTTTTTTTGTGCTTTTTTGTGCTAATTTTGATATTGTTACATTACGTTTTCACCTCAAAGCCTCTGGAACGTATTCATTTCACTAATCTTTCCGTTCTCTGCTTGTTGCACTCATGGCTTTCTTAAATAAAAATAAGTCTTTGTATGTGTGCTCTGCATGTTCAATCACCATTTTCACATTTGTCTTCTAAATCCTCCCTCAATGTTCCAACCTGTCATCTCTATAACTTCTCTATATACGGCCTTTTGGAGCTATTATTATGCCGTCTATAGGTGCTCATTCTCTGCTACGGGCTATAAGTATGGAGATGATCTGTGGGCTGTCAGTCTTCTGCTAATCCTCCTGCTGCTTGTCTTCTCCATGTCCCTGCTGTATCTTCACCTGTGGCTTAGTTCCTTCTCCTCTCACTGAGTCAGGATAAATCCACTCCTCACCTCTCAAAAGCACTGCATTTGCACACTGTCTTTCGTCGTCGTCGTCTGTAATAGCCTTATATAAGCAGCTCTCCGCACTGTCCCGGCTAATGCGTTCAGTTTGTTGTCGAGGAGGCCGCGTCTTGTCTCTGATTCACACTTATATCCATGTGGAATAATATCAGAAGATGCTACGCCGGGTGCACGCTGTCATTTCCGTGCTGTGTCACTTAAAAAGGCTAATGGAGCATTATGAATCCCTCATGTGGCTGTTTTTCCCCGCTCTTCTCCTCTTTGGATGTGCCCATGCAGATTAGCCTCATATAGCTCCTGCCTTGTTTACTCTCGTGCCCTCCCTCGTCCCAGTCACTGTCATGTGTCTGTGTTGATTTGTAGCGCCGGGTCCGTTTGCTCTGCTGATGTAACTGATTAAGGTCTTGAGTGTGCCCGGGACTCCCCCCTCCTGTTGGCGCGCATGTAAATGAGCGTTTATAGGCATCAAGCGGGACCACTCCAGCGCCTCTCGTGTGGCCCTCCAGAGAGTTGACATCAGAGCTGGTATCATTGGTTTTACATAGCGCCGCGCCGCACTTAGCTGCACATTATTCATGAGAGCAAATTGGGAAAGCGCTGATTTGCAGGAGGAGAGCGTGTTAGTCTTTAGGGCAAACTGGGTAGCGCCTGAGGGCAGAGAGAGGGCCGGGGCAGGCTTGTGGACATGAGGTCTCTGTCACCCTGAGCCCGGCCTGTCCTCGGCCGTCTCCGCTCGGCTCGGTGTTAATTACAACTCTGCCCTGGTGGAGCTGCCCCATTGCCCACCACAGCCCCTTACAGCTCAGTGACTCGGCCAGGCTGCACTGTGGGCACGAGCCAGTCACCGCCAAGTCTTTAAATACTCTAGATCTCTGCTTTTCTAAATGTTGGAGTAGTTTTGGTAGTTCTTTTGACTAGGGTAGGGTTAGATCTGTTCATGTGTTGCATTAGTTCTAGTTCTCTTTTATCCTTTTTATAGTTTTCTTTGTCATGGTACGAGATGTTTTTTTCCAAGTACTTAGTGTTGAACTATAACATAAGTAGTAGAAAAAGCTTCAGTTGTAGTCATCTGGACTCAGTTTGAAAAAATAGACGTTTCGACTCTCATCCAAGAGTCATTGTCAATAACAGAATTTAGGTCGAGAACTCCGATATTAATACTGTTCTGTGGTAAGACCCGCCCATTGGGAGGAGCCTTCCTGAAGTAGAAAGAGTTGTTTGTTGACAACTCTCGTCGCCTGGACGAATGAGGGATTACACCGACATATAACATAAGTAGATCGTTCATTGTAAACCACAATATTGATCTAAAATGATCATAAAACAAGTCTACAAATCTATTGACCCCTGGTGAAAAGCAGCAGATCGTCATTTTCTTAAAGTGGCTACGTGACATTTTAGAACCCTACATCACTCGCAGTTCTGAAATCAGTTCAGGGATGTGGGGGGTAAGTGGAAACAGGAATTTTCTGATTACTCAAACATACAACTTTGAGTACAACAATGATGAACACTCTTGAAACAATGTTAAAAGCCCATTTCAGTTTTAGCACAATATTTCCCCTTTAAATCCTGGTTAGGGCCATAAACCTTGGATGTGTGTGTATATTTCACAATTGTTTAGTCAGCATGGTGCTTTTATTTTGTAAGAGAGGTTGAAATAAAGGCACGAGCAGGACACTGAAGCAGGAAGACATCAAACCGACAGAAGCCGCAATATGTTGTCAAGAAAACACAAGCTCAATGGCACACTCATCCATGGCTGATGAATAGAGCTGGTGGAGGTAAATACAGGCTGAACAAAGAGCCTCTAACACATCAGAAGCCTAATGCACACACTAATGCATAGGCCATTTATGCTCTGTGTTAGAGGGCCTGTATTGATCAGACATTTACTTAAATAAATTGCTTGGTGATTTGGATGACCACTGATGGGCATTGACAGAGTGGAGCTCCATGCAACTGCAGCAGGATTTCAGACAAGGCATTTGTCAGGTTTTATTTGAGAAATAGTGGGATATTTTAGTGGGACATGTTTTTTAATCATTATTGCATTGACCAACTTGACCGAGACTTTTTTATTTTTTTAAAGATTTTGTGGCCTGTAGGCTTTATAGACAGGAGATGAAAGTGTGAAATGGAGATGAGAGAAGGGAGGACATGCAGTAAATCAAGATTCAAACTCACAACACTGCGACCGGCTGCACTTGGAGCCTGCCGCACGTGTGCTGTGCTTTAACCACTCGACCACCGGGCAGCAATTTCATTTTTTATTTGAATTGGCTAAAACCTAAATTTGTAAAATGTAATGATTTTCATACTGTAACATAAAACATATAATTTTAAATATTAAACTGGGGGACATATTATACAAAATTGTCTTTTAATAGCTCGTAACAATGTACATTGTTTTCACTTTTCATTTGCTCCCTGTGATTCATGCCCTCCAGCCGCCGGCAGAAGGTCTGTTTGATCTGGAGCAGTTCTATCTCGTAGGATCGCGCAGGACAAATTACAACACGTGTAATCGACAGTGGACGCCTTTGACCAAGGAGTGCTCTGATTGGTTATGAGTTTTCACCTGGGACACAGACAGCAGCAGGTCTTGGAGACGCTTTTTCCTTGTTTAAGAAGTGGATCATGTGTATTTCAAGCGCAACGAATTTAAGTCGTATCTTAACTGAGTCTTAACAGATGTAGATGGTGATGATGCTTGTAGGTGTATCTGTATTTTACTCGAGTATTAATATTTCTGGCGTTCATTCCGCTTCCCTGACGCCCACGTGTGTTTCCACTTGCTGTACGGCTGCATTTATTTCCCTCACATTAGCCGCGTTCGTGTTTAGCTGCGCCTAGTGATGATCGACAAGAGTTAACGGCTGCAACAGAGGCGGAGTTAAAGTCTGCTGTAAAACCAAACAACTACTTCAAAGTGGTTGAAATCGCATTTTCGACGCACTCATAAATGACAACAAACTCAACGAAATTGTCAACTGGCACCATAATGAAGATAATCATGAGCACAGACAACAGCAGGAGGAAAAACAGGGGGTTAAGCCTAAATGAAAAGGGATCAATCTATGGCTAAATTAATAAATACACTTTTAATTCTAATTCTAATGATGCACGAGAGTTGTGGCAGCTTTATCCCGTCGGCATAATGTCAAACGCACACTTACCCAGGGTGCACCGCGTTCAGATCAATGTTGATCGACACAGATTGGATCTACACAGGTCCTGCTTATCCCGAACACACAAGGGGGTTTGCTGAGACGCCCTGTCATGCGTATGCACAAAAGTTACTTTTCGCTGTGCGGTTGGTCACGCTCGGTCTTCTTTAGATTTAGTTTCCAGGGGATGAGACACAGAGCAACATTGTATTACTTTGAGTCCTGAGGCGGTGGAGGGTGGATTGGTGCATGCAGTGCTTTAGAGTCATCTTTATTCTTCTGCAACCGAGATGCCATTGCTCAGAAAATCCCCATTTTCTACACCTACACCTATATATTTTAAACCTATATTTAAACAGAAACAATAATAAGAAATGTCTTATTGAGGTTAATCTATTTTATAAGAGTGTCCTGGTCATGACGTTTATGGTGACGTTCCAAAATATAGAATAATGATCCACGGGTGTCATAGATTATAACCACATACCAGACTGAAGCATAATATGACTTCTTTAATACACACAGTTACAGTACTCAAGTTGGAAGGTGAACGTTGATGCCCCTTAGATGCATATGTTGTTGTGTCTTTGGGCCTGACACAGACCACTACCCAGCATTTTTCACTTTGTCTTCGCACAATGGTGGCTGAATAAGTTTGTCGGTGATTAGTTGTCTGATGCTGACCACTCTGATAGGCCAAAGGAGCTCCATAAGCTCATGACCACTTTCCACTATCACTGCAGCGTTTTGTACCTCTTGTACCAATGTGTTGATACTAGAGTGTTCTCTATCAGCGCTGGTCCAGACATGACACTTCCCCTCCTCCACTGACACTGCCCTCCCCTTGA
The DNA here is from genome assembly GCF_026437365.1 of Eucyclogobius newberryi. Lineage (NCBI taxonomy): Eukaryota > Metazoa > Chordata > Actinopteri > Gobiiformes > Gobiidae > Eucyclogobius > Eucyclogobius newberryi. Next base: position 21,696,582 of record NW_027315779.1, on the reverse strand, counting down.
CCCACGTGTGTCTGCTGCCCTTGAGAGCACAAAGGGGGGAGAACACCACTGCGTCACCTCCCATCCTCCATCACACTGCTCCTCCTCTATCGGGGCTGCCCCAATACGAGCTGACACCTGGGGCAGTGCCAAGCAGTGAACACGAGGAACACCCTCCCTTCACTTTACTTCACTCACCCAACGGGACCCTTTCCCTTTTGGCCCATCTCCTGTCAGTGCGGCTGAAACACACTACATACAAAAACAGAATTGCATTCATTATACATTATATGTGTCATTCATAATTAAGTTATATCACTTTTTCCTCTTTGTGGTTTGGATTGGGGAGAAACGGATGTTGATTAAGACGGGCTGGCACAGTCTGGCATTTACCGTATAAGGAAGGTATTATTCTCAAATGTTGTTGTTTTTTCCTCTGTAAGATGTTTGTATAATGATCCTTCACACTTAATTTGATCAAAAAACATTTTCCACTGGTTTAGGGCACTTTTCTGTTCCAAATTTTGTGGTTTTACCGTAATATTTAAAGGTGTTTTTCTACTACCTTCTGGTCTCCATGGAGATGTTATTGTTTTTCACCGTTTTACCATATATAGTATCAAATGTAGGCCTAGCACTTACTGAATTTCGTTGTTTTTATTGCTCAAAATATCCCATGATGAACATGCATTCTTACTGTGATTGCACCCCCACAGATCTGGCTTGTAACTTAGCCTGGTGAAGATATCACACTGGAGATAGAAACGTTTTAATTCCATACCGTGAAACATTCCAGGCAAAGGTAGAACAGGTTTCTAAGGTAATTCATCTTGACTTCCATTTGAAAGTCATTATTAATTCCAATAATTATGGACAGAAAAGTCGAAACATCTTCTAAAAGGGGATTATATCACCATGTTTAAAGGATTACAGGTAAAGCAAATGGAAAGTCACATACTGCACCGTTAAACAAACATTTGAGTTTTGTCTTGTTTTTGTTGTTGGAAGAATGAAATATTGTTGGACAGTTGTTACACATTTGATTAGAAACGGCAGAATCAGATGAAACACAAAGCCTTTCAGATGTAGACCAAAGTGTCCGCTCCTTCTTCTCCCACTCCCAGATTCACCTAGCGCACATTTGAATCTTCTCTCCTCTCCAAGTTTTATCAATGGATTCTGCAGCGTTCACTTGTTTCTTCTGTTGGAATTTTCACTCGTGCATTTACGAGTGTTAAATCTCTATTGGACGACAGCTGTTAATGAGACAATTATTCAACAGTGTGAACACAAACACGCCACCTCCCACGTTCTGTCTCCAGTAGCGAGCTCGTGTGATAAATCCAGCCTTGTTTGTCTTCTTCATATGTTAGACGAATCAACTACAATGATGTGCAATTGAAGCTGGCGAAAAAAATATATTTGGTCTTTTCTGGCTCGAGGCGTTTCAATTATATCTTAATAACATTGCTCACTATTTTTTATCTGAATTATACGTACACAATATTTGAAGTAGGACTGCCAGATGCTGTTTATTGCAATCAAATCAAAATCACTGTACAATGAGAAAATCCTTAGTTTAAAAGGTTAAATCCTTTGCAAACATCAAATTAGCCGCCAAACATCTCATTCTGTGTAAAACCTGCTCAGCCTCTAGTTTAGATCAAGTTAGCTTAACCCTGATTAACATTTTGTCCCGTCTTTTATACATACTTTTGGAATGTTGGCATCAAATATCCATAAACCATGAAGTACACTGGTGTTGGACAGTTGGACATTTGAATGGGAAAATATTCGAAATGAAAATGGAAACCAAATTCCTGGGGGGAAAAGGTGCATTTTGAACAGTTATTGCCATTTGCCAGTTATTTCCTTGGATAAAATACATAAATATAAATAAAAACATACAGAACAAGTTTATAGTATATTACGCTTTATAATGTGTTTACTCTAGGCCCATGTCTGCAGCTGTTGCACCCTTTTACCCTGGATGTCTTCCTGTTTGCCTCTTCACTGCACTGAAAAATGAATGCCTTTGTACCAGATCTACCAGAACTGTGAGGATGTGGGAGGCCATCAGGCTTTCTCATCTGAAGGAAGCAGCCACCCAGAAACCCCTGTAACGGCGGAGTGGAATAGTGCACGGGGTGTGCTCAATATTTTATGACTTATGGAACAGCCGATTGAGACAAAAGCATTTATGAAGAGTTATCAAGATATATTCAGCTCATTCTTCGGGAACAGGCGATGATTCTGGTGTGGCATGACATTTCTTTCCTTTTTAAAGATTCTCTGTTCTGAAGGCTCTACTTGACAGCGCAGTATAGCATGAAATGAGGAAAGAGAGGATAGAGACATACAGCAAATAGTCAAGGTCGCGAAGCGAACCCACAACGCTGAAGTGGTAAAAACATATGTGCAACTCCAGCCCACTACACCACTGCATGATGCTGGTCTGAGTATTGTAGGAATTAAATACCCATGGTTAGAGGTGGGCGAAATATAAAAAAAAAATATACCGGTAATTTCACAATGGCACAGAGATTTGCCAAAATCTGAAAATGTTTTTTATCTCTACCTAAAAATATTTAAAAAATAGACAAACGTCTAGTTTATAAACTCATTTCTTTGCATTGTGAAAATATCCTCTTATATTTTTATCGAGATAATATTATATATATATATATATATATATATATATATATATATATATATATATATATATATATATGATATCTATTTTGTCGAAATTACCGAGCTCAACTCATGATAAATATGAATAATTGTTTTATACTAGGCATTCCGTTGTCTGGGCTATAATGTTATGCAAACATTCAAAGTAGAGGTGGGCAATATTAATATATCAAAATGTTTATAATATCATGCATGTCGTTTAGAAAATATGCTAAATTTAAGTATGGTCCGAGCTCGGAGTAGAGCCGCTGCTCCTCCAGCTGAGGTGGCTCGGGCATCTGTTCCGGATGCCTCCTGGGCGCCTCCCTGGGGAGGTGTTTCAGGCATGTCCCACCAGGAAGAGGCCCCGGGGAAGACCCAGGACACGCTGGAGGGTCTATGTCTCTCGGCTGGCCTGGGAACGCCTCGGGATCATCCCGGAGGAGTTAGAGGAAGTGTCTGGGGAGGTGAAGGTCTGGGAGTCCCTGCTTTAACTGCTGCCCCCGCAACCCAGCCCCGGATAAGCAGAGGAAATGGATGGATGGATTAAGTATGGTGTATATATCGTTATAGTAAAGAAATGCTACAAAAAGTGCTGAAAAAGATGAAAAAAGTTATGTTTAAAATAAGGATAAAAGATTTCTGCACTGTTTTGATTACATTTTACAGACATTTCACATTTGTCTGATAATAGCACCTCAACTATTGCTATTCAACTAACCGCCATCACTTTTGCCTGCACAGTAAGCGAGAAAACACGACGTTACACAGTCAGACACAGAAACGCTTGTTCATCTCTCCGTCTTGTAAACGTAATGTAGAATTTATGCAGATGACAGCAGCCAATAAGTGTTTGTTTTGGAAGTGGCGCATGAGTGTGATGAAATATGGGCGCGTCAGCCTGGTCCCTGCTGCTCACAACAGATGCCGGGGTTTATCGTCGTCTCACTGACAGATCTCCCACTCCAGACAATCAGTGACAAGCTGTTACTTTACAATTACACCGCGCTAAAAGAAGCTCAGATAAGTTGTTCATGGGCCGTTATGGGTTGTCAAGAATGCACGGGAGGAAAGTGTGCCTTGTGAATAGTATGTGTAGTCTGTAATTATTTCAAAACACTAAATTGCAGATCTTATGGTAATGAGTATCACTAACAGAGAACATTTATGTGTGTATTTGTCTTCTACGACTAATTGTATAGCCAATCCAGCACATTTTTTGACACTTGAAAGTCTACAAAACTGTGAGGTTAAGGAAATGATTGACAAATATGTGTCATGGTACATTAAAGGAGACCTATCATGCTTTTTTCAGGTACTTCATATTGAAATATAACATAAGTGAATAATGATTTTGTTCATTGGAAAGCACCATTTTGATCTAAAATGGCTTAGTAATAGAAACAGCTCCATTTACCTTCTGTTTAAAACTGATTAGCCCCGCCTTTTCACAGTGACATTTCACCGTAACAAGCAGCAGATTGTCATTTACACGCTTTTATGTGTGAAAAGTGGCCATGTGACATTTTTTAACATACATTTATCACTCAGAAGTTTTTTAATTAAGCACAGGAATGTGGGCGGAGATAAGGAAACATCATTGTAACAACATTTAAAGTTCATTAAAGTTGATTTTGCACAATATGTCCCCTTTAAATGTAGTTTACATCTCACGAGAAGTTCGCTTGTGTGATTATGCATGTAGACAAGCTCTTTACCCATGTCACATTTCTTATTTATCGCTATGTGACACTTTAGTTCCTCTTATCGCCCCAAACTCCCAGTTGCCCCGTGTTTCGAAGGTAGTTAATAACGATCATGTTTCCAAATCAATATAGATGTCCACACTGCTGACCGTCACCATCTCTTCCCCTCCAGGATCAGAACCTACAGGGCTTTATCTGTCGTCAGGTGCAACCGTCCACTTTTCAGCACCTCCGGCTGGCTCTCCACAGTGTCATATGTGTGAAGTGACTGAGGCTCTGTGCGATGTGCCGAAACATGTGTCCGCCGTGCTGTTTGTTTGTCGTAACAGGTTGCACGAGCGCTGGGTGGAAAGTAGCCGGTGATTCGAGTGCACTCATTAGGAATTTATGAAGCGCTAAAATGTTTGGTCTCCGGGGAGAGGGGATTGGCAGCTGTCGCACAGGCAGGCGGGCGGAAGAAGGCGAGGCGGGGACAGAGGGAGGAGAGGGGCGAAGAGGCATGAGTGCAGAGGGACACGGTGGTCTAGGACGGTTACTTAACAGAGCAGGTGTGAGCGTGCGATTCAGCAGATTAACATTTACGCTTGTCAAAACATCAAATTTTATGTCCTTCTTCACATACTTTTCTTCCTCACTCCATTTTTTCCAATATACTCAAGGATGCTGTACGCCTTTAGTCATTTAGTCGATTAATCAGTCGATGAAGTCTTAATTGACCAACATTTTTATTTGATTCATTATGTTATTGTGATTTATATGATCACAGTAAAATGGAGATGGCCTGCAGTGAGTTAATTTAAGATTTGAGAGCGAATTGTGACTTTAATCTGCTCATTTACTGACAAAAAATACAGTTTATGAGTAGTTTTCTTTATAAATGTATGTAATAATGCGATTTCTTGGAATCCTTAGGTCGTGTCAGTTCACTTTGGGTCAGATACAGGGTCTGTTCATAGAAATGCTTGTCACGGGAGTTTTGAAAGCTTTCGCCAGCACGTGTCGCAGCCTTCTAATCAATGAACCAATGTAAAAGGCATGTTTTTAGTTGACCAAGAAAAAAACTCCAAACCATGTCACTGACTTTGATCCCAAAACATCCAGCATGAATTGTTTCTCTGATGTACTCTTTCCTGATTCTGTCTATCTGCCATTGCCAAAGAGAACCTCAACATTTTCATCTCCAGAAAATCTTTACATGACATATTTTTGTGAAATGTACATTCACAAATAAGACTGTACACGTGGTTGAAGTGGAAGCATGTGTTTCTACCTATTAGTCATTTGCTTACTGTCTGTGTATTATATATGTTCCCAGTTATGCCATTAGTTAATATCTAACTGCCCTCTTTCTATAGTAGCAGCAACAAGTCTATACCATAAAGAAAATGAATAGTTGTCTACATTAAACCAGTCCTCCACCCTTGTCTCTCTGGACCCCTGCCAACACGCCGGTCCTGGCTGAGTGCCTGCAGTGTGGGCCCTCCATTACAGAGCAGAGCTGCACTGTCAGCTTGATCCCACAGAAGAACAGGAAAACGTGATCGCTTTACATTGTCGCGCTTCATTAGACGAGATCAGGGAACAACTGTACACACAAAGAGTGCACTATGGGCCAATATGAAAATCTTAATTATGGAAACCCAAATTGGAACTCTCTCTTGTATAAGCAAAATGTAGCAATGATGTATGAAGTATAACAGATTACATATCATTGAGGGTACAGAGCCATGTGATTCTGATTAAATCTTATGTGAATGAGCCGGGCGGGAGAATGTATAGATTTTTGGCTCAATAAGTTATACAGTAATGTACATAGGAAAGAGAGCAGTGATCCATTAAATCCTCTCTTAAGTGCAATGTGCAATCTTCATATTCTGATGAAACATTTACACATGTCAAACTACAATCATAGGCCGAACACATTTTAATATTATGAGATATTTTAATACTTGGCATAGCGATCCGCAATCTAAACAAAATATTCTATCTTTTGAAGTCTTGGAAAGGGTGTCCCAAAAAAGAGTGACTGAAACCCATGTATAATCACCTGCTCTGACAAGTTTAACATCTCATTTTGTGTTCAGTTGAATTAAATAGCACATGTCTAACCTCACTGTTCTTCTCTCTTTGCAGTTTTCTGTGAAGATCTTCGTTCCAGCTTATATTTTGTCAATGCATCTGTGCAAGAGGTAGTGTTCGCCAGCACCACAGGGACGTCGGTGCCCTGTCCCGCCGCAGGTGTGCCCCCTGTCTCACTGCGCTGGTACCTGGCCACCGGCGAGGAGATCTATGACGTGCCAGGGATCCGCCATGTGCACGCCAATGGCACCCTCCAGATCTTCCACATCCCCCCTTCCAGCTTCAGCAAACTCATCCACGACAACACCTACTATTGCACAGCGGAGAACCCCTCAGGGAGAATCAGGAGCCAAGATGTCCACATTAAGGCCGGTCAGTGTCTTCTGTAGCGACATATTCTGTTGCGTATTCCAGAAGTTGTAGTTACAATAAAGTACAACATAAAGAAGACATGTTATATACATTTCACCATTTCTAACATTGTTTTTGGCGCAATAGCCTTTTTAAAATGTCATTAGAATGGTGGCAAAGTGAAGTTGACATCCAGTACATGCAGTACATGCAGTACATACATTACATCCAGTTCATACATTACATCCAGTACATCCAGTACATACATTACATGCAGTACATCCAGTACATCCAGTACATGCAGTACATACATTACATCCAGTACATGCAGTACATACATTACATCCAGTTCATACATTACATCCAGTACATACAGTTCATACATTACATCCAGTACATCCAGTACATCCAGTACATGCAGTACATACATTACATCCAGTACATCCAGTACATCCAGTACATCCAGTACATCTAGTACATACATTACATCCAGTACATACAGTACATCCAGTTCATACATTACATCCAGTACATCCAGTACATCCAGTACATACATTACATGCAGTACATACATTACATCCAGTACATACAGTACATCCAGTTCATACATTACATCCAGTACATCCAGTACATCCAGTACATACATTACATGCAGTACATACATTACATCCAGTACATCCAGTACATCCAGTACATACATTACATGCAGTACATCCAGTACATCCAGTACATGCAGTACATACATTACATCCAGTACATACAGTACATACAGTACATACATTACATGCAGTACATACATTACATCCAGTACATCCAGTACATCCAGTACATGCAGTACATACATTACATCCAGTACATCCAGTACATCCAGTACATCCAGTAGATCCAGTACATACATTACATACATTACATCCAGTACATACATTACATGCAGTACACCCAGTACATCCAGTACATGCAGTACATACATTACATCCAGTACATCCAGTACATCCAGTACATGCAGTACATACATTACATCCAGTACATCCAGTACATCCAGTATATACATTACATGCAGTACATCCAGTACATCCAGTACATGCAGTACATACATTACATGCAGTACATCCAGTACATGCAGTACATACATTACATCCAGTACATCCAGTACATCCAGTACATCCAGTACATACATTACATGCAGTACATGCAGTACATCCAGTACATCCAGTACATCCAGTACATCCAGTACATACATTACATGCAGTACATGCAGTACATCCAGTACATCCAGTACATACATTACATACATTACATGTAGTACATACAGTGTACAGGTACAGGCCACATCACACTCAGCTTCTCTCATGTGCTTGCAGTCCTCCGGGAGCCCTACACAGTCCGGGTGGAGGACCAGAAAGCCATGAGAGGCAATGTGGCGGTCTTCAAGTGCATTATCCCTGCCTCAGTGGAGGCCTACATCACTGTTGTGTCCTGGGAGAAGGACACCATGTCAATCAATGCTGAAAGTAAGTCCGTCTTTGACTCTAGACACGTCTACATCCAGGCTGTTGTCGTGATAGCTACATGATCTTTTTTGTTTTGTCGCTGTAAGACTGAGGACTTTAGTGTGTTTGTCTGCGGGGCTATATTTATTTTGTGGCGGAAGAAAATAACAGTATGCTTGAACTCAATTGTGCGCATCATGGAGCAAAAGGTATTTTAGACTGACTAGAGCAGACCTTTAGTCGATTAATCGGTCGATGGTGTCTTTTTCGACAAACATTTTTATAAGACAACCACTTATTTGGGGGAGATTTTAAAGCATTTACGTCTAATTCTGCCTTTTTACTGAGGTTTACTTGTAGTATTCTGTATAAATATTTGTAATTACATGATCACCTGCAGTCTCGTGCACATTGGGCACAGATACTTAGTCAGATCATAGCCATACACGCCCCTGTTAAACTAATTGACGCTCGGGGCATGTATTTAGTCAGATTTCTATCGTCGACAATGGATTGTATGTGAACAGAATGCTCTTTGCTGATCCTAAATAAAGTAACTATTGAGTTGATAGTGACAGTAGAACACAAGAAGCTTTCATTGTAGTCGTTGAAACAGCAGCAATAGGTATAATTTGAAACAACAGTTGTTTTGCAGATTGTAGTGTTCACCCACTTTTTGATTTGCATTTCTGTGGGAATTCAGTTTATTTCAAAAATATAAAAAAAATGAAAGTGGCTTTGTAGTCAGTGTATGCCTCCTTATGCGAAATCATAGAACCAGAACGATAATGGCGGCACCCGTGGCCACTTCCTGAATAAGGTCAATACTGAAGCTGTGCTAAAACTTACACATACATTGTTTTGACTGCAGTTAAGAGAACGGTTATCCCTGATGCCCTGTCTGTCCCTGTACGTCCCGTTCCTCTGCGTCAGACTGACCCACTGACAGTCGGGGCCCAGAGCTCCACTGCAGCCGCCTCGCCCAAGCCCCACTATTGACCCAGTTGTGCGGCGCATGTAAAGCGCTACAGCGTCCCGATCATTCAAATCACTTAAATGGAGCGCTCGCCTGCATGATTGTTTCCCAGCCCCGGGGGCAAATTCACTTTATGTGGGGCATTTAGCAAACTCAATAGACAAAAGCTAATGTCATTTTGCTTTGGGATGGAGGGCAAACGCTGGCCACGGACTGCTGCTCTTTTTGTTGTTGACGTTTCACAATTTGTCTACTGAGGTGAAATCGGCCATGTTGAAATCTATAGCAATCCCTTAATTGTCCATAAATGGATTTGCCTAGAGCATGTTTGGGTGCAGATAGTTGTTTATGTTGTAAAGAAAAAGCCTTCTGACAATATAAAAGGGTGTAAAATCTTAGCTGCATACAATATGTGTAATGTTTGCGTTTTATTGTTCTTACCATTAAAAACAGTGGTGAATTCAACATTATTTAAGATAAGATAAGATAAGACAAGATATTCCTTTATTGTCCACACATGAGGAAATTTCATTGTTGCAACGCAGGTAGATACAGAGGAAAAGGACAGATAACTTATAGGATATTTAAAAAACACGCTTAATAGAAGAACTCTTATAAACAAAACTCTTATAAACAAAAACTCCAATAGACAAAACCTCTCATTTCCTAATAAGGAATGGAGGGGGAAAATGAAGATAAAATAAAATAAAAACAGCTAGCTTAAGACAAGATAATACTTATAATAATGGTAAAATAAACTCTCTATTTTCATCAGTTATATGCACATGAATGTGACATTATTGCATGTGAGTACAACAGTAATTCCACATGAATATTACTTGCACCAACATGGTTTCTGAAGAAGTATGGGAATGTTTTTTTTTACATAATAACAAATAAATTAGCTCTCCGTGTATATTTTCATGTTGCAGCAATCTCTAAAAAGTCAATGTTTTAAAAGCTTTTGACTTGACTGTAGATAAAAGATTGTTTAATTTACTATTTCAAAATGTCTTTATCTCTCTCTGTCCAGCCCATGCCACTTACTCTAAGTCCATGCATCCGCCAGCCATGTAAACGTTGTCAGAAAAATCATACTTGCACCGATCCAGCGCTCTTCTCAGTGCTGAATATTACATGACTGAAGCTTCGGAATCTTGCTCGCAAATGGTCTTTATCCTCGTCTGAGCGCACAGTCCCATCTTTGTGCGCTCTTGTATTATGTCTGCCAGTCGATGCTTCTAGAGCTGGCTTAACCTCCCATCGCAACCTTTCCCCTTTGTCAATATTTCATGAGCAAAAAATAATATCAACACTTTAGCTTTAAACCAAAATACGATGTGAAAAGTAGTTGTTCTGCCTTTGTTATCAATTATTAAGCCCGTTTTTGAGTTGAGTGTGTTGTTGCAGGGTATACAATGTCCATTTGAAAAGAATAGAAGATTAAGCCTCCATTTGTGCTCCCAGTCTAAAAAAATGGTTGAGATATACTTTTAGCTGAAGTCCTTTGACAATAGCATTTTCACGCTCCAGTTTTCTGCCCTAGAGTTAAATAATAATGAGGTCCATGGGTGCAGAAGAAAGGCTCTTGTCATATTGATTGGCTTTTTGAAGATTTTCACAGTAATAATTAATCACCTTTTATCAGAAAACCTCAATATTTTTCTAAATTATTTACTATGGGCTATATTCATTCATTCTTCAACACAGACAAGAGATGAACCTTCAGTCAAATTCAAGACATATGTTTGTTATTCATTGATCACCTGACAGTAAACTCATCTTATTATTGTTTTATCAAAAATTATAACATGTTCAATTCTCCACTACAAAGCAAAAGTTGTATTGATTTGATTACCCATTTTAATGCTGCACAATGTCACTTCTATAATATTAAACATTGGCATTAAACGTATCTGTCTTGCATTTATTCATTACAGGTTTGCTACAAAAAAGCCCAAAAACATATCGAAACATGCATTTTTATTGTGAGCAGAGTCGCCACTCCACAGATTTGACCTGTAGCTTGGTCTGCTGACATTACCTGGAGATAGATACGTACTTTGCCATAAAGTTTCAGGCAAAGCATGATTAAAAAAAACATTGTCCTGATGCCTTTGAAGTCTTTTCTACCCTCTCCATGAAGACAAGCAGCCATAAAAGTGACATAGTGCAGCTTTAATCCCACCTCAAGTACCTTTGTATCATCATTTGTGCTTATTTGGCTAAGACTACTACAGTAATCACATTATGTCATTAGTTCTCTGAGCATTTTTACTATTCCATTCATTACTAAAGACCTTTTCCTCGGTTTCAATCCAAAGGCAAATCAGTGCTAAATCTCTAAGTAGTACTAAGAGGATTGTTGCTATTGTCAACCAGGCACAGCCAATCAGGATTCAGGCTGCTCGTGATGGCTTTACAATGGTCTTTACAAGGGTTTACTGTGAACTTCCTAAAAACATTCGCTTTTGAACTGCTGTAGAAGTGTTTTCATTCATTTTTAGCTGCTGTGAATCTTTTATGCAAGACTCAATTAAGAGGGGCATTTTCAGAGGTAACATTCTGATTTGAACGGACATTAGCATAAAGCAGAGTCACCACCGCACGCTTCAGTGGCTGAGGTAACCTTGAAACAGCACGAGGATCACACCAACATAATTAAAGTAACACATATTGTATGATAGCATTGTTTTGTGTCGTGGATATTATTCATCCCAAATCTAACAATAGGAGGTAAAACATTAAAGCATTTTATAGTGTGTTTATATGTTTTAGTTTTTTTCAATGAAAGGTACTTATCTGCAGCATTCATTGCATAACAAAATGTGATGCAATAGGTAGGTATAATTAGGAGTCTGCAAAAATATTTAAATATATACTATTTACTGTAGTGAATCCAAAAAAAATTGGGACAGTGATACAATTTTGTTGGTTTTTTTTATACAATACATTTGACATATTCACTGTTTGGATGTTTAAAATGGGTGTATTTCATGTTTGTTTTGTTGAGGTAGAGGTTAAAATGTATTTGGGTCTTTAAAAAATGTGACATATCACTGAACATTATGTGCAAAATATCAATTATTCCAAAATCTTGATGTTCTTTTATCGAGAACCATGCATCCTGTATCGTATTTTTTCTTCTCCGTCCTCTCTAGATTTGAACACCAATGAGGAGCAGCTAATACAACATTAATTGCACAGCATGTATACGGCGTGTGCTTCTTGGTGGCGTCTCTGTTTGAGCCGGCGTGCTTGTGTCCCAGGTGCACGCTGCTGCAGTCACTGAGGAGGCCTTGTAGTCATGTGCTCTGCTCTGTATTCAGCTGCAGCAATAAGCCAGAGAGGGAAGAGAGGGAGGCGGCTGGGGAGAAGGAGAGAGGGACGCATCACTCCGGTTTAGAAAAACAGAGTCCACTAAACACAGCACTTAAAAAATACATTAACATTAAGACACATTTGGACATTTCATGAACAGTTTTAGAATGATCTTGAGCTTTATTCGACCACAGGGTTTGTTTGATTAATTGTGTTGTCAAATCTAAAACCTAGAACTGACAGATGGTGAAGTATCTGCGTTTTAGATTAAAAAATGTGTTGTAACTGTTTTTAGTTAATGTGAAATTCTCCTGTTGTAAAAAAAAAACAAAGTCAAATGAAGTGTATTATTTAAACTCAACAGCAGATTTTAACAATACATTTTACAATATTTTGTGATGAAAAAAATATGAAGTAGTGAAGTGAATTGATATTAGAAGTGGGTGATTTAGAAAATAAAATAAAACGTCAAGATAATACCAATAGAATATCAAGTTGCGCCTGTAACAACAAAACTATCAAAAAAATGTATGAAAATAAGGAAGAAAGTCTCATTTGACTGTCTTTTCATGCAAGACATTTAATTGGACATTAATAGATTATCAGTATTAGAATATTACAAATATATCAAGACATTTATCTTTTTCAACATTTCCCAGCCTTAATTCATCATCTTAGACTATAGAACTCTACACATGGACATTTGCGCCTCGGGTAGACTTCTATCTAGTCCCACAAACTCTATGAGGATTCTATCGCTTGTGCATAATTGTTCTTTGAAGTAAACATCAAGAATTGTTATCTAAACCCTTATCATCCATCTGCAATGTCACTTCTGTTCTAAACGTGTAAATCTGATGCTGTGTTTGGGTCACACAGTGGATGGCAGAAGATGTTAGCGCACCTAAACTGACCTGTGTGTGTTTTCAAAGTCCTCCATCTTGTCGCCATGGAGACCAGCCACACACGTCCTTGGAGTCTGGCATGCTGTGCAGAAAAAAAATCACATTGATTTACCGGGCCACAAGGAATTGCCTGCAAAACGTGTTTATTCTGCTGTTTCAGAATTGAATTTTTGTATTGGTTCAGAGGAACTAGTCTAATATGATAAGATTTGAATGATTGAAATCACCCTGGCATATTACAGTGATTGTCAAAGAGCAAAACGGTCATGATTTAGTTGGGTTGACTATATTGCTGTTTCATTTTGATTGATCTACATCTACAGACACATTTGTATGAATGTAGCTATGAATGTCAAGATTATACAGATCACTATATCATCGTAAAGACCTAAAGCTAATAAAAAGTCTTTTGAATACAATCTATTGTCTAAAAAATAGACTTTACTGTTTTTGGCATTTAGGATTCAGAGTGATTGAAATATTTCTCTGTTATTCGGTCAGTAATTGTGAATAAATTCTGTTGCTTTTTCTCACGTAACACTAATATTTGACATGGAGAGATCCCTAAATGCAGCTATATCTGACTTGTGTGGTGCTGTTCCATGTATGCTACTGTCTTCTTGTCTGTGTAGCCATTGGTGCACTACAACCTTGAGCTGGAGCTGGAGGCTGGTGCGTAATGGTCTTAGTGGTCCCAGTGTGACTAATGCAGAGAAACAAGCCACAGAAAACAGGATAAGTGAGCGCACATGCTTGTCGACAGGCAGTCTTGCAACTATGACGTGTGCCGACTTTTACCATGCGCTCCTGATTCGCTCTGCCCATGATTGGCTGCAGTATTGTTATTCCACTCTGAAAAATGGGTCAGCGGAAGGAAAATCTCGGTTTGTGTGTATAAAATGTAAACAAAGCTGAAGCTGTATAAAACAAAATGCATTTTTCTGTGCAGTTTAGCATCTTCTTGCGGGGCTGGTTGGGTTTTAGCGAGATGAAAGAAGGAATGGGAGGAGGGAGGAAGCCAGGAGGAAAATCAATACCTGTGTGCATGAATCTAGATGCGGCTGCCACAAAGCATTATGGGAACATGACGGGTAGACGGAGCTGTGGGCTGGCCTGTGTGCGTGCTGCATGATAAACTCCTGGGCAAAAGAAAAGGCTGCAGTCAAGCTTTAAGCGCGCAGCTTAGTGCATGTGGAGAAATTGATGGGGTGCAACTGTGCGTTCAGAATGTAGTGTGTCTGTGCAGGACTGGGCCTGTCACAGGATGTATATCACCATTAACTATACATTCAAACTACTTTATGCCACACAAAAATCACAGTTAACCTTTTTCTAAATGAACCCGCACAGTAAATAACATAAACTTAAAGAGCAAAATAAAACGCATCATAGGCTGTATGTTAATTATTCAACACTTTACATCTGAAATTGTTTATGGATTATCAAAAAATGACAATGATTTCGAGTTAATGTGGAAAAAAAAAATACACATGATAAATATTTAGTTCCAGCTTTCCTTTATTAAACTATTTGTTGATATAGTCAACAAATCACAACAGGCCTATTTTATTTTTTTCTAACATTTTATATTCTTTTATATTATTGTGTTATTGTGCAACAGATGATAAGGTTTATGTTTTAATTCGGAAAAAAAAAATCACTTATTGCACAAAAAATATTAACACATTTTTCAACCTTATCTATGGCTAATAATGAAAAATCTCAAAAATAAAGACATTTTTAAGCTACTATGATTAATACCTTCTTGTTGAAGTCTGTTTGTAAAGACTAACAAATGCAAATGCTGTCAAAGTCATAAATGAAAGTGTCAGAAAAGGAGAATAAAATGTGCACACATTTTTTTTTTAAATATATATTGTCAGCTAGGCCTTTCATGATCATACATTTTGTAGTGAGATATTTGCTGAACAGTCAGTAAATTATAATAAAGAAACTATTTTATGATTGTCCCAGAAAAACTTACAACAACATGAGCTGCAATAAAGAAATAGCCAAATGCAACAATGAAGTTGTTAGTTTTTATCTATAATTTGTTGTACAAGTTATTTATTCAAGCATTTGCAGCTCAAATCTTATTGTAGTTCAAAAAAATAACAACAAATCCTCCTCTAGTACAAACAGAAAGTACCCACGATAAATATTGACTGCCAAAAATGATTGTTCTTTCTATCATTTATTGAACGTTGAGTCAATATAGTAATTATCCTGACAGGCCTGGTGTCAGAATCCTTCATGTCATACAGATATGTTTAGAATATGGCCATAAATTCCACGATCAATATGAAATGTCCTCTCGCCCTCACACTTTCACTGACACTACAAACCGTGTCACGCGTCCACCCCGCACTGTTTGCTCACCAATAACCACAATTTGTTAATTTGGTCTTCAGTTGTGCACATATTTCACTTTGGGTCTGAGAGCTCCGTGGCTGATTCAGTGATGCTAGATCTGGACACACGCCAGGTCATGCATGGAACGCTGCCAAGATACCGATTAGCTATAAGCGCAACATGAGCTAATTGTAAAAGGAGCCACAAATGAACGGGCCCTCGGATGCTGAGCGTGGACCGCAGGGTTTGGAGCGGACGAGCCAATGGACTGCCGCGGATGTCATCAGGGTTATGCAAACAGTCGTGTGGGATGATATATGTGTGTGTGTGTGTGTGTGTGTGTGTGTCTGAAATAATCACGATAACCAATTTTGAAGTTAGAAAACATAAGTTGCAATAAAAAACAAAGAAACATTTGAACAGTTGAGTTAATATCTATAGTTCGCTGTCACATACACGTTACTCATTTAACCCAACATGCCACATGTAATACTACTGCATCATTTTGGGGGAAAAAACATTTTTGTCAAGTATTGCGATTGTCATTAGATTTGCAATTGATGTTTTAATAATTGGATTCGTTCAAAGTTTGTGCAGTAGAATGAACAAAATAGACCCATGAATTGAAGTGACGAACTGACAAAGGAATCATATTTATACAGATAAAAACTATTAGCAGTTTTATGCAGAGTAAGACAACATATTTTTAAATTTCAGCCTTTGGATTTGATAATTGCCTCCATTCAAATTGCAATTTAGATTAAATTAACCTTGCAGCCCAAACATGTACACAACATATTTACAGTTTACGCTCCTTCCTTCCTTTGTCTCTCTTCCTGATCTAATTCATTGTCAAATAAACATATGTGTGTCAGGGGTGATGCGGACATCCGGGTATCCTCAGCGCTGTATCTCTTTAGCCACAACGCGATCCGTCTTTGTCAGCGATAAAACCCGAAGCTGACCTCTCCAACCTCTCCATCTCATCTGCCTTTAACGGCGCTGTACATTGACGTCAGTGAACATCTCAAACCGAACCCATGATTTGTATGACGGCACCTTTGACCGGCAACAAAAGAACTGCCTGTGATCCTCAGCGGCATCGCAACCTGCAGAGCCGCCGTCGTGCACGTGCAGAGAGCGTCCGTGTGCGTGTGTGTGTGTGTGTGTGTGTGTGTTTGTGTGTTTGTGCAGCAGAGTGGTGCGTAGGCTGAGGAGGAGGGGGGGGGTCGTCTGTGAATGGCTGCTCTTATCGCACACATGCAGCTGCGGCAGTGTCTTTGAGAGACAGAGGGGCCGTCCATGCACGCCACTCACTCTGCATTCACAGCCTGCATGCTAACGCGGGGAACAGGGGCCTGATTCACCAACGGAGCTAGATATACTGCTCACTCATGACAACTGGGTTTTTTTACACAGCGGGACAGGCCAGGAGTGATCTGTCATGTGATACGGGCTCGTCCAGCGTTCACTGCTCAAGCAACTTTCTGTTTCAAATGTGCAACAGATTTTGTTTGCAATTTCTAACACTATGATTTTGTGTAAACTCACCTGTGCTTGCTCTAATTGTTGTTAAATACATCTTTTTTATGTAACAATGACTCATTTGTACCTATAGAGATGGAAGAACAATTTTGACTGTATTGTGAATGTTGTTTTTTAAAGATATACAACATTTGAATATCAAGTGAATGGTTTATAGTAAAAGCTGACTTGGTGAATAAGGTGATATTTCTGTCCTTTTGCACTTCAATTTGAAAGACATTTTGCATTTGTCTGATAATTAAGCTTCAGCTAATTTGTTTAACGACATGTTTTAACACATCTCTGTTGGATTGAAATATAGCCTATATTGTTATTCAAAAACAAATTGAGATATTACATTTTGTCTGTATCGCCTAGCTATATCGAATGAATTGTGTTTGTTTTTGTTGTGAGAAAATGACCAGTTTTTCATTTATTATAAATATAATAAATCATAATAAACAACTCTCACACACACATGTACTGTGTGTAGTGTTAGCTGATGAAAACTCAGAATAATGAAGTGAAGCAGACAGAGGTGACCTGCTGTGAGAGCTTCCTCCAGAGAGAGACATGGGATCTCCTTGATGGATGGATGCCCCACTAGTGCTTCCCCTGTGCAGTGTAGGATTGTGGGTAGTGTAGTCAACACCCCCCCAGAAACTCACACACACACACACACACACACACACAACATGGCGCCTCAGGTAGTAACTGTGAGGAGAAAGGCCTTATAATAAAGCTGCAAATCAAATTCATGATCATTATACAGTATATATGAGGTGCTATGTAAGTTTTAAGTCTTTTTTCTTTCCGCAGTGATAAGCGATGACGACATTTTGTGCTTGTCAAAAATACAGACTTAAATCTTAAATCTGTAATTAAATTGTAATTAAAATCAACTTTATTTTTAGAGTCCGTTTAAAACAGCCAAAACTTACCAAAATAATTACTTTTATGTGCTTTTTTGTAGTATAAATAATGTATTTAATGCAAAGTGCGCCAACTTAGTAAGACTATTTTGAATAAACAAAAATGTGTATTTCTATTTTCATGTAGTAAGTGTGGGCCTTTTTATGTATAAACTAAAGTCTGAAATTTAAACTTATTCTGATTCATTATGAAGAAATGATGGAAAACTTTACTGTTAAAAACAGAAAAATACAATTATGTTTTTAACACATATTATTTTGAAGTCAGTGAATTAAATACAGTATAAATAGCCATGTTATGAACGCTTGTTAGCAATTAATTATGTGTCTTAATTTAGATAGACACGCAACATATTATTTTTGTTCATCGGATGCACATTTAATTTACTTTATTTGCCATTTTAAAAAAAATGGTAAAAAAAAAAGATTAAAAAACTCAAAGTACACTAAAAAATCATTAGAAATAACTACAAAAACAAACAACGGAAACAAATAAGAAACATTCTGACACTGTGAAATAAGCAAGATTAAAATATTAATTTGTTTAATTTAAATGAGTTAAATGCCAGATCAAAGTGCACTGTTCGAGCTTACAACGGCTTGTGGAAAGAATCTTACAAATATTAGTTTTTGTAACAAAATAAATGTCCATTGCTTGTCCTTTCTGATTAGCAGGGCCGCTGTGACGCCCTCATTTCTGGAGGAAACGCTTGCCTAATCCTTTGGTTCCACTTGGCTCCCCTAAACACACATGCCATACGACTGAGGCTGAGTGTGTAAAAATAAAAATGCACGGGACAAAGACATTAAACAGTGAATGAACACTGCTGTCTTTTGCATAATCCCGGCTAATCCAACCAACGCCACAATTAAATCTAAAAATATCCGCTCGGCATGAAGCTCCTATATTTCTGTCTTCCTATCCACAGCAACTGAAATTATTTGCAGTATTCCTTTGCATCTCTTAAGAGTGTTCTTTAAAATGTACGATGATGTGTCTATTTGCGGGACTATTTGCTTTTGAGTGTCGCTACATCACAGTTCTGTCGAGCCTAGAGTAAATAGCCATGTTGTTGCTGAGGCCCTGAGTTGCTGTTTCCTGATTGGCCGATCCGCACTATGACTCGCCCTGCTTTCATCCAATGAGTTTGCACTCCTCTTCTTTTTTTTCCCCTCTTCCCACCCTAAATAAATTGCCTGGAGAAATTGAACAAAAAATTAGAGAAAGAAAGAGAGCGAGTGCGAGAGCCTTTCATCTAATTGAGACGCTGGTATTAGCTGCGGTGGGAAGATAAGCTCTTCTCTCGCAGCAGCCATTAAGCTCACTGTACGTTAGCCACTGGCTCACTCTCTGCTTTTGGATTCCAGACGCTCTCGGCCCCTCTCTCTGCGCTCGCTCCCTCTCTGGAGTATGAGATGATGATGAACGCCGTGTCACGTGACCTTGTGCAGCCGTCAAGATGTAACCACGATATTTCAGTTGATTTTGGCACATATTTTTGTGTCAATTCAAATGCTGGCAAAGGGGGACAAGGAATCGAGGTCAAAGAAGTTAAAAATGGTATCAATGATCAATATTAAAACCTGGATTGAAACTAGGTAGTTGGAGACTGTTTGGTTCTCACAGTTTTTACGTTCGTCTCAATTGCTATAAAATTGAAATTCTTCTGGTTCTATTTAAATAAAAGGTCAGAAAGGTAAGAAATGAATCCACCTACTGCCCTGTACTTTGGTCCGTCCAAAAGTTACATTTTTGTCTTTATCTGACAGAAATGTCTTGAATGTTGAATGTTAGATTTTTTTCTTGTCTTGTGCAGGTACAAAAGAAAGTGCTATTATTTTGAATTGAAAGTGTTCAAAAAGTTAAACATTAGTATCATTATGGCACAGAAATCAGTGTTGAGTATCAAGCTTTTGCCTTTTGAGCATCTTTGACCACAATACTCCAAAGTCAAGCGCAGGAGAGAGAAGATTTCATAAAATAATGGGCTTCTATAAATAAACGGCTTATGATGAGAAATGTCTGTCAAATGAATCCCAAATGTACAGAAATATTACCTTATACCTTTTATTTTATTTAACAGATTATTGTTATTATTATTTCATCAACTCTTTTTGTACTTTTTCTAGAAACTACATGCTTGAAATTCAAATGTAGTATACCTCTAAATCAACATTCACAGTATTATGTACATTTCGATATATTGCCCACAGTTGACAGATGTGTTCAGAGATTTAAGTCATTTGGTATTCCAGATGTTGTTTTTGATGTATACAGCAGGTTTTATATACGTCACCCGTCTCTGCTCCATCTCCATGTGTTAATTCTCACTGACAGCACCCTAACATATGTTTTCTAATTGACATTGCAAATAAATCTCAGCTTGGACTCGTTCTTGGGGTGTTCCTTGATTACACTGTGTCTTCGTCTGTCTCCTTTATCCTTCATCTCAGCCCCCAAGTCAAGATTATGTTTCCTCTCTGTAATCCTGGGTTCATTGGGCCTTGTGGGGGTGTGTGTGGGGTGGGGGGGTCATGGTCGCCCCATAATGTGTATCAAAAACAAGGGAGAGGTGGGAGCAACCAAGCAGTGATGTGTTAATCTCCCTCCAATAGAAAATAAAGAGAGGAGGACTCATAAAACATGTTGAGTGTCTGCTGCGGCTCTGGCTTACTGCCTCTTCCAGCCCAAGGCAGCCATTTTGTGTCAGCCGCTCTGCTTTGCTTTGAATGGATGAACCCAAACATGTCTATTTGCATATAGAGAAATTATGTATTATTAATGTTGCAGCGCCTTCAGAGGCTTAAACTAAAGGACTAAAGTGAGTTTTGATGCCTGGGTCATGAGAAGGGGAATAAGCAACAGAAGCACTGTTTACTGTGGACAAACCTGACACGAAGAAGAGAATTGGATGTTTAGAATAAGTTTATGATGCATAATCTAAGCAGGAATAATCTTGCACTTGCGCATTTAAGTTTTGTTGTCAGAGCTGCAGTCGACTATAATAAACATAGTCAAACATAGTCATAATTTGATAATTGTTATGTGGACTATATAGACTCCAAACCCGTACATAAATATATATTAATAAGACAGTAGCATTATTAAATCAGACCGTCAAAAAAGAATAAACAATTCCAGATTTTTATCAATAATATACTTTTTCCCGTAGTGGAACTTCTCAACTTTCTTGTGAATTGTGTTTTATGTTTTTTTTAACATAAGGATTTAATATAATTTAGTGTGTGCTTTCCTAAATATTTTATTATTATATTTGACAAAGGTCACTTATAAGACACTTAAATCACATAAATTGCAACACCAAACAAACATCACTTTTTGACATTAATAGATATTGATTTAACATGAACAAACATCACTTAGTGGTTATTTGAACTCATTCCTTGTGTGGTCTTGCGGGGCAGGTGCTCCTCTCCACTCCCTCTCATCAAATAGTTCCTAATCACAGTAAATGGCTTTGTTGGGATTCTCTGGTGCAGTTACAGGCCTTGTGCAAACAGCCCGGGCCTATAAGTGCTGAGGGTTTGACAATAGGCGCCGTGTTTGTTCTGTTCATGTGTGTTGTGCCGTCTGGCAGATGGGCCTGCAGGGATTACACCTGCCGATGAGGAGAGGGCCAGGGCCAGGGCCAGAGCCAGGCAGGACCAGCAGTAGAAAGGGCAAGCGTGGTACTGTTTTTGATTACAAGAATAATTCAATACTTTTTAATCATAGACGTTTTATTGTTGAGGGATCAAACCAAATTAAAGTGCATGCGACAGTTTCTCATGTGTTTTATAATCCTCATGGAACATTTGTATCATAGTTGTATCAGTCAAGTTGTAGTTTGTGAAAAAAACTGTTGTT